>NC_047122.1:60922519-61280019 GCF_902500255.1 Thalassophryne amazonica
CTTTTTTTCACCTTCAGATCTTTTTTTCACTTTCATATCTTATTTTTTCAGCTTCAAACCTTTGGCCGTTTTCTGGCATGGTTGGGCGTGGCTTCGATTGAGAGGGGCATGGAATTGTGAGAGACAGCAGATCACATGATGTTGCTTTCAGGAAACATGGGTACTTTGATAGATAATGACTGACTATATATAAGCATTCGGCCAACAATCTGCACTTTGTCTGTGACCTTGACTTTTAAATCAAATATATGTGTCCTGAACTGACCTTCAAACATTCCACCAAGTCATAACTCCAGCTGTGTTGTTCACACATGGACAGACAGACACACCGGACCAAAAACAAAACTTCCACCTGTGCTACTGTTGTGAACGGGTGGAAACAACCTTCTAAACTTGTTGCCAGTATCCTTATACAGTAAAGCTTGATTATTTCCTGTGACTTTCATTTCGCTAAAATCCTGAAAGCAGTCGTAAGAAGTACAGAAACACGTGGATGCCACTCTGACTTGGATGGACATGTTTGTACGATGCATGACACCACCGTGACATAAACCAAGTTAGAAAACCTGATGATGGCGCTGACTTTTAAGACGTGGCTCTGTGTGCTTTACCTGTTTGACCTCAGCCTGCAGGTGTCTCAGTTGGACACACTGCTCCAGGTGCCTGCGGTGCTGCTCGGCTGCCAAGTCCAGCTCTTGCTGCTTTTCATGAAGGAACTCCAGCAGGTCTTGAACCCGTGTTGCCATGTCAACATCTCTGTCACACAGCAGCTCTACGCCTAGAAGCAGAACACAGAGTCCCATTAAGTCAAGATGTGGCTGTCTGTGCTCATCCAGCCACAACTCTGTCCGATGACAGCGGCTGCAGGCTGATCGTGTGCGCAGCTGGACCGTCTGTGACATTTCACCTTGACAAGCAGACTGAGGGTACAGTGTCCTGTTCACATCAAAATCCCCCTGACTATTCATATGTGCATCACTCTGCTCAAATTATCAACTGCTTCACTAACCGCTGAGCTGATGCACACTAAAGTGGCAACAATGTGACAAAGGATTTTCTTCAGGCTGCCAGTAGAAATTTGATTTATGTCCAATTTGAATCTGATCCCATGTTGAGAACGCCAACAGTCAAAATTTGCATGAAATCCTATTTTTCCAAATCCATTTTAAGCCTTATTCCTAGGTGGTTTGAAATGCAATTCATATCACATTTTTGCAAATTTGTTTTGGTCTGAATGCTCAGATTGGATTCAGCGTGTGTTTCGGTATGCCTGTGACTTCTGAGGGGAGCACGACTGATGGAGAGAGAAGGTGAAGCTCCAGTTTTTCCAACTATGCCACCCCAAGCTTGCTCCTGCTCTGCCCATGTGCCCTGATGGGTGCAAGTCAGTACTATAACAACCAATGTGGATAATGTGGAAAATGAGGATTGCCACACAGGCCGGATCTGGTCTCTTGCTATAGATAACGTGGACAATCAATCAGTGAGACTGATTTGAATCAGATATGCAATACTTCTGATTTGAACTGAGAGTCTGACCAAAGCCAAAGAAACATGAGTTCACTTCTAGTTTGCAGCATATTTACCGTCAAAACTGAATGTCCTGTAGCTTGTAAAATCTGTGCAGGTTCACACTGTGGCACTGAATGTGGTTACGGTGCGAGTGTATATAGCGGGTGCTCACCAGAGGCCTGAACTTCATTGACATATTGTAGCAGCTCCTGTCCCTGGTGGATGACGTCAAAGGTGAGGTTGTTCATGGTCAGGGCTTTGTCAGCGTGGTGCTGCAACCTCTGCTCGGCCACCGTCAAGTCCTCTGTGTCAAAATCCTTCATCTGACCCGTCAGCTCCTCGTTCCATGACTCCAAGTCAGAGATGATCTGAGGAAGGACCGTATGAATGCACGTAATGCAGAAAGAATTATAGAGTATGCATTAAAAAAATCTATAAATACCAACATTATCTGTGAATTCATACACATTCATTTATTTTTTTAGTTACTGGACATTTGCTTCTGGGTGTCTACCACAAATTGAAAAGATTAGCATCAGTCAGTCTCCCCAGTGGTGCTTTAACCACTGACACAAGCACATATACAAACCACACAGTGCTTCCTCTCGGTCAGACTCACATCAATGGCATCCCTTTCAAAGATGCGGAGCTGGAGGAAGAGCTCCAGTTTGATCTTCCTCTCCTGAAAAAGTTCCTCCATCTGAGCCTGGGCCTCGTCCAGCTGCTGCAGAACGCTCTCGATGTGGTTGATGGAGCTGTTGTGGGGCGTCTTGTTGCTGGAGATGGCCGAGTCCCTGGCAGAGAAAAGCAGGTTTAAGCAGGAAGCTATGGACAGCAGCGCTCTGCACTCTTAAAACACTAATAAATACACTCTTGGGCACAAAGCCAAGCAGACGTAAGCGCTCTAAAAAGTGCCGCATAGCACCGCCTCGCAGTAGCTTACTCAGCTACATTACAGCAAACCAATAAAATGAAGTGTGTTCATTCAATGTGATGATCATTTAAAACATTAAAAGGTGTGTTTGAATTCATTATAATGACACTTTTTTCACTTATAATACCAGTACGGCATAACCTGCTTTTTAATGTGTTCACATAAAATGAAAACCCTTAGTAGTGATACAACATATTCTAGAACAAAGTCACTTCATAACTCAAAAATGGCGGGTAAATTTACCACAATGCTAAAAAATTAAGAGAATTTTTAAAAATCTGTTGTTAATGAGCATTTAATGAGTTCTGCATGTTGCTGCATCCACAGTCTCCGCCCTCATGGAAGCAATTTGACAGACAACAGGCACAGACAAGAGTAACCCAGATCTCCGGACCCTTTAAAAATATCTGGTAATAACCTGAAGTACACCAAACCTTCAAACTCTGCAGCTTGTTTTCTACCAAATTTAGCTCTGACTCACACATGCATGGTGCACAAACACAGACACTCCTCAAGAGTTGTGAGGCAAAATGTGAGTAAGTAAACACACCGTAGGCCACAGACATTCTTCGTGACTTTAGCTTAATTAGTCACTATAACAGACGCACGCCAACACTTCATGCACAGCAATGAATACACACAAAAGGTGTGCAGACACTGGCACAAGATTAGCTGCATGTATAAAAGGAGACATTTAGATAAGAATGCAACGTAAAGGTAGAAAAAAAAGAATAATAGGAGGAGTTTAGAGGAAATGGAATATAAAACAAACAAACAAACAAACAAACAACTTAATTACTGAATGTGGCACCAAAACCTTAAGTATGAGTGTCATCACGTCTCTGGCAAATGCACAACAATCAAAATTTTTAGACACATCTTCAAAATAATTGATACAAATCAGTACCATAACAAGCACATTTGCATTTGTTCACAGTACATCTAGATCAATTCAGGGGTCCAATGTGTATCAGTGTAGTCGTGTGTGAGCTTAAAATCAATTTTCAATTCGTATAGGTTACACACCTAATTTACGGTGTTCACTGTACTAGATTTTGGGGTAAGTGTATATGGATCCAGGCCCAGGTCACTGTATCAGGTGTCTATCACGCTGAAAAAATTTTGGAGTAATATTTACTTGAAAAAACCTACACTCTAAGAAATAAAATGTTGAATTTATTTAATAAAGTTAAGGTAACTTTTTCCACATAACATTGTCAATTAAGTGCAAAACAATATTGTAGTTGAAATTAATTAAATCAAGTGAAACACTGTTACTTAAATTCTGAAAATTAACAATTGCAACTATATTGAAAATAACTATTTTTTACATTTAAAACCTCTGTGTTTCATTTCTTAGAGTGAAAGTTTTTTCACTCAGAAATTCCAAGTAAATTTTACACGGAGAATTCTTAAGTAAATTTTACTTGCATATATTAGTTTTTCTAAAATAATAACTCAAGTAACATTTACTGGAAATTATCAATTGAATATTTTTCACTCAGTTTTCACTCAGGGTTGCCACAGCAGATCTATTTTGGATCTGCAAGTTGATTTGGCACAAATTCTACACTGGATGCCCTTCCTGATACACCTCCACATTACATGAAGAAATGTGGCAGGGTTGGGGTTAGTAGTGGTTAGTGCACTTGGTTTCAGTGCAAAAGGTTCCCGGATCAAACCCCACCCCTGCCGCATTTTTCCATGTAATGTGGAGGTCCATCAGGAAGGGCATCCAGTGTAGAATTTGTGCCAAATCAACATGCAGATGCAAGTTGGATCTGCTGTGAAAACAACAGGAACAGCTGAAAAGTTTTAGTTTTTATTAATAAATAAACAGAGTCAAATTCAATGAAAATATTCAATTGATAATTGCTAGTAAATGTTACTTGAGTTATTATTTTAGAAAATCTAATATATGAAAGTAAAATTCACTTAAGAATTCTCCTTGTAAAATTTACTTGGAATTTCTGAGTGAAAAAACTTTCCTAGGTTTTGTCAAGTAAATATCACTCAAAATGCTGTTTCAGTGCATGTACTGTTAATAAATTATCATCTCAACAAGAATGTGTCATCACACACAAACACAACATGACATTATGTCTTGCACATTTTGTACAGATTGACAACACAACACACACACACAAACAAAAACCTGGAAAAGTGAGTCACTGCTGTCAACTGCAGCCACATTATGTGATTCATCACTTTCTTTTAAAATGTCCTTCATAATTATTCAAGTGCAAATTCTAGTTTTCAGCCCAATGTCAGTTTTTATTTTGAAATGAATGACTGTGGAATTGCCTAAAGCACAAGCACAGATTTTGTATTTTCCCCACATGTGAAAAATCACATTCATTGTAATACACACGTCCATCTCTATTTATCTTGTCACTGTGGCAGCAGCATTGTAGCAAGAGGGTTTGGAGAGCATCTCTTCACTTCCCAGCCAGAATAAATGTGATGTTTAAAAGCTGGTTTCAGCTGCAGCAGCGGTTTTGCTGGTGCGGCACTGGAGGAAGGCAGCTGAAACCAAAGCAGCTCTGCACGGTGCAATTTCATATTGTTAATTAAAGCAGCTCGAGTGACTCACTAGTTACTCATTAATGGTGCTTTGTGCATGAGGCAATGATTTAATAATGTATAACAAGCCTTTTATTAAAACCTCAAGTGTATCATGCTTAATGAATGTGAGACAGATCCATCACAGCTCATCTCTAATTCTGGAATTCCTTATAAATTTAACAAAAATAGAAGCGGCACAGCTCAACATCTCTCCCTTCACCCTATGAAGCGACGGAGCATTTTTTTCCTCTTAGTTTTGGTGTTGTATTCAGAAAGCTGGTGTGAAGGTGCTCTACCTGAGCTGCTGGATGAGATCTTCTCCTTCCTTGATGACGTTGACCGTGACCTGCAGCGTGGTCTGCTGCTGCTGGCCGAAGCGCTTAATGAGATCCTGGACAGCCTCCACCGACTCGGCGTAAACGTCGTCCAGCAGCTCCTTCTGTAGCTCCTCCAGCCACGTCCAAAGCTCGTGAGGTGAAGAAGAGGAGGTTCAGTTACACACAGCGAGTGGTGCAACATTTATTTATTTACTGAGGAAATTTGCTTTTCTTACTCTTTTTTAAACAATCACTCAAATGCCTGATTGCAGGGAATCTACTACAATTTTCATTTTAATTTAACCTTTATTTAAACAGATTAGTCCCATTGAGATCGAGATCTCTTTTGCAAGGGAGACCTGGACAGTTACAAAGTTTTCAATTCACCTAACCTGTATGTCATTAAATACTACAAACCCTAAACCTCAATCATCTTTCAATCAACAATTTTACAATTTTAGTCACATTTCCACTGATTGGTAATTTTCCTGTGCAACGTTACGTCATCCTGCCCCGCTCACCTCTTTGACATGTGTGTGAAACGCGACAGACATGTCCAGCAGGACTTTCCGCTGCTCCACACGGCGGACGAAGTCTTGGATTCTGTCTTCGAGCTGGTGGGCGGCCTGGTAGATCTCCTCTGGGTCGCACTCGCCCGTCTGGGCCAACTGCTCCGCTGCTTCCAGCAGCTTGTCAGCATTGGTGTACGTATTCTACAACAAGATGGAGAGCAGTGGATTAACACGAAAATTATGCAGTGTGTGCAAAATATACTTCTTAAAAGGGAGAGGAGAGAGAGAGAGAGAGAGAGAGAGAGAGAGAGAGAGAGAGAGAGAGAGAGAGAGAGAGAGAGAGAGAGAGAGAGACAGCAAGGAGAGATGCAGAAGACTCAAACAGTACATGTACAACCCCTGGCAATAATTACGGAATCACCGGCCTCGGAGGATGTTCATTCAGTTGTTTAATTTTGTAGAAAAAAAGGCAGATCACAGACATGACACAAAACTAAAGTCGTTTCAAATGGCAACTTTCTGGCTTTAAGAAACACTATAAGAAATCAGGAAAAAAATTGTGGCAGTCAGTAACGGTTACTTTTTTAGACCAAGCAGAGGAAAAAAATATGGACTCACTCAATTCTGAGGAATAAATTATGGAATCACCCTGTAAATTTTCATCCCCAAAACTAACACCTGCATCAAATCACATCTGCTTGTTAGTCTGCATCTAAAAAGGAGTGATCACACCTTGGAGAGCTGTTGCACCAAGTGGACTGACATGAATCATGGCTCCAACACGAGAGATGTCAATTGAAACAAAGGAGAGGATTATCAAACTCTTAAAAGAGGGTAAATCATCACACAATGTTGCAAAAGATGTTGGTTGTTCACAGTCAGCGGTGTCTAAACTCTGGACCAAATACAAACAACATGGGAAGGTTGTTAAAGGCAAACATACTGGTAGACCAAGGAAGACATCAAAGCGTCAAGACAGAAAACTTAAAGCAATATGTCTCAAAAAACGAAAATGCACAACAAAACAAATGAGGAACGAATGGGAGGAAACTGGAGTCAACGTCTGTGACCGAACTGTAAGAAACCGCCTAAAGGAAATGGGATTTACATACAGAAAAGCTAAACGAAAGCCATCATTAACACCTAAACAGAAAAAAACAAGGTTACAATGGGCTAGGGAAAAGCAATCGTGGACTGTGGATGACTGGATGAAAGTCATATTCAGTGATGAATCTCGAATCTGCATTTGGCAAGGTGATGATGCTGGAACTTTTGTTTGGTGCCGTTCCAATGAGATTTATAAAGATGACTGCCTGAAGAGAACATGTAAATTTCCACAGTCATTGATGATATGGGGCTGCATGTCAGGTAAAGGCACTGGGGAGATGGCTGCCATTACATCATCAATAAATGCACAAGTTTACGTTGATATTTTGGACACTTTTCTGATGTTTGGGGATGATGAAATCATTTTTCAAGAAGATAATGCATCTTGCCATAGAGCAAAAACTGTGAAAACATTCCTTGCAAAAAGACACATAGGGTCAATTTCATGACATAGGGTCAATGTCAACGAGCAGATGTGATTTGATGCAGCTGTTAGTTTTGGGGATGGAAATGTACAGGGTGATTCCATAATTTATTCCTCAGAATTGAGTGAGTTCATATTTTTTTCCTCTGCTTGGTCTAAAAAAGTAACCGTTACTGACTGCCACAATCTTTTTTTCTTGATTTCTTATAGTGTTTCTTAAAGCCAGAAAGTTGCCATTTGAAATGACTTTAGTTTTGTGTCATGTCTGTGATCTGCTTTTTTTCTACAAAATTAAACAACAGAATGAACATCCTCCGAGGCCGGTGATTCCATAATTTTTGCCAGTGGTTGTATTTTTATATTCCAGACCGTATTGCTGCTTGTGGAACCATGACTCTTTCAGAGATGGCTCCTAAGGAGAAAGCAGACTTGTATACATCCCAAAATTTTGTTCTGGAAATGTCAGCTGAATTCTTAAAAAAAATTTTTCTTCTTGTTTTGAATGAAAGCAGGCACTGGTTCTTCTGTTAGCTCCTTATATGCAGACAAAGGTTCCTCAGTTAACCTACAATTATGTCAATTAATCATACAGAAGCTTTAACAAGTTACTGTAATTCCATCAACTTTTGGAATCTTCTTCACTGTTTAGAAGCATTCAGCATAGCATGTACTGTCAAACCACAGAAAATCTGACTGTGAATAAAAATGGTAATAAATTGGCCTTGTAAAAATTATTTTTAAACAGTGCTATATAGAAATAAAATAGACATTCTAACCGACAAAACGCATATTGGTTAATAAAATGGAATGTGTGGAGTTGGAGAAAACCGTTGGAAAGTTTTTAACTATAGTACATGTCGTGTGCAAACTGTGAAAATCAGCATGTGAAGCACCTGAACTAATGACAGGATGAAACAGATACATTAGGCTTTCCAATTGATTATACTGTAGATTACAGAATATTACTGCAGCGTTCTGATGTCAAAGCAGCATAGGTCACTGAAAAAAAATCTGTTTGATAATTATTAGGCATCATATTGGGGATATTACTTGAAAAATGACAGCTGTATCGCTTTAAGTATAGTTAAAAAAAAGTGAGCACTAGAGAAACAGAACCACGGTACCTGTGCCACTTCCTCAAAGTCTTCGTGGCGTTTCTGAAGCGCGCGGGCTCGATGGAGGGATTTTCCCACACCTGTGTGCTTGCTGAGGAAGGCCTCACCGTGGTTTTCAATCCAGTCCAGCACCTGTGCAGACAGACAGCAGGCACATCTTCAAAGTGAGGGAAATACTGGGCATCAAACAAACACAAGGGGGCGCTCTAAGTCGATAGATGAACCACATGATGCAGCAGCACCAGCAAAAAAAACAAAAAACAAAAACACACAAACAGACACTGTTTGAGGGAAGGACATATGAAGTGATCAACACTACGTGAGGCACTGCACCGAATGTCTATTCACACACGTCTTTGTGCCGCCTGTCCTTCAGGACATCTGCTGATGAGCAGCATCTGCAGGACATATGACCCAAATCAGTTGCCACAGTAACAGTTGCCGTGCCAACATTGAAAAGCCCATGATTTTTGGCCAGTATGCAAGAGTCCATTTGATTTGGACACACTCATTACACCCCCATCCTGAAGCAAGCTGCTTGATTCTGAGACGCACGTTCACATTTTAGGCATTGACCCAACGTTCCCATCCGCAGAAACGTGTGTGGAGACAACATGCAATGTTCCAATAACTTACTCAAGCACATTTTGATGGGAAACATGGCTGCTGCTACAATCAAACCCCCTATTAAATGCAGAATTCTTCGAACTCGCAGGACACCCTGCTATTTTCAAATTACTGCCTAACCATCTCACGTTACCCTGGAAATACCTGGCAATTACATTTGGCTCCAGAGTTACCACACGTGTTCGAAAAAAATATGTATACAAGAGGGCATTGTCTAGGTTCTTAAAAGAAAATAAGCTTGTGTACCTGCTGAACATCCTGCTGAAAGACACAGAGCTGCAGACGCTGGTGTAGTCGAACTTTGCGGTGCTGCCAGATGTTTTCCAGCTGCCGCTGGTGATGCAGCACTTCGTGGATAATGTCCAGGACGTGCCGCACCGCTTTGGAGTAGTTCGCTGATGCTGTCAGAGAATCCGCACTGCCTGGGGTCAAAGGTCGCTGCAATTTGTCCAACAAGGCTTTGCCATCTTGGCTCACCTGAGGAATGTTTAGAAAATGGGTTGTCATGGTGACCTTTCCTCACACATATAACAAATACAGGATGTCAACTTGTGCTTGTACACTGGAATAAATAAATACCGGGGGGAAAAAAACACCAACTTTTGATTTAGGAGCAGAGAAAAAGAAATGACAAATCAAAATGTCACAAATGTGGAAATATGAGAATAGACACCAATAATTTTCCTGTACAGTAGATACTGTACAGGAAAAAAAGCAAAACTAAAATGAATCCCTTACTGACTCAATGTTATTTTATATTCCATTTCATTGTTTCTGACTGCCACAGACGGTACGTAACATCAAAGATACATATCCAAGTATTATATACCATCGGTGACGGCCGTTCAGAGTTCACAGAGCCTTAGTTAAGTTACATTCATAACTCAGCCTGAACACTAAATAATATGAGCGGTAGTGTTTTACAAAGCTGCGGAGTTTGAAAGCGTTGGCGAGTTGGAATTCCAGCTTCAATGGGCATTGGAACTGGGAAATTAAGACTTTTGAGTATAAATGGAATGCACCATTAGGGCCTTGCATCATAGTGAGCGCCCTGTCCTATGGGGAACTAAACCGAAGACCCTCTGGTAACAAGCCCACCATGCTAACTTTTCATGTCAAGTCGTCTCTCCACACTACACTTGAGCTTTCTCATTGTTCCTTAGCAACATCAACAAGCAACAACTCACACTAGCTTCTCTTCATCTACTGTTGGAGTCCAGCTCCTCTCTGGCAACGTCAAACACATTCATGGTGCTTTTCTAATGAGCGTCACGTTACTGTAGCCAATCACAGAGAATGAACTGCCAAAAGACCCAACAGTAATTACACTGAGGAATAAAACTAAAAACAAAACAAACAGACAAGTTTTTAACGTCTAGAATGTTCCATAGCATGTTTCATTCATAGTGAGCCACAGGCACATTTGTAGACTTCATGTGTCAACAAAACTATGAAATTAAAAGCTAAAAATAATAACCTTTGATTAACAAAACAATTATTTTTAACTGATCTGAGTATCAAAAACAACCACATTTGAATCATTTTATACTCATTATGTGCTTGATTACAATCGCTTTTAATTATTAAAATAATAACACATTACTACAATAATGGTTTGTCATAAGAGCAGCTCCAACAACAATATGAAAGTATTATTTGCTTTTGAGATATCATGTTAAAGTTAAGGGGATAGACTCGAATTAGTCAATGCAGTACATACCAAGAAATTTGCCATAGTCCAGAAACAGTTACTGATAAAATGATAAATAAGTAAAGGATTAAAGCTTCATAAAATTCAGTTCATAAATTTCTGAGTAATCTGGATAAAAGGACAGACATACAGAGACAAAAACACAACCATGTCAAGATAACAACAGAAAATACACACTCAATGTAAGGTCTCTGCCATTTGTGTATCTCCATCGCCACATTGGGACATTCAAAAAAACACATTAAATTCTGGCTTTTTATCATAGAATTTAACAAAATACTCCTGTTTGACATTAACGCATGAACCCTGATTCAGCACTTGTGCAACCAAATGTAAAATGCTTCTGCTTAGGTAGTCATATGCTGAGGTCATGCTTGAAAACAATCCAAACAGCTTGAAGGTTCACATCACATCCATTCCAAGTTGAAGATGCCCCAAAAAGTGCCACAAATAAGAACAGGTAGGGGGACAATTCCCACATTCCAGGGATTAAAATGCAACACATATAAAACAAAAACTAATTCAATATTTCTATTGCAAAAGAAAGCCATACGAATATCAGGAATAAATCTTACCGTAAGCCAACCAACCCATTATTTATTTGCTTAAATATTCTGAAATTCATGGACTTAGTTGATAACATTACGTACAAAGCAAAAAAAAACAAACCGTTACCTCAACATGTCCAAACTCTGTTTACAATGAAAGACTCCAGTTATAATTTGAGAGGAATATTGATATTTAATAAACCAAGGACACGAACTACTGTAAAAAGTCACTGTGTCTCTGTACAAGGAGTGAACATTTGGAGAAACTGTTCCAAGAGTATTAAATTATGCTGTACTCTAGTCAGCTTTAAAAGACTCATAAAAATGATATAATTTCTGGTCACAGTTGGACAATTAATTTTTCTGATTTTGTAAAATTATTTTTGAATTGTGTGATTTGCGCTATTACTTATTTTGTTATGATGAGAAATTTAAGTTCATTGATTATCTTTAAATGTTTGTGTTTTGCTTGTTCTGCTCGTTTTGCTTTTGTTGTGAGGTGTAAAATTAACTGAGGTAAAAGGGGTAGGTGTATTTTAAGCTTTGGCTTCTACCTACACCCTTTTGGTTATTTTGGTTAACTGAGAAATCAGTTATGATTTGTTTTATTTTGTACTGAAAAGTTATCTTTTTTTCTTTATACCAAATAAAACTCATTCATTCATTCAGAATTAAAGCTATACAGCTGACTTCCCCTATTACTGTTTGTATTTCTTAATGACTGAGGTAATTAAAGTCTAAGACATATTCAGAGACTTGGAAATGTTCATGTAGCCATCTCCTGATACATTAAAAGAAAACTGGCTGTAAAAGTGATGATTTTTATTAAAAAATATCTTGTGCAAAATAAATTGTGCAATTACCTATGGACTCTGTAAATGGAGGCACTATGTGTACAAAGGTTTGCAGTTCTTAATGTGATATTTTTGTGACACCCCTTAAATTAAAGCTGGAAGTCTTCACTACAAGCACATGCTGATTGTTTCATTTCAGCTCCATTGCAGCAGTGCACAGAAGCAAATTACAGAAATTGTGTCATTGCCCGAATACTTATGGACTTGAGTGTATATGTATAAACATATACGTATGTTGTTTTGTGCACTGCGTCTGCTGAAAACATGTGACTTTACCTCAGAGTATGCTGAAGTGATGTGTTCATACAGGCCTTGGTGATGGTGGATGGCGTCTTCCAGGTCTTGCAGCTCAGAGGGTAAATCCACCTCACCGCAGGCCTTGCACCACGAGTCCACGTTGCTCATGTACTGAAGGGGGACAAACGCACAGTCACTCAAATGTAACCATTAAAAAAAAAGACAGTACGAGACGGTGCTGTGTACGGCGTGTGCTCCACCTCCGACTCACATATGAGTCAGACATGCCAGAATGTAAAATAAATCGCCTCAGGACCATTTTCTGCACCAGACCTGTCTTTGCAGTTATCGAAAACACTTTCAGTGAGACATCCATGGATTTTGGCGTGCAATGCAGAGCAGATGAAAAGACACAGCAAAGACAGCAGAAAGTACATTTGAAGTTTTCTGACTGAAAATCTCCATCCCATTACTGGCCATTAAACATCCAACCCATGATAACTGGAATCAGACACAAGAACAACACAAAGACTTGAAAGGAGCTTCTCTATACGTGTGAAGTGTCGGAGCGAAACTTCTGAAAAGAAAGCCATTTCCCTTTCAGCTCTCAAACATAAAAGGCTGGTTTAATGGTGATGACGGCAATATTCTAGGAGCAAGATCCATAAAACGCTATGAAGATTTAAGAAGCAAACGTCTGAGCGCTCACAACGGGAAAAATATGCAAAGACCTTTTTTCATTTTGGCCATATTTATGAAGCATCCCAATTTCCCCTCCTACACTCTGCCTATTAGGTGATGCTGTATATCAGCCTTCACTTCGAACCAAATTGATTGTAAACTACTCCTCACTGTTCCAACTATAGCCTATAAAAACATCCCCATGCATGGGAAGTCAAACAACTGCATAAATGCTGCAGACTGGATAAATGTTTATTGACTACAAATCCATAGAAAAACTGTCTGCAGCCACCAAAAAAACAATGCAAATAACAGGACATACTGTGGTCACCACTTAGTACACTGTTCCATTGCTAATCCTGTTCTAATGTGTATCATAAACCTTATCAGGGTTGGGCAATCTCAATTTAGTGTTATCTCATTTCTTATCAACAATGATTCTGATGCATTTTCATTCATGGTATCACCTGTAACAAGAAAACTGCTCCTTTCTCCCTTAACCAATAGCAAGGCAGCGTTAGACGTTAAATGTGGATCTCATCAAACCTTCAAGTTTTGTCTGAATTCAAGCTTGGTGCCTTTGCACTATTTATTTTTTTGGTCTCATGGCGTTGCTCGCCTCAGCAACTCCCAATTTGGTTGTTAAGTGTGATGTAACGCATCATGTGATTTTCAACTTCCCGGTCTAAACGAAAAAGGTGTGCTGTCATTAACAGTGAGAACTGCACTGAGACATTCTGATCAGGCTGCACTTAAACCGCTGCACACGGACAACAGCATTAACATCGCAACATAAAACTCTTTGTATATTGTGCCTAAAACTCTCCTGGATATATTAACTGGGTTTTTAGATGTTGTTATTGCGTTTGTTTTATGTAAAAATGCTAGAAGCTCAGGTCATTTCTCCGTTATTTCAATGGGAGCTGCTGTGACCTGCAATCACCTCCTGTTCATGTCGTTCGGGGGGAAAGTGAAGTCTGCTGTTTAACGTCCTGTTTATTGTCCTTTACAACACTGTTTGTCCTCTTTATTCCAGAGTAATATACGTATATAAATGTCTGAAATTTGGTTTGCACTTGTTAAATTCCACGCAGGTTAAACGTAGCAGACAGATTATTTGGAATATTTGTTTTAGCAGGTTTTCAGGGTCTCATGGATGCAGTCTCTTATTAACGTGATGAAAAAAAAAAAAAACAGAGCGATGGCTTTTATTTAAAAAAAACTTGAATGTTGAGGTTCTACTACAATTGTCAACATTGTTTTGATTGGACCTGGAAACAGATTTATCACGTGATGCGTTACGTCAGAGCTTAACAACAGGATACTGCTGCAGAGCGCGTGGAGCAGATATGGCACCAGGGTGAGCGGAGGAGAGAAGGAAGCCCGACAGGCTGAGCCCACTGTGTCTGATGCTGGTGAAGAGGAGCGGTGTGATGCTCTGAGGATAGTCTGCACAAAGGAGCAGGTGAGAAGCTGCTGATTATTCAGCTCTGCGCTGTGGTGCTAAATGTACTATTCACCGCATTTGGGTGATTCTTAGACTACGGGCACTTATTATGTCCTTTGATCATATTGTATGAAAAACAGAAAAAAGGGGAAATTTCACACTTTTATAGTTATCTTTACAATGAAAGTTTGTTAAGAAATTTGTTCTAGTAGTCTATGATGACTTTTTCACCTTTTTTCAGCATCATTATATGCAAATATTGCCGTTTTGTGCTTGTCCCACACCCAGACTTTTGATCTTCAATGATAAAAATGAATGGTAAAGAAACGTTTTTTTCTAATGTTTTAAAATATCTCTGAATAAAATATCAGTAAAATAATCAAAACATAATTGGGGTATTCAATGTCATACAACTGTTGTGATTTTTTTTAAACAAAATGTAGTTGTCCCACACTACTGCCGTAATTTCCACCACAACACTGTAATATCCCTAAACAGTTTGTATGAAAGATTGTTTGGGTAGTTTCTATGGAGATAAACAGTGACATCAGAGCACATGTATATAGCGCCAAATCACAACAAACAGTTGCCCCAAGGCGCTTTATATTGTAAGGCAATGGTGTGGTGGAAATTACATTTACAAGGCCAATAGAGTCCGTAGTTAAAGAATCACCCATTTAAATTTTGCAACCTAAAAGAAGAGTCCACCAGTTAAGGTGTGTGCACGAGTTAAAAAAAGTGTTCCACTATTCCTTTAATGGGGAAGGAAGTGGTGGTGACGTAAAGGTTTGTCCGTTGGACTGTTACGTGGCGATCCAGGTTTGTTTTCCAGTCACAGCCAAGCTCCCAACTGGCACTTGGAGCAGGGTTCTAGGGAGGTCGAAATATGTGCTGTGGGCTCTTCTGGAAATAAGCTTTGAGCTTTCGCTGGCTACCCAATTTAAATAAATAGCTCTTCTTCTTAAAGCGTCATTTGAATAAAAACTGAATTTGCCACAGTGTCAGAGCACATGAGTGCAACAGTTTCAGAGCACTTGAGTGCAATAAAAGGAGGAATGATGAGAACATTGTGATCTCAACTATAAGCTTTTTATCCAGAATCATGCAGCCCTACATAAGAGCATGTATCAGAAATATCAGAATATGACAAAAACAATTACCCCATCCACACTTAGTGAGAAGCTCAAATGGGAAATGACAGAAAGGCTCCTGTCAACACCACTCAGTGCACGCCCTTCACATCTGGTATGGTGCTTCCACCAAATCTAATATCGCCCGTATCAAAACTGAAACAGATGTCATTCCAATACAAGTTATTCTTTTTTTTTGACCACTGAAGCATGTTCATATCAAGCACAGTGCTAGTACGTCTTCCTTAGACGTACATAATACCATAACCATTTTTAAAATGGGTAAACTGTCAACTTTTTTTAATATGTTGCGTATGTTTTTAACAATTTAAAACTACCTGTAAGTTCTCTCAGCTTCTCCCCTTTTGCTTGAGGTTGGAACAGCAGATCTGATATGGATCTGCATGCTGATTTAGCACGTTTTCCATCAGATTTCGATTCTGATGCAAGTCAGTGGTCTAAAAACAGGAACCTTCTGTTTTGGAAGCCATTGCTCTGACCACTTACCCATCATGTTGCCCCTTTTTCATGATGGTTTACATTTCAGCTATCTAGTGAAGGTAAATGCTCCAATCCAGTCCCACTGAGAACAGTAGCCCCATTGCCACCCCCCCCCCACCCCCATCCAAATGTTTAAGGTACATAGAGAACTTTCTTTTTTCTTTTACTTTTCTCTCAGTAAACATGAGGTAAAATACAATCATATCCCAGGATGTGAAGGTAAATTTGCACAGCATTATGCGCCAAAAAGTAAAATTCGAGGCTCATAATAACATTTGGAGGCTAAGCTTTGTGCACAGTGTATCACTGCATGACTTACCTGGTCACATTTCTGGTGGAAGCTGGCCGACATCTCCAACAACGTGCTACGCTCGTCCAGTGCTGCTGCAAAGGCTTTCCACTGTTGCTCCAGCTGGCCTGAGATCTGCTTAATCTGCTGAGAGGCATAGTGACCCGACTCCAGTAGTCTGTTCCCCACTGACATGATGCGGTTGATATTCACATACACGTTCTGCAAAATGAGATGGAGAGCAATGTGTGAAAGGATATGGTGCTGCTAATATGTTTCCTTAAGTGGCATTTTCAGTGCAGCATTTTTACTTGCAGCAGAGTATTTATAGTGCTTTATGCAGCATTGATAGTGTTTGTGAATCTGTCAGTCTGCTGGGACACTGTGGTCCAGCTGATGGTGGCAATACACCAACAAATGTTAGATTCTGCAGTAATGTTATCTGTTTGTTGTCGTACATTGGTAATGATAAAATTGCTTGGTTTAGTGGATACTATAATGTTTTTCATTTTAGTTTCTTCGAACGGTGCTGCACAGAACACGCTCAACGCAGCTCCGTGGTTCCTGTGCTAACGAAGACGCTCTGCAGAAACATACAAGTATTTTTGGATCATTATCTGCCACTGTTTATACAGCTTGTGGGAATCCCTGGTAATTCATTAGCGCTTTGTAAAGTTATATACTGTATACAGTTATATACTGCAGTATGCAAACAGGAAATAAGGCAGAATTCGACCTGGACTGTATCAGATTTCTGCCACAGTATAAGACTTCCATAAATGACCAAAGTCATGATATGAAAGCAGAAATATCGTTCACATTTTCTGTTTTGGATTTTACAAAAATTAAACCCTAATCTTATTTTAATCATAACCATAAAGTATTTAAGATAAAGTAAACTGCAAGTTTGTGAGGCAGCTGAGATACCTCGTTCTGAGAAAGGGCACTCAGTTTCAGGAGTGCCAAATAATTTGCCCTGATTTGCATAATGTGTGGAACACAAACATCAGTAAGCATGAAAGCACACACACACTAATGACTCCCCTCTCACAGCACCGTACACAGCCGTCCGTTAGCACTTCCAGTGGCAACGTAGCACTTGTCACATGTATCCAACAGTATGACGGGAAATGAATATGTCACATCATGCCAGAAACTGAGACCAGTGCAACGGGAAAACTGGTGTACTGCCCACCACAGATGACAGACAGAAAATTATATCTAAACTAAAATGCTGATAACCCCGGAATAAAAGGAAATGAAGCAAAAGTGTTGGTGAGAAATCGCAAACAAGCCTGCATAGCTGCAATTAAAAGGCGTAAAGCAACATCTTGTACTTTCGAAACTGTAAAAAATTTATGTTAACTGGTAACATAGCCAATAGACACCATTCAGTCTGGTGGAACAAGAAGCAGGATTTAAGTGCACAGCTGGGATGAGAGCCTGGAAGACACACCGTACTCAGGAGCTTGTCCCTGCACTGAAAAAAACACTTCATGTTGTTGTTCAGGTAATTAAAAAATACATTATAATGTCAAAAAAGAACAGTGAGAAAACGCTTATGTTCTAACAAAGAAGCAAAACTCTGTCCCACACAGGTGCTGATGCCCACTGGTGTCGATGGGCATCCCCAGATTCTGTAGCGGATGAAAGTGCATGACTTCTCCTCGACGGGACACTAGTCTGATGCAGGTTACTTCCCTAGGCAAGGCTGGTACCCATTTATAGCTGGGTGGACTGGAGACAATGCAGAGGAAGTGTCTTGTCCAAGGACACAGGATGTAGACCCAGATGTACACTCTGACAGCTCAACTATTTATTCCACTGATCTATCTGCTCTGCTTACCTGTTCTAGTAAAGACAGGAAACCAACCACCTGTCTACTCTAACCTAGAACCTGAGTATACAGTTTTGGGGATAATTTTAGTATTCTGTTAAACTTGTACGAAACACACTTAAAAATAAACCAATGGTTTACTTTAAATGGTTACTATATTGTAAACCCTTTTGCTTGAATGGCCCAAGCAGTGGGTCACCCCTTTGAGTCTGGTCTGCTGTAGGTTTCTTCCTTAATATCACCAGAAAGAGTTTTTTCCTTACCACTGTCACCTGTGTGCTTGCTGTAGGGGTTGGCAAGGTTAGACCTTACTTGTGTGAAGCTCCTTGAGGCAGCTTTGTTGTGATTTGATGGTATATAAACTAAATAAATTGTAATTGTAAACTGTGATGGTGAAACTGGAAACAGTATCAACCCTGAAGAATTTCAACTCGAGTCACCAGAACAAACCTACAGATGAAGATAGAAATCACCAGTACGACTACGACTGCTGGCCAGCACAAAAACTGACTGGAGTGAATCTTTTGTGTTTTGTGAAATGATTAATGATTAAATGAAGTACTGAGTTCAGCGTTCATTTCGTGTGATTTAAATGTGTGACCAAGTCCTTTGACATTCTGAATAAAATTCTCCTGCTCTCATCATCATCAGAGTGGAACATCACTGCAGCAGTGGGTGAGCTGAATCCTTGTTTCAAGTTTCATAATCCTTATGTAATACTGGGTACGCAGAAACAATAGGATTACTTAATACCTGGAAGTGTTGGTCCTAACACACACACACACACACGCACGCACACACACACACGCACGCACGCACGCACACACACACACACACACACACACACACACACACACACACACACACACACACACACACACACACACACACACACACACACCTCTCCAGCAGCCAGGGTGCATTAAGTAAGTGCAGTAACTGATTAATATTATTATTATTATGCAGAGCAGTGCACGGATACGATGGCCCATGTGGGTGGAAAAGTGTTACCAGTACCCCCTTCTTTGGATCAGCGTGTGTCTTACCATGCAGTTCATAGCAAAGTGGCTGTGCTGGGTTTGCAGTTCAACGGCGTGGGGGTGGTTGTTGCCAATTTCTGTGTAGCCTGCCAGAAACAAGCCCTTATTGTGCATGATCCAGTCAAACATCTGAGGCAAGGGGAAAGGCAGAAAATGAAATCATGAATGTAAAAGAATTGTTTAGAACAGCAATCATATTGCAACAAAGCCTTAAAAACGGCACCTTCCAGCTGGTATATTAACTCTAAATATTAGTGAGCTGTGCTGAAAAACTAGAATCATATCCCGGTGATTTCTATTTTGTGCACATAAATCATCTTGTCTTTCTTGCACTGTCACGCATTAATAAATAAATTAACAAACCTTCATTCCAAGCTGATTCTTAATGCTTGTATTCACTGTTTATTTTAAAAAAATTAAGCAAACATGTTTTTTATGTCTCATCAATTTCACTTTGTGCAGCACTGTAGTAGTAAAACTACGAAACTCAAGTAAGAGACTAAACGTTATTTTAGTTGTTAAAATATATTCATTTTTGTTATTTTTTTGTTATTTATTTTTGTATTTTTTATTATGTATTTTTTTGTATTTAAAGAGGAGTGTAAAATGTGCACATTTTAAAAGCACTTTAGCCTTTAGCTCATCACTGGGTATAAAGGTTAAAGGGTCAACATTAGGGCCTCATTGAACCACCATCTCTCTGGGAAGGTGTGTCCAGTCCAGTGTTGCCACAGTTACTTTGAAAAAGTAATCCAATTACTGATTGCTGATTACTCCTTGAAAAAGTAACTTAGTTACTTTACTGATTACTCAATTGTAAACGTAACTAAGTTAGATTACTAGTTACGTTCCCAGCTGCCGACAACAACCCTCTGCCACCTCAACATGACAATGATACTTGTTTTGCCAAAACTCACTTTATAGTCACCCTTTCTTGACTTCAATGAAAATAAATACTTGTTTTATAAAAAGTAAAATAAAGACCTCTTTCTTGACCTCATATTTAACTGTTGACAGCACTGTGACAGTAAAACTTGAAATTTCTAACCTACATTGTTTATAAATGTAACTATTAAATTCTTTCTAAAGTTTTTCTAACATTTAAGTCCTCTCTAAACATTTTACTTGTCAAAATTATTATTATTATAAGTAGTATTAGTAGTTGTAGTAAAAAAAGGCTTCAAAACTGGACCTTTAATCTAGGGGTGTTGTGGGGGGGCACAACCCTACCCCACACCCCCATTCCATCTGGATTCGCCCCTGCTTTGGCATTTGAGCACAAAAAATGGATAACATTTATTTATGCAGAAAACATGACCAGATTTACAGGTAAGAAAGTTTTATTGCATTTTCACATCATGTGGTCCTCAGAAAGAGAGTTTAGGTGCATTTGAGTGGAAAATAGTGTTAGTTGTTGACACGTTGCGGAGGATCAGCTGTTTTTAGCAGCAGATACGGAGCGGCTCAGCTCAGAATTCTAAATAAAGGAGAAAAAAAAAGCATAAAAATGTCTTTGTAAAGCTCAGTGCAGGTGTGCTGTTGTCACCGCGCTTTAAGAGGTAAGGACGAGTCGTAACTGTTGCAGAAAACTGCGGATGAAAAGCTCACAGCTCGCTTAAAGTGGGCAGTTCAGTCGAACCCCGACCTCCTGCCCACGGACCAAGTTTAATACTGCTATTGACCCACAATGCAAAAATAATAGTAACGCACAGTGACTTGGAGGAGTAACTTTAATCTGATTACTGATTTGGAAAGATTAACGCGTTAGATTACTCATTACTAAAAAAAGTGGTTAGATTAGAGTAACGCGTTACTAAGTAACGTGTTACCGGCATCACTGGTCCAGTCAAACGTTTAACTGGTACTGTGTCTGTATCATTAAGAAGAAAAAAAAAAAAAAAAATTATATATATTTTTTATTTTGTGATGAGGTCTGCAGAAAATGGATAGAACAGAAATAAAACATGCTTCGAAAACTGGTTTGTATAATTCATACTGAAACTCCAAACAGTAGCTCTTAGATCATGTATTATTTTCATTGTAATGCACTCAGCTTGCGACTGCAATACATGACGTCAACTGCCACAGCAACAACAGCCACATAAAGAGCAGGCACTTACGTGTGTAGGCAAACCTGAGTATGTCTGCGTAATGCTGCAGCATGTGTATGCAGATAGTTGTCATCTTTTTAGACCAGAAAACAGAGAAATGGACTGTCTGTATTAAGCGTATCCTCTCAGGCTCTCCAAGAGAACAACTCGTGGCTCATGGTGTCCTAGCAACAAGCTCCTACTACTGCAGTGAATCCAAGACTGCAGCTCTTTCTGCTGCTGCAATCTGCTATTTTATTCCACTCACTCAACACGGGTCTCTGAGTTTTACCCGTTTCTCTCAGTGTCTCTTTCTATTTTGTGCCGCAGCTGTCATCACCTCAGCTAAATGTGTGGCAGTTTGAGTAGGTGGCTCTGCACCTGCATAAGCCATCCTCTACCTTCTTGTCTCCTAGGATTGTAACAGATCATAAAACCCATAGTTGCGATTGGATCATCGTTTTTAGTCATGGATAGGAGAGTTTTTTGGATTATCATAAAAAAATAAAAATAAAAAAAAACACGCCTAAAAACTAAATAAATAAAAAAGGCAAATAACACTTTGCTTAAAGAACAATGAAAACAAGGAACTTTTATCCAAGGTCCTGACTAACAAAAAGGTGTCCAATGTCAAGTAATATTTTAAAAGAAAATAATTATTGTATTAAACTGTAATATGAACAGTGATAGTAGATGAAAACAGGTTTGAATGCCATAAAAAGTAATAAAAAAAAAAACAGACCTGAGTTCATAATTCAAATACTTTTTGAAAAGATGAGCATGTCCACAATTTATGGTCACAGGGAAATAGTAATACTAACTTTATTTACGTATATAGCACTTTTAGATCATTCTGAGCAGGAACACCACTCGGCAAAAGTCCTTCCATCCATGCTGGACTCCGTGAGAAAACAAGGAAACACTAAGTGCATATATATATATATATATATATATATATATATATATATATATATATATATATATATATATATATATAAATAATGGATGGTAAGGAGTCCAACATAGAGAAATATTGGATGAAGAAAAGTTCAGCTACGCCTCATCCAATATAACTCCACCCCCCCTCCCAAATTAAGCAAACAACAAAGAGTCAAGTAAATTAGATCAATTTATTTTGTTGTGAACAGCATATGATTGATTCTGATGCGATGAATGCTTCTAAAATGTCAGTAGCATGCTTGTCTACCTTCTTAGTATTCTTGGCATCCTTGGAGTTCAATATTTCCACCAGTTCCCCCTCTGTGAACTCAGCAAACCTCGCTAGCAGACGATTTTCTGCTGTTTGTTGACATTTTTTCAACCAGCGTCTGTCAGCTAGTTCCTGACCTTCGTATGCCACGCTATGATTGGCTAGCTGTTGGCAGTAAGCTCTAACGCTATTGGTCAGTGGGAACCGATCCAATATAACTTTTGGTCCTAGCCTTTTAGAGATCCTTTTGGATCCAACATAACTTTCTGGCGCTTTGAGTTAACTGCTACTCTGCATCGAGATTTATACAGTTATTACTAGAAAAAAAGTCACTGTGACAATAAATCTGTATTACACCACAACTGTATCCAGTCCTGAGTTGGAGACAAGACTGGAGAGCATGAATCAATGTCTGGGTGTATAAGTTAAGATTATTATTCTTATTTTTTAATACTGACTGCACCTACAGTGTGGTTCAAGCGTTAACACTGCATCACTGCACCCCTGTGTTCCACCAACCTTCTCTGCATCCTGTTCAAAGAGGCGGAGCTGGAAGCACTGATCCAACTGGAGTTTGCGGACATGCCAGGTCTGGTGGAGATGCTGTCGAGTGGAATGCAACTTGTCCAGCAGCTGGGTGATCCTTGGGACCAGGCCCTGGGTATCAGCATTACAAACCCCACCACTGCTACTGCTGCTGCCGCCACTCCCGCCACTGCTGCCATTACGGTTGGAGAATGACTCACCGCACTGGATACGCTGGAGCAACCTAGATTTAAGGATTTAATATGTCATGTCATTTTGCATTTCTACTACTCCCATTTCAAATATTTTAGTGTAAACAACTTTATAACATTAAGAGTTTAAGAGTTCAAACACAGGTCCTGCAATAAACCTTTGCCAGGGCTGCAGTCAAATGCACATACGATATATACGGTTATTTTTAGGCCTATACAAAAAAGTTAGTTCTGCCTTACGTTGATGCAAACCACCACCAATTAAATATTCAAAATTATTGAGGAACTGGATTTTGCTCAAAATCTAATTAAATTTCACTTGACCTTAGGTTTAACTGTCCACCCATTTTCATTTAAATACAATGATGTATTTTGACATATTCTTCTGAAGAAAAAGAAATAGGCAGACAGAAACATTACCTTCACTTCATAGTGGAGGTATCACAATACAGTATATTGTGGAGATGCAGTATTTCAGAATAACATCTTTACAAAACATAACATTTTCAATCTGTAATTTAGTATAAGAAAAATTACTACTTTGATTGAATGTTGAAACAGTCATACAGCTATAATAGCTACATCTGCATCTTTATCCAGCTCAAGTCCAAACTGGCTCTGATTCCAGGTCAGGTCAGACCATCTAAACATGGTTCATGACAAATGCTCAAGTAATTTTTATTTTTTTATTATACTGAAACAAACACTAAGCCTGGAGATAATTTGTTTCATAGCAATACATTTTGAAGGCTTGTTCTGTGAATAATAAGCAACAGATGGATGTGTAATAATAAAGTAATAATTACAGGATCTAAAAATCCTTAGTTCTTGTAAAGTAAGCATTCTTAGTTTACTCCGAACTATAAAAGTCACCAAAAATAACACTGTATGTTTTCAGCTCCTGGTTTGTTCTTTCCTCTAACCCTCTAAAAGCAACAACTCCATTTGTTTGAACTCACCTCTGTCCCTCAGTATCCAGTTCCTCTATAGGGGCTTTTATGACTTTCTTCTTCAGCGTGGCATGCTCCTCAATCATCCTCCTGGCACCTTCTAGGTCTTGGGGGAAGTCTTTCCTTGACACAGTTTCCTGTATTTCTTCTAGACGAGCCAACATCTGTGTGGCATGACCAGAGAACTCCTCAAAAGCCACCCGGACCTGGATAAGAAGACAGCAAACATCTGCGTAAGGACTAGTAAATCCTACAAACCAAGAAAGACTACTGTAACTCTACCATTATGAACACATTTAATAATGTGATAACAACAGCTATCTCAATACTGCTTTGCTCTCCATCTTTGTTGACTGTGACATTTCTTTAGTAATGTTGAGATAGGCCAGACAGATGGATCTGAGGGTCAAGATGAGTCATCTCTTGACTCATCTTTTTATGCTGATGACCTGCAAATCTATCTGCCACTTAAGCTCCCATCAAATTCTCTGACTATTTTGGTAAATTGTCTGCAGGAAGTGAAAACTTGGTTGGCTCAAAACTTTCTAATTCTCAATGAGAATAAAACTGAAATAGTTAGTTTTGGCCCTGCATGGTCATCTGGTTCATATGATGTGCTTGGTCCTTTGTCTTCCTGTGTGCATGATTCTGTCAGAAATTTGGGGGTTATTTTTGACAGCTCCTTCAAAATGGACAAGCAAATTAATTCTGTGGTAAAGGCCAGTTTCTACCAACTTAGAATTTTGAGAAAAGTGAAGGCTTACCTCCCAGCGTGTGATTTTGAGCGAGTTATTCATTTGCTTATAACATCTTGTTTAGATTATTGTAACTCACTCTATTGTGGACTGGACCAGTTGTCTCTAAAGCGTCTGCAGCAGGTTCAGAACGCTGCTGCACGACTGCTCACGGGGATGAGGAAACGAGAGCACATCACCCCTGTGTTAGCCTCGCTCCATTGGCTCCCAGTCTCATTTAGGATTGATTTTAAGATCCTGTTGCTTGTGTTCAAGTGTTTAAATGGTTTGGCTCCCGAATACCTCTCTGAGCTTTTGACTCCTTATGTTCCGGTCAGATCAGTGAGGTCAGAAAGCCAGCTGTTATTAAATGTGCCCAGATCTCGATTAAAAACTCGAGGTGATCGGGCTTTTTCGGTGGCTGCGCCTAAACTCTGGAACAGTTTGCCTATGCACATCAGAGCTGCTCCATCTCTAGAGTCTTTTAAATCTGTTCTTAAGACTCATTTTTATGCTTTGGCTTTTAATACAATTTAAGCTGTGTGTGTCTGGTTTTATGTGTTTTTGTATATTTTGGAATTTTAATGCTCTGTTTTGGGGGTATGGTTTTTGATATTGTTTTTACTATGAAACACTTTGGGCAGCTGCTGTTGTTGTAAATGTGCTATATAAATAAAATTGACATTGACATCTCATCTCACCTCTATCCATTCTTCGTGGTTGTAGTCCAAGCTGCCATCAAAGTCTGCCGTTAGCTGAGAGGGGTCCACAACCTTTGTCAGTCCCTCTAATGACACCATGGTGGTCTACACGGGCAAATGTATAAGAAAAAGAAAAAAGTGTTTAGAAAAAATAAATGCAATGGCTGGGCTAAAATTCAGTTTGGGACCTTTCCACATGGAGTTTTCTCTGTGTATGTATGGGCTTTCATTGGGCACTCATTTGTTCCCACAGTCCAAAGACATACAGAATGGCAATAAAATAGCTCAGAACCAGCACATGTTTCTAGACCATCCCAACATCTATCACTGATAACTGACCAATTCAATTCAATAATTCCATTGTAAGAAGTAGAATAAGACGTGTTAATGGAACCAGTTGAATGCAGAGCCGTCATCAGTTCCCTGTACTTGAGAGGCCGTACACCAATGGAGACGTTCAATGAGATGAAAGAGACTTATTAACGAGGATGCACCATCGTATGACATAGTAAAGCACTGGCATAGTCGGTTCAAGTGTGTCTGGACATCAGTGGAAACAGCTCCCATTGTTGGGCAACCACAGTCCACCATTGATGAAGATACCATCTGGCAAGTGGAGGCCACCATTTTAAAGGATCGCCGCATAACCATTTGCCAACTAGCCCAAGATGTCAAGATCAGTGTGGGGTCTGTGGGGAAAAAAAAAATTCCCCGGTTGCTCACACTTTTCCAGAAGCAGGAACAAATCACATGCTCCCAGTCTTGTTTAGTCATGTGCCGAGAACACCAGGAGGACTTTTTTGAGAGGAAGAAACATGGGTCCATCACTATGATTCAGAGACTGAAGTCGAGTTGAAACAATGGAAGCATTATGACTCACCACCTCCATAGAAGGCACGTGTCCAACTCTCGGTTGCGCAAAGTCATGGTCATGGACTTTTGGGACCAGTACGGAGTAGTGATAATGGATTTCCTGGCAAAAAGTACTACAATTACCAGGACATACTACATGTCAACGCTGCAGAAACTGCAGGAGACCATCAAACCCGATAGGCGTGGTATGCTGACCAAAGGCGTCAGTCTCCTGGATGACAATGCCACGGTTCACAATTTGCATGTTGCCCAGAGGAACATATGGTCCCGCGGCTATGAAATACATCCTCACCCCCGTTACGCATCATAACCTCACCCCAAGTGACTTCCACCTCTTTCCAATCATGAAGTCATTTTTAAAGGGCAAGCACTTGCCAGATGATGAAACACTTATTTTCAAAGTGAAGTCATGAGCTCTTCCACAATCTGCAGACTTCTACAGTTGAGGTCTTCACAGCTGCATAAAGTGATGGGAGTATGTAAGTATGTCACCCTTGGTGGTACCAAGTTTTGTTCCACTCAGTCCATGTGAAGTGGGTCTGAGGAAATCTTTAACAAAAATCCCTATAGTTTGTACTGGGGATTATCCCAGTGATCAAAATGAGCACTACTGAATGTATAATTAAGGAGCACAAACAAAAAGGGTATGTGACATGCGGCATGCATCAGAAACAGGCTTGGTGCAAATTTGGTGCAAAGGAAAGCAAAATATGTTTTTAAAACTTGAACTGCCGCAACACTGATCGTGTCAGTGATGCTAGGGGAGCTACGACCACTACCTTTGCACCCCCCCCCCCCCCCCCCGAACTAAACCAACTTTTTTAGGTTCCTTAGATGACCCCAAAACACAATCAGGATGTTCCCAAAATAAAAACTGGCCTCAAGCCAGTTATCCAAGATGGTGTTCAAGATGGCTGCCAAAATAGGGTTTTTTCACTAAAACACCAATGATTTCTGTCATTATTAAGTCCATTGTTTGTTCCTACTATGTATTTTAATGATAAGGGTCTATTGGCGGCCATTTTGGACGCCATTTTGAATCTTAAACCCATGAGTGAATTTAGTTTAGGCACAAATGAGTTTGCTGTGACCTGCAATGGTCTTCCCATTGAAGTTCTGATATTTAAGTTGTTTATATGTTGTGTAAAGGTGTTTTAAGGCCCAGTCACACGGCACTTAACGAAGGGTGACGAAGCCCTGATGAAACAAGAAATCTGGACTTTCGTTGACTGTCGTTGGCATCGTTTAACCTTCGCGCGGCTTCGTTCCTGCAGATGGCGCTACGTCAGGATTTTTAAACTGTTGAAAAATTTGAACAAAGGGCAACGAAAACCTCAATTCATCTGTGTCTCATTTTGCTGTTGTTCTTCATGTTTTTTAATTGTTTGTGTAGTTTTTGTAACGTTATTGTTTAATTTGACTTCGTTGGAGCAGCTGAATGTTTTCACACAGTGCAGAAGCTGGTTTGTGAGCGCTGAGGCTGCTGCTGCTTCATGTACCGTTGGAAATTACAGGACAAACTCAGCCTGCCTGCTTGGATTTTTTTTATCTGTGTGGGGGGGCAGCTTCAATGGGCCCAGGCACCTTACATAGGCCAGAATTAATCTTTTCTGTGGATATAATTAATTATTTTGCCACAAGCAACTGTTGAATTTGAAACAACAAAAAATTTGTGTAAATTCCAACGGTACTTGAATGCAGCATCAGCGGCAGCAGGAGCTGCTGTGTGCGCTTATTATTTTGTATTAAATATAACAATACGAGTGTAGGAATGATAATCCAGTCCTTCTGTACATGTGGCAACTGGGAGATGAATCAAAATGATGATATAAAGAGCTGTTCTGGAAGGAAGAATTCACGTTGTGGATCAGTGATCAGCTGGTGGAAATAACCGCTCATGTGAGTCAATGCGCGCGTTCACACGCACTGATTAATTTACTGCTCTGATATATTCAATCATCTTTACATTTATATTTATTCTCCCTTTTGACAGTTTTCTGTTATAAATCAATATATATGGCTTAGAACATAATACAGTGACACAGCAGTGACCACGGAACACCTTTTTTTTTAATTGGAGGAAGACGGAGCGCGCAGCGTGTCAGACAGTGAGGATTCTGATAATGATGGACATGATCCCTCTTTTGTTCTGGACGAGGAACCAGCTGCAGGTGGTCCACCAACGTGCACACAGATCTCCACAGCTTCTGTTTGCAGTTTCTCCAGGACTCAGGCACTATGAGCTCCGTCCCAGCGCCGAGTCCTGGAATGCAGAGATGCAGACACACACTGCTCCAGCTGTGGCTCCAGGCGTGATCTGTTAAAGCGTTGAGATCGTGAGCTTCGGTTTTGTTAAGTTCCTCTTTCGTCCCTTTTGCGCTCTTGCTTCGCAGACTGTTTGGTGATAAAAGCTCTTTCGTCCACCTTTTCTCAACGAATTGTGATGTTTTTTTTTACTTTTCCCTTTGTTCAAGAATCGTCGTGTGCCGTGTGACTGGGCCATAAGTGAAAAAAACTCTATTTTGGCGGCCATCTTGGATAACTGGCTTGAGGCCAGTTTTTATTTTTGGGAACATCCTGATTGTGTTTTGGGGTCATCCAAGAAACCTAAAACAGTTAGTTTGGTTTAGTCCTGGGGGGGGGGGGGTGGCAGCAAAGGTAGTGGTCGTAGCTCCCCTAGTATGAGTGGTGACACATGCTGGCTGTTATCGCTGTGATGGCACTGAGCCTATTAAACAAAGCAAAACTAACATAAATTTAATTGCAATCCCGGTTCAAGACTGTTTACTCGCCAGGCCTACAAGATAACATGTTGTTAGAATGTACTCTGTCATCTCTTCCAACTATACTTGTGAATTCAAAGCTCAGAATTAAAGCAAACACCTTGGAAGTGTGTCGTTTTGATCCTGTAATGGGCATCTTTCTCTTTGAAGTAAAAGACCAAAGTCCCTCAACAGAACAATGGAATTTTATAATATCAATTTCAGAGATACAGTAAGGAAACACCTCCCTAGTTGGTTTCAGTGCCTCTGTGTTTCTGCTAAGCCACCTCCGCAAAACACCCCCACACACATGGTCACAGATGGACGGAGACAGAATGATAGCTAGATAGCTTTGTGTTAGACAAACAATGCAGGAAAAGTGTCATCTTTGGGCAAAAAGAAAGAGGGAAAAACATCACGGTGGCTCGTCCCGAGAGAACATAGTGATACTACTGCTGAAGTTAAGTGAATTTGTAATTAGCTATATGTTAACAGGGTGAATTGGTCAGGGTTGCTGCGTACAATTTGCTCTCACAGAATTACACATTTAATCAACAATTACATCAAGGTTCTCGATGACTCTCTAGTCTAATTAAGTGAACACTTTGTTCTCCCCAAATTTAACAGGAGGGAAGCAAAAAACTGCTCATTACTTCAGATCATTATTTTGCAAAGACAAGATTTAAAAAAAGTCTGTACATTATTTAAAAATCTAGAGTCGTGTCCATAAATGTAATGTAAGGATTATTATCAATACATAATCACTTCTGCAGCCAGTTTTCTTTAGACAAATGAGTGGATGGATAGATGAACATCTCCGAGTCACTGAGTATGTCTTATACTCTAGTTACACCAGTCACTACAAAAACAAACACAGGTACTGTATGATAAAGCTATCTGGAGAAGGCAGTTCTTAAATACTGACTGTGCAAGAAGATGACGAGTCAGAAAAGGCACCAAATTATCAACAACTCTGAAGGAGTCATAAGCTTCTGTAGCTGTGACTGGAGAAACTGGAGGATAGTGTGAGTTCTGCTTCTTGCATCACCAGTCACAGCTTCATGGTGGCATAGAACACAGAATGTTTATAACACAAGAAAACAGATCAAAGGTAGGCTAGAGTCTACCACGTGCATGCTGCCAACAATGGAGCTGAAATTTCACAGCTTCACAGCTTCTTTTGAAGAAAATCTTTTGCTGTTCCCCTCCACCTTGGAGCTGAGTAACTGTAAAAATAATTATTTGTGTTAAAAATAATCCATATATTTAATTTGTCCTATTACTTATTTGTCTTATTACCCTGTATCTTAAGGACTATAAGTTGCATGTTGTTTTTGTAACTAGTTTGGGAGATCCTATTCCAAAGTGCCATATATTACAAAAATACTGCATTATCATCGAATGCCACAAGGTGGCACCATCTACACACGTGACAAACTGTATACTGAATGAGGTACTGTCAGTCCTTGGCGGAATGCATCATTAAAAAAAGTGTTTGCTGTTGTAGAGAAGACGTGAATTTAATAATTATGCTCTCAAACTGGAAGACCCAGTCCAGTCTCGTTTTTTTTTTTGTGCTCCCATCACAAAATTATTCAAATTTTAGTGACGTTTTTTTTTTTTTAACCTAACCCTACTCCTTCTCCAAACCCTAACCATAACCACCCCGACCCCCCACTTCACTTTTAATTTTGTGCAGCCATCACGGAATGTATTAGAATGAATTTGTGCTGCCATGACGAAAATGAGGCACTTTTCGTAACAATATCAAACAAAACTGTACCAGTATGCTAGCCATATGACAGGGAAAATAAGTGTGTCTTAAGTCTGGACTTGAAAGTCTCCACAGAATCTGACTGTTTTATTGACGCAGGGAGATCATTCCACAGAACAGGGGCACAATAAGAGAAAGTTCTGTGACCCGCAGACTTCTTATTCACCTTAGGGACACAAAGTAGTCCTGCACCCTGAGAACATACGTAAGGTTTAATTAAGTCAGCTAGGTAGGGAGGTGCCAGTCCATGAATAATTCTATAGGTTAGTAGCAGAACCTTAAAATCTGATCTCACTGGGACAGGAAGCCAGTGAAGGGACGCCAAAATGGGTATAATGTGGTCGAACTTTCTGCTTCGTGTCAAAAGTCTGGCTGCAGTATTTTGAACCAATTGGAGACCCCTAATGCTAGACTGTGGTAAACCAGAAAATAGAACATTGCAGTAGTCCAATCTAGAAGAGACATGGATCAGGGTCTCAGCATCAGCCATAGACAGGATAGGACGAATCTTCGCTATATTTCGCAGGTGGAAGAAAGCAGTCCTAGTAATATTTCTAATGTGGAGGCCAAAGGACAATGAAGGATCAAAAATTACCCCAAGGTTCCTCACTTTGTCAGTGTGATGTATGACACACGAGCCAAGGCTGAGTGTTAACTGGTCAAATTGATGCCGATGTCTCACTGGACCAAGAACCATCATTTCAGTCTTATCAGAGTTTAAAAGTAGGAAGTTTCTTGACATCCAACTTCTCACTGCTGCAAGGCAATCTTCTAAGGATTTTATGTGAACGAGATTACCAGCAGTTATCAGCATGTATAACTGAGTATCATCTGCACAGCAGTGAAAGGTAATCCCAAAACGCTGCAATATGTGCCCAAGGGGTGCTATATAAAGGGAGAAAAGCAGAGGCCTAAGACAGACCCCTGTGGAACCACAAATTTCATGTCACTAAGGTTAGAGGTAGTGTTACTGTACAAAACACAGTGAGAATGACTGGTCAAGTATGACGTCAGCCATGCAAGGGCACTCCCAGTAATCCCAAAATGATTTTCCAGCCTATCAAGTAGAATATGATGATCCACTGTATCAAATGAAGCACTGAGATCTAACAGAAACAGAACCGTAGTGGTGTCTGAATCCATTGGAAGCAGAAGATCATTCACCACTTTAGTGAGAGCCGTTTTTGTGGAATGATATTTTCTAAAAGCAGACTGCAGTGGCTCAAAGAGATTATTCTCAGTAAGACAGTCTACGAGCTGCCGTGACACCACTTTTTTCAGAATTTTAGATAAAAATGATAGATTTGATATCGGCCGACAGTTTTTCAATACACTAGGGTCAAGATTAGGTTTCTTAAGTAATGGTTTAATCACTGCAGATTTGAAACGTTTAGGAACAGATCCAGAAGTTAAAGAAAGATTAATAATTTCCAGCACAATCAGCCCAAGAGTGGGCCACAGGTCCTTAAACAGTTTTGTTGGTATAAGATCAAATAAACAGGTTGTGCTTTTTGTTGACATTATGAGTTTTGTCAGCATGCCTAGTGAGATACTATCAAATTCTGTAAATCTAGGTAATACCTCAGTAGTGGCGCCCACATCAATAGCACGGTGTAGTGGCTGGATTAAGGCATGCCGGGATATGTTTGTATATCCCGGCATGTATATATGTTTTGGATATGTATTTTTGTTAATTCCCTTAATTTAAAGCTGAAGATCTACACGACAAGCTCATCTTGATCATTTCATGTCAATGCCACTGTCGGGGTTCATACAGAATTATAAAAAAAAATATATAAATAAATAATAATAATTATGTCACTGTCCAAATACTTATGGACCTGACTGTGTGTGCTCACAGCTGAATAGTGGTATTAAATCTGAATGCAGAGAGAGACCATTCAATAAAAGTCTAGGAAATGTAGTTAATTTAGTCATTTGAGCCTCACTTTCACACACACACACACATACGTACGTACACAAAGTGAACAGGGTGCAAGTTACACACGCAATCAGGACAACATGTGCCCAATCAATGCCAGTGAGAAAAGGCTGGGAGGTTAGTGGATAGTTGTAGCATGCCCTGTGGCATTTGGCTTCTGTTCTAATCAATGATCAATATGGGTCCATCACTCCACAGTGGTATTGTATGTTTGAGTGTGAGAGCAATTTTCACACGCTGTCATTCACTGTGCAAAGCTACAGTTGGAGGTTTAACCGTAGCTGTATGTTCAATCGAAATTATCGTCACAGGTGCCAATTTCAAAACTTCAAGAGATTAAGGACATTACCCAAGGGCCCTTACTGATTTTCCCGTCTGGTTGGGGATTTGAAGAGAGGATACTCTGGTCTCAAAGCCACCACTTAACCACTAGACCATCACCTCCCCTACCAAGACTGATTAACCTATGCTCTGTATTTTACAGGAACAGATTAGTGCTCATTCTGGTACCAATTCACAGTTTTACATAAATAAAACAACGTTCTCCTGAACAGATCACTAAATTAGCTGTAAACTGTGTCTGACTGACACCATCACAAACACCATCAACGTGACCTGTTCTGTGCCATTTTTAGTCAGTGTGATGAATTTCAGTTAGAAAAACATCCCTCTGGTAGACACTTTGACTGAGAATATATGCAGTGAAAGCAGCAGAGAAAGGAAAATAATGAAATCGGGTGAGAATGAGCAGCTTGGGACTCGACAGTGTTCATTAGCGCAACTCATCTGACAGCAAATTACAGGGGTAAGAACAATAAATGGGTGACTTTTCCCCACGTTCGACAACTCTTCCCTTGAAACACACAAATAGATTGTTTGGCTTCTCCTCAAAATGAAGACACTTTATTTCGCTCTATTTCTGCACTTGTAAAAGTCATGCTAGAATTAGAGCTAACTGAAGTTCAGTTTATTATTGCAGACATGTTGCTACGACTGTCGTCAAAAAAAACACGACCCAATTCTGTCAATTAATTGCCAATGTGTCTCTGCAGAATAGTGTTTGAAAAGGGTGCGAGTCACTTTTCTGTAAAAGTCAAGCGATTATTACAAATCCATGTTACAACATACTGCAATATGTCTGCAGTACCTGCAATGGGATTGTGTTACTGAAAGGAAGCTGCATAAAAGCAGTTCCAGCATGTTCAAAGCTTCTATGATGAGCCGGTGTTCCTGTATTACACCATACTGTGTACTGCGTGGTATTACATATATATTTTACAGGCAGAGAGGCACAGTGAGGTGCACAGGCATGCACACATGGTTCACATTTGCATGTGACACACTCACCCAGACTTTTATGCCTTTTTAAATTTAGAGTCTTACAAGATGACCGCATGTATTGTTTTTGAGTTACAATGTTAACAAACTGTAGGAGACAGACTCATTTTCACAACCCGCTATTCATTCATGACCAGAATTTTACTTGGCTTTTGCCAAAGCCTTTGGAATTATTCCACTGTCCAATGCCAACGGCTGGCTGACGTCTCAATGTAGAGTCACCATCGTGATGCCACACCCGTCCTCCTCCCTCCCCGCAGGCTCAGGATCATTTTTTGGATCAGCTAAAGTAATAACAATAATAATAATTACTTTGCTTGCCATTTAAAAAAAAAACTTAATGAGCAATGAAAACAAGGAACTTTTGCCTGCGGTCCTGAATGAAGGTGTCCAATAGTTTACATATTTTAAAATAAAATACTTGATTGTTTTAATGAATTGCAATATGTACAGTATCAGGGAAAGTTTTTGTGATCAATTTTTTTATTATTCAAATTTTTTTTTTTCCAAAAAGGAGAAAGAAAAGTGAAAACATGACAAAACTGAAATTAGATACATTAACAAAAAGTAAGAGTAATCAGCAAGATGAAATAAACATAACCCAATAAATTCAATTAAAATAATCAGCAACTCAAACTAAATCTGAAATCATGAATAAATAAATTAATAAATAACCCCTCCCTCCCTTCCTCCCACTCACCCACCTACCTCAGGGACCTTGACACACAACACAAAGCAGCTTCAGTGACCTTCACTCTAATAAATTCTTCAGTTTCACAAAGAGTGAGTTCCACACTTCAATAGTAGTCTCTTGTGCTCCATGCACTCGGGCTGTACACAGTTCCATGTATACAATGTCCAAATACGTAAGAAGCCAAGCCCGACGTGAAAGAGCATGCGGTGGCTTCCACCTTGTGATGACCAGTTTCTTGGCTGCTGTGAAACCAGCCAGCAGGGCACGGCGATCAGACAGTGACAACAAGGGAATACAGATCATTGAAAATGAATATGACAGGTGATAAAGGAACATTAAGCCCAAACAATTTCCAAAGATTGGAGGCAACCATCGTCCAGAACACAGACACCAAATCATCTGATAGAAGGTTCCAATAGCATTCAGAGAACATAGTTTACAGTGGGGGTCAGAAATGAGCTTTCTTGGTGTCATATAAGTTCTGTGGAGAAAAATTAAAGTGGATCTGCTGGTGATTTGGGTTTCTAGAGGCCAACAATATGCTAGACCAGACTTTCCTCCAATTATAATCTGTGCTAAGATTTAGAATATCAGCCCTCCATGAAGCCTTCAATACCAAGGGTCTATATGCATGTTCAGAAATAAACCAATATATTTTGGAAACTAGGCCTTTTGCGCTTCTGGCACTGCGTAAGATCTAATCTAATGGATGTGGCATGAGAGGAGATGGAATCTTGCAAGCCCTCAAAACAGATCTCAGCTGCAGATAGAAAAAAAAAAGGAAGACATGGGATATCAAACTGGGTACAGAAGTCCTGAAAAGAGTGCAAAGCTTCAACACAAAATATATCTCCCAACGTACTAACTCCCCTCTCCTCCCAGAGGGGATATTGTATGGGACGTCGGCCTATCAGCAGTTTGGGGTTATTAAATATAGGTGAACAAGGATGCCACTCAGAAGGAAACCCACTCATCTTCTCTATAGCCCCCCAAACTGCAATCATCTGGCAAATTATTGGGCCGAATGCTTCTCTGCATTGTGCTAAAGGGACACTGGAGTTCAGGAAGTTTTGAAGGGTATATGGACGTACAAAACTCTCCTCCATGGCACGCCAGGACACTGGAGCGTTAGTCTCAAATCAAGTTGATAATGGTCTGAGAGTAAAGGCCCAGTAATAAAACTTAAAGTTCGGCAGAGATAGTCAACCTGCCAGTTTATTGCGTTGCATTGTAGTGAGCTTTATACAAGGGCGTTCATCCTGCCAGACGGATTTAGTCACTGCGCTCTCAAGTTTGTTCCAGTACTGAGTTGGTGGCGGAAGAGGAAGCATCGAGCTTACAAAATTAACTCTTGGGAGAATATTCATTTTAATTATAGAGACTCAGCTGCGTAGAGAATTGGGAAGTGAAGCCCATCTGTTTAAATCTGAAGTAACTGTATTGAGGGTGTTCTCAAAATTATATCTGGCAGTAATGCTAACTGATGAAAAGATCTCGACGCCCAAATAAGTGAAATGTTTGACCACTGGGATGTTCGCAGGGACAGGTGCACAAGCTATGGCATTGTTCAGGTGCAAAACGGCGGACTTCGGCCAAGTATTCGAGGGATAGACTGGGTCGCATTATCCACATACAATAACAGACCATCAGCATACAATGAAATGTGATATGTTCCACTGATTGAGATTGGAGACAAAAGAGGAGATGATCGAATTGTATGGGCTAGTGGCTTGAGTGAAAGCGCAAACAGCAGAAGGCTTAAGGGGCAGCCCTGCCTGGACCCCCTAGCAATCTCAAAAAGAGCAGAGTAGGTCTTCCCGGTGACAACCATCGCAGTAGGGTTTGAATATAACACCTTAACCATGTTGATAAAAAGAACCAAAACCCATAGCTTCCAGCATCGACCACAAGAAAGGCCATTCCAGTCTATCAAAAGCCTTCATTGCGTCTAGCGATAGAACCGCCACAGGAGAGGCCAGGTTGCGCGCTCCCTCCAAAATATGCAGAAGCCTCCTTATATTGTCAGAAGCTAGTCTACTTTTTATAAAACCTGTCTGGTCACAATGCACCAGCTTCTTCATGTAGCCCTGAAGGCAATGGGCGAGCACTTTAGCATAAATTATGTCTGCATTAAGCAGTGAGAGAGGTCGATAGCTAGCACATTCCACTGGATCCTTGCCCTTTTTCAAAAGCAGGGAGATCAGTGCGATGTTCACATCTCGAGCAAATGAGCCCTCCTGTATTGAGTACTGAATCATATCATAATGTAAGGTACCAAATAAGGGCCAAAAAGCAAGGTAAAACTCCGGGAGAATACCATCCAGAGCTGGCGATATGCCCTTATGCACCTCCCCTAAGGCATGCCTGATCTCCTCCAAGGTGAACATGACATGAGGGCCTTGACACTGTCTGGTGCACGTGCACTACGAGTATGGAGCTCAGTTCAGCAAGCTCAAACTGCAGAGGACACGGACACTTTGTCTTCAACCCTTTTCATTTTTGAGAGATTCTTTCTGTGGTTGGTTCCAGAGGTGTGCTGAGCCTGATGTCTGCGGCAGAGCAAGAGGCTGTTTTTATAACAGGCTGCATGAGCAGGGTTATGTACTGGACAAACCCTCCATGACATCACCCACACGTTTTCTACAGAGACCCCGAAGAGCCAAGAATTGCTGCTCTGGGCATCGTCATGTTTGTAGCGCCTACTCTGCCTACATTATGGCCGATCTACATTTGGATAAAGAGGTGGAGCGTGGACGAGATCCTGCATGACCTGGGCAGGAAGACTGAAGTCCAAACACATGCTCCTCTTTGAGTCTGGACCGAAGCAAAGCTAACAGGCCAACCTTGCTTCAGATGTTTATTAAATCAGATTTTTGGGAACTGTGCTGTAGTTCTCATAATGATTTACTTTGGTGTCAGCATTCAAAATTATGACCTGCTTATTTTCTCAGTAATCATTAACAGGACCCAACGGACCAGGCTAACGATAGCTGCTAAACTAACTTCATTAGAATTCAGCATTAAATAAGATGAGTATTTAAACACTACAGCACAGACATCTTAGATGAGCCGCTCAGACATTTTACCAAAGAAGAAGCCACATTATTACAGATATTTGTAATAAAATGTTCAAAATGCAGACACAGCCCTTCACAATGGCTAGCAGCCACAGTTAGCGGCCTATGACTGGAATCACACTGAGAGTCGCAGCTTGGCTCAGCAAGCTGTCACTCAATGTGACCACTCCCCCTAATTATCTAATTATTCTGTGGGAATGTGCTCATTTCGGGAACCAGCATCAAGCGGCCAGTCAAGAAACTGCAACTTCTTCTTCTGCTGAATAAGCAGCATTTAAGACCATCAAAGCTAACCACTTAATCATAACCAGTTTGGTGATACTGACTATACCAAATCAGGAAAGGAGCTCACGATAAAACGTGCTTGATAACACCGCACATACTCTAGATAAATACTGAACTTCACTGAGAAGATGTGTGAGTACATACGTATATGCAACCTCACAGAGTATCATTTTGTTTTGTGGTTTGCCACAAAGTACACATAGTACCAATTTAGGATACAACATCCACCTAACTATGTGTAATTACACAACTGAGATTAACTGAGATTTTTCATTTTCATGGCCATGAACCTGTATCAACGGATGACGACTGTTTTGATTATTTGTTAGCTTTTTTGGGGGGGTGGGGGTCCTCCTATGGCAATTATGGCATACGTCTGCATAAACATAATTAAACTGTCACATGCACATGCACACACACACACACACACACACATGCACACACACGAGAGAGATTCATGATGATTTTATAGCTACGGCTTGAGCAGAAGTCCATTTGGAAGAGATCTTGACAGCAGATAAAGCTTAATTATTGAAACGGCATCCAACTTGGAATTTATTTTTCAGATGTTGAATTTGGAGAACTGCTTTCTCTCTCTCTCACTGTGTATCGAGGACGCAGCAGCAGGACTGAACTGTGAGAAACGTCTAACGGGTTACTTTGCACAGGGGACAAATACGATCTGCCTGTTAGGAAAATCAGCTGAAAATTGGAATTAGCGTGCAACCTGCATGATTAACTACTCAAAGAAAGGGTCACGGCTGTGAGAGAGCCTTGTTTTTTTGTATTTACTTTATTGTTTTAAGATAAACACGTTTATGTACAGATTTTTTTTCTTTTTTACTGGTTTATGCAGCTCATCAATGGTCATAATAGCTTTTGTTGTATAGAAGAGTAATGCTGACTGAGGCTTTGAGTAACAGTGTGCCCACGTTTTTGAAAGTGTCATTTTAACAACATGGCAATGCCTGCAATATTCCAATACAGAGGTGCTGAGTGCCAAGACAGCCAACTGCTTGGGACTCCAGACCACTTGGGGGCCCCCCAGAGTTGACAAACTTTAACATACAGCCACAGTCACCTGTCGATTATCTAGTTTCAACAAATACTTGGGGGAACAGCAAACTCAAATGGGTGATCCGTCATAAGAGAACTTTTTTATTTACCTTACATGTTTTTAGTTTTTTGTTTTACACTAATACTATTTTGCTGCTATTACTGGAGCATTTAATGGTTAATATGCCAAAAAATAAATAATAAAAAAATGCTAGAGGTAACAACATGATAATGATAAAAAACCTTGGAATTTTTGCCTAGAAATCACCACTGTTCCAATATTTTTGTCAGAAAAGGCTTTGTGGCAAGAATTCACCGTTCTCCTTTTGTTCAAATTTTAACAAGCCAGTTCTGCACTGTTTCAACAATAGATTGTTGCATACTATGCAACAGTATTTTGACCATTTTAAACAAATATATGCAAAATAATTCATTGCTTTCCTATTGAACAAGTAAAAATTATGTTGAGATGAATGCAGCTGAAGTGGACACACAGAGACCTGCAATGATGTTCAAAAAATCTTATTTGGCTGTTTTTTGTTTTTATAACATGGGACAGTATGCAATTTGTCTGCCAAAATAGAGAAGCAGCTTTCTTTGCTCACCTCAAATTCAAACTTGGAGCTGCCAAAGTTGGTCCTCTGTTTCTGCCAGAAGTTGTCCGGTTTGATGATGAGGGCGATGTGGATGCAGGACGGAAAGGACTCCTGCAGGATCTTCAGCAGAGGCTTGATGCTGTCCCACTTGGAGCCGCGCATGTCCACAATGACCGTGAAGCCATGTTTGCACACCTCCTCGCTGAGGTGGAGGGAGCACGGCGCGGAGTGGGGGTGCGGGAAAAAAAGTCGGACAGAGAGATTGGAGAGAACGTAATCCAGAAGAAACAGATGACAGGCGTGGGAAAAGGATGAGAGGGGGATTAACAGCAAGGCAGAAAAGAGGAGAAATAGAAAGTGATGGAGAGGAAACGGGGAGGAAAATCAAAACAAACTGTGAAATGACGCATTGTCAAAATGGTAGGAAGCCTACGCAGCGAGCACACAGCCACCCACACAGCCACTCACACACAGAGACCTGTGACAAATGTGTGCATAAAAAAAAAAAATACAAATCAGCACATTTGTGCATCAGCAACCTCTTCTCCCAGCGGTAGTCTGTGCTGGACGACATCATCACTGCATACATCTACATACATTTCTTGTGCCTACACGAAGAAACCAAATATATATATATATATATATATATATATATATATATATATATATATATTTTTTTTTTTTTTTTTTTTTTTTTTTTTTTCTTTTTCCACTCGCTCCTTCACTTTGCATTTTTGTTCTGCAAATTTTGATTTCTTTTCTGTTTATCTCCTTACACCTTCTACAAAATATCACCGTTATCGGACTATCAAAGCTTCTACTTGAATATCGATCTGGCATCTCTCAACACCTGTCAGGTGGTCCTCTTCCAAAACAGATGCCAATTAAGTCTCCAGAAACCACACGATGACAAGATTTTACACAAACGACCAAAGCGCAACATGAAAATACGCCTGATTATGACAACCTAATGCACATAAATTCAACAAAGACTGTTTGCTTTACACTGAATTTGTCATTAAACAAGTGTGAGGTGATCTGCTGTGAGGAGGTGATAGGCTGGAAAATAAGACGACGATGAGAGCAGAAGCAGAGGAGGGATGGATTAAGACAGATGGAGGGAGGAGACGAGTGCCAGTGGAGACAGCAAGAGAGAGAGATGAGTGAATAGAGATGTGGAGAGGAGGGATGGTTTACCTGGGAGGTGAGGAACGACTCGACCGCCGTTACTGCTGCTGCTGCACTGCCTCAGTTAATGCGACACTGTTTTGCTATCGCGCACACACACGCGCCCCCTCACACATGCGCTTTCCATCCCTGTCAGTTTTAATCCCTCCTTGATGCTCCCACTCTGCTGCTTTCTCTCTGATGATCTCTCCTCCCCTCATTTGCTCAGGCTCTCCACTTTCTCTCTCTCTCTATCTCTCCCGCATCTCTTCAGCTGACTTCTGGCAGTAAATAAACAGCGGTACCTAAATGCTCGTGAATTATTTGTCTCTTTCTCTCTCTCTCCTCTTCAGTTCTCTCCCTGAGGGGATTCTCTTGTGCTCACGTGTTTGCCTGCAGAGCCTCATCCCCTTGCTTCTGGGCATTTAGTGCTGCTTCGTCAAAAATCACTCATAACACGTACATGTACACAGCAAAGCAAAACAAATCTCGGGGATGTGTAACCTGGGGATGCCGGCGAGGTAGGCGATCAGTCTCCTCAGGTCGTCCTGTCGTATTCTGTCATGGTTACTGCGTGAGGGAAATGTTAAGACTGGGCCGCCGCGCTTGTCTCTACCACCTGACGCAACACAGAAAGAAGGAATAAAGATTGATTAACACCACATCCAAATATATCTATATACTAAGAGACAATTGTGACCTCAGAATGTCACCAAATTTTGGACACATATATTTCTGACATACATGAAGTGACACAGGGTCTTGAGCACTTTGTTAGTAGTAGTAGTAGTACTACTATATATATATATATATATATATATATATATATATATATAAATTGTTATTAGTAATGAACGCCTGGTTTTTCAGCACACAAGTCTCACCAGTGTACATGTCGCAGGACCTCCAAACTAAAAAAGAAAAACCCTGCAGAAAATACTACAGGAAATATGGTGACTGTATAGACGCTTGTGGGGGCTTCCCTGCTGGTGGGAGATACTTTTTCCAATTCTCTTCACTTTAAAGAGTAACTCTGAAATTTTTCAGCAATTATTATAGTTAATCTGAGGTTGCAGTGGTTAATCAATTGTTAATTGACTGTTAAATTAATTGCCAGCAATCTTGATAAGCTTAACTGTTTTGAGTCGTTGTCTTTTAAATAGCCAAATTTTCTAATTAAGGCTTCTAAAATGTGGATTTTTTTTTTACATATTTCTTTATGGCTCTCTGTCAGCGAATTGAATATCTCTTAGTTGTGGACAAAACAAGATATTTGAGGGTGTCACCTTGGGCTTTGGAAAACACAGATCGACATTTTATTTTTACCATTTTCTGTCATTTTAAGGAACAAATAATGAATGAATTAATTGAGAAGATTAATCAACAGATTAATCTATAGTGAACATTACCGTTAGTTTGCAGTCCAGCTTTAATTATGAGAATGCCTTAATTCTGTATGTTTATTACAATATTAGTCAAATTTAGTGAGTCTGTTCCAGACGGCCTATAAACGCAGAGAGCGGTCCAGCTCACATGGGAACTTGTAAAGTTGGGCTGACTACATAAATGAGTGAGTTCATTCGAGTTGCCCGGGCGCCTGTAAAAATCAAATGCTCACGTGGCAAACAGGCAAACACAAAAGAGCAAGAACACGGCTGATTTATTAACGGCCTAGATTTGAGATAACATGCTTAACTCATTCACCCTCCTTTTTGCTGGGGTTCCCTCCTCGACCAAAGCCAATTACTCCTCCAGCGACTACTACAGTGAGGGGTAGCTGACAGTAAGTCATCTCCATGGCAACGCTGCCGCTCTCCCCTCTCAGTTTATGAGTATGTGTTTGCGTCATCATCCTCATCAGTGTATTTTTTTGTTTTTTTGCGTATGACCTTTAGTGCAAACACAAGGAGACCAAAATGGAGTGTGTGCACAATAGCTGCCAATGCACACTAATTAACACACATTTCACTGTGTTATTCCACCGGGAGCTGCTGAGATCTATGTGAAGGTTTACCCAAAGGTATTTGCATGTGCACGGAAATGTGACAGTACACATGCAATAGCTATGCAACTCTACTGTGTGCTGCACAAATAATCCGGGTTGAACATTCTTGGCAGTCTGTGTCTTTAGCTTGGCCTCCTGTGAGTCCTCGCTGGCACTGCTCTCTGTGTGTTTGTCACTGTGTTTGTGTAATTAATCATGTTGCAGGGACAAAAATCTGCTTCTATAGTCACATTATGGGGGTACAGAGGGTATTTTAGTTAGGCAGGTGGAATCGTTCAAAGATTGATAAAACACAAACTGTTGTGAAAGTGTAGGTACACGGACCCACAACAGGGGGCGCAATGAACGGACAATGGAGAAAGGTGAATAACAAGTTTTACTGTTGTGAAAAGAGCACAACCAATACAACAATTAATAATTTGGAGTTTGAAGCCGAAATCTGCTGGTGTCGTGTGGGCAGGCTCGAAGGTAGGAGGCGTCCGTCCTAGTCGAACCGGAACCACCCAGATTTCCTCTGCCACCGAACCCCAGAAGTACTGGAACCGCCAAGTCCCGAATTCCCAGGTGGCCACTGCCTCCGCTCGTCGGATCCGGTACTGCTGGCGGGAAAGAGCACAAACACACAGGTATGGGTGCGACAGCACCCAGTAGACAGAGAGGGGAGAAGCCGCCTCCACCTCTTGTTACAATGAAGCAGGAAAGGTGAGTACTTATCCAAGCAAGTAGCTTTCTGTAGTCAGCTGTCCTGAAAAGGTTTACCAAGGTTTATCAGAGTCTTCAATATGAGCTTGCAGAGAAGGTTACCTTAATCTCAAGGCGATATCTCGGCACTGAGGTGGAGACGCTGTCCTGCTGATATACCTCCGTCCTGAGTGCAGTCAGCTGTGTCCAGTAATGGGTGACAGCTGTCACCCTGGCAGCCTTCGTCGGCGGCAGCGCCCTCTGGTGCCTGGAGCCCGCACTCCAGGCAGGGCGCCCTCTGGTGGTGGTGGGCCAGCAGTACCTCCTCTTCAGCGGCCCACACAACAGGACCCCCCCCTCAACGGGCGCCTCCTGGCGCACGACCGGGCTTGTCCGGATGGCGTCGGTAGAAGTCGGCCAGGAGGGCCGGGTCCAGGATGAAGCCCTTCTTCACCCAGGAGCGCTCCTCGGGGCCGTACCCCTCCCAGTCCACCAGGTACTGAAAACCCCGGCCCATTCGACGGACATCGAGGAGCCGGCGCACGGTCCAAGCCGGTTCCCCGTCGATGATCCGGGCAGGAGGTGGTGCTGGACCCGGGGTGCAGAGGGGTGAGGTGTGATGGGCTTTTATCCGGGAGACGTGAAACACTGGGTGAATCCGCAGTGAGGCCGGAAGCTGAAGCCTCACTGCGGCGGGATTGATGACTTTGAGGACCTTGAAGGGACCGATGTATCGTTCTTGGAGCTTGGGGGAGTCCACTTGAAGGGGAATGTCCTTGGTGGACAACCACACTTCCTGCCCAGGACGATACGTGGGGGCCGGGGCCCGCCGCCGGTCTGCATGTTTCTTCGCCCTCGTCCGGGCCTTCAACAAAGCAGAGCGGGCAGCACGCCACACCCGACGGCACTTCCGTAGGTGGGCCTGGACCGAGGGCACACCGACCTCTCCCTCGACCACCGGAAACAAGGGGGGCTGATACCCCAAGCACACCTCAAACGGGGAGAGGCCGGTGGCTGATGACACTTGGCTGTTGTGGGCGTACTCGATCCAGGCCAGGTGGGTACTCCAGGCCGTCGGGTGCGCGGCTGTCACACAGCGTAGTGTCTGCTCCAATTCTTGGTTGGCCCGCTCTGCTTGCCCGTTGGTCTGGGGGTGGTACCCGGACGAAAGGCTGACCGAGGCCCCCAGTTCCCGGCAGAAGCTCCTCCAGACATGTGAGGTGAACTGGGGACCGCGATCGGAGACGATGTCTGATGGTATGCCATGCAGACGGACGACGTGGTGGACCAGGAGGTCCGCTGTCTCCTGGGCCGTAGGGAGCTTCGGGAGGGCCACGAAGTGGGCCGCCTTGGAGAAACGGTCCACTATCGTGAAGACGACGGTGTTTCCCTGGGACGGCGGGAGACCCGTGACGAAGTCCAGGCCGATGTGGGACCAGGGGCGATGAGGCACGGGCAGTGGCTGTAGCTGCCCTGAGGTCTTCTGGTGATTGGCCTTGCCCCTGGCGCAGGTGGTACAAGCCTGGACGTAGTCCCGGACGTCGGTCTCCAGGGATGCCCACCCGAAGCGTTGCCGGACGACTGCCACGGTCCTTCGCACCCCTGGGTGACAGGAGAGCTTAGAACCGTGACAGAAGTCTAGGACTGCGGCCCTGGCCTCTGGTGGGACGTATAGTTTGTTCTTTGGTCCGTTTCCGGGGTCCGGGACACGGGTCAGGGCCTCCCGGACGGTCTTCTCCACGTCCCAGGTGAGGGCGGCCACGATAGCGGACTCCGGGATGATGGGATCCGGGGGATCCGACGGTTCCGTTCTGACCTCCTCTTCGTGCACCCGGGACAATGCATCCGATCGCTGGTTCTTGGTCCCGGGGCGGTAGGTAATCCGGAAGTCAAAACGGCCAAAGAACAATGACCAGCGGGCTTGCCTGGGGTTCAGACGCTTAGCGGTCCTGATGTACTCCAGGTTCCGATGGTCAGTGAAAACCGTGAATGGCACGGCTGTTCCCTCCAACAGATGTCTCCACTCTTCGAGGGCCTCTTTCACAGCAAGGAGTTCCCGATTGCCGACGTCATAGTTCCGTTCAGCGGGGGTCAACCTGCGAGAAAAATAGGCACACGGGTGAAGGACCTTATCGGTCTTCCCGCTCTGGGAGAGCACCGCTCCTATCCCTGAGTCCGAGGCATCCACTTCAACCACTAACTGGCGGCTAGGATCGGGCTGCACCAGAACTGGTGCAGACGAGAAGCGCCGTTTCAACTCCTTGAACGCGGCCTCGCACCGGTCCGACCAGGTGAAGGGAACTTTTGGAGAGGTCAGGGCTGTCAGGGGGCTAACTACCTGACTGTAGCCCTTAATGAACCTCCTGTAAAAATTCGCAAAGCCGAGGAACTGTTGCAGCTTCCTACGGCTAGTGGGTTGGGGCCAATCTCTCACCGCCGCAACCTTGGCCGGATCCGGGGCGACGGAGTTAGAGGAGATGATAAACCCCAGGAAGGACAAAGAAGTGCGGTGGAACTCACATTTCTCGCCCTTCACAAACAGACGGTTCTCCAACAACCGCTGCAGGACCTGACGGACATGCCGGACATGAGTCTCAGGATCCGGGGAAAAGATGAGTATATCGTCTAGATATACGAAGACAAACCGGTGCAGGAAGTCCCGCAAGACATCGTTTACCAACGCTTGGAAGGTCGCGGGAGCATTAGTGAGACCGAACGGCATGACCAGGTACTCAAAATGACCTAAGGGGGTGTTGAATGCCGTCTTCCATTCGTCTCCCTTCCGAATCCGAACCAAATGATACGCATTCCTAAGATCCAGCTTGGTGAACATCTTGGCTCCATGCAGGGGGGTGAACACCGAATCTAACAAGGGCAACGGGTATCGATTGCGAACCGTGATCTCGTTCAACCCCCTATAATCAATGCATGGACGAAGCCCGCCATCCTTTTTACCCACAAAAAAGAAACCTGCGCCCATCGGTGAGGTGGAATTCCAGATCAACCCGGCAGCTAATGAGTCCCGGATGTAGGTCTCCATGGATTCGCGTTCCGGCCGTGAGAGGTTGTACAGCCTACTGGACGGAAACTCACTGCCTGGAACCAAATCAATGGCACAATCATACGGGCGGTGGGGAGGTAGCGTGAGGGCCAGATCCTTGCTGAACACGTCAGCGAGGTCATGGTACTCCGCTGGCACCGCCTTCAGATTGGGCGGGACTCGGACCTCCTCCTTAGCTTGGGAGCCAGGAGGAACCGAGGAACCGAGACACTCCCGATGGCAGGTTTCGCTCCACTGTACCACTACCCCGGACGGCCAATCAATCCGGGGATTGTGCTTCAGCATCCATGGAAACCCTAAAACCACACGGGAGGTGGCCTGAGTCACGAAGAACTCGATCACCTCCCGGTGGTTACCTGACACCACCAGAGTTACTGGAGGTGTCTTGTGCGTGATTGGTGGGAGTAGGGAGCCATCTAGTGTAGCAATGTGGGTGTGTCCCACGTGCATGTTTTGGCCCACCCCTGGCCCAGTCTCTAGGGGCGGGCGTTGGAGTTTAACCGCTCGGGGCAGTCGTTTGCCATATGCTCACTCGAGCCACAAACATAACAAGCTCCGTGGGCCCGCCTCCTTTGTGCTCCAGGTGCCCTAAATGTTGCCCTGCTCGTGTCCATAGCTTCGTCAGCAGGGGGAGCCGTAAGCGCACGGAGCGCCGGAACAGAGGAGCGTGGGGACGGCGGAACTCGACCGGACCCGGAAGGGAGAGGGACGACCCGTGCCTGGCCACGCCCTTCGCCTCGCTCCCGGCGACGTTCTTCTAACCGGTTGTCAAGCCGTATGACCAGATCAATGAGCCCATCTAAATCCCGCGGTTCGTCTTTAGCCACCAGGTGCTCTTTTAGGACCAGAGACAATCCATTTACAAAGGCAGCGCGGAGGGCAGTGCTATTCCAGCCGGATCTCGCTGCCGCGATGCGGAAGGCGACTGCATAGGCAGCTGCGCTCCGACGTCCCTGTCGTATGGACAGTAATGCGGTTGAAGCGGACTCTCCTCTGTTGGGATGATCGAACACCGTTCTGAGCTCCCGTACAAACCCGGCGTATGACTGAAGGAGCCGTGAGTTCTGCTCCCAGAGCGCTGTAGCCCAAGCGCGTGCCTCCCCGCGAAGCAGATTTATCACATAAGCTACCCTGCTAGCATCAGCTGCGTACATCACGGGACGCTGAGCGAAGACGAGCGAACATTGCATAAGGAAGTCCGCGCACGTCTCCACACAGCCGTCGTACGGTTCTGGAGGGCTTATGTATGCTTCTGGGGACGGAGGAAGGGACCGTTGAACGACCAGTGGAACGTCATTCTCACACGCAGGGTCCTCGGGAGGGAGAGCCGCAGCGGCGCCCGGAGGGCGCGCTTCCACTTGTGCGGCGAGAGCCTCCACCCTGCGGTTTAGGAGAACGTGCTGCTCGGTCATGAAATCGATCCGAGTGGTGAAAGCGGTGAGGATCCGCTGCAACTCACCGACTACCCCTCCCGAAGCCGCCGCTGCGCCCTGTTCTTCCATTGGCCGTTCAACAGCCGGTTGACGCCCCTCGGGATCCATGACGCTGGCCGAGATATCCTGTTGTGAAAGTGTAGGTACACGGACCCACAACAGGGGGCGCAATGAACGGACAATGGAGAAAGGTGAATAACAAGTTTTACTGTTGTGAAAAGAGCACAACCAATACAACAATTAATAATTTGGAGTTTGAAGCCGAAATCTGCTGGTGTCGTGTGGGCAGGCTCGAAGGTAGGAGGCGTCCGTCCTAGTCGAACCGGAACCACCCAGATTTCCTCTGCCACCGAACCCCAGAAGTACTGGAACCGCCAAGTCCCGAATTCCCAGGTGGCCACTGCCTCCGCTCGTCGGATCCGGTACTGCTGGCGGGAAAGAGCACAAACACACAGGTATGGGTGCGACAGCACCCAGTAGACAGAGAGGGGAGAAGCCGCCTCCACCTCTTGTTACAATGAAGCAGGAAAGGTGAGTACTTATCCAAGCAAGTAGCTTTCTGTAGTCAGCTGTCCTGAAAAGGTTTACCAAGGTTTATCAGAGTCTTCAATATGAGCTTGCAGAGAAGGTTACCTTAATCTCAAGGCGATATCTCGGCACTGAGGTGGAGACGCTGTCCTGCTGATATACCTCCGTCCTGAGTGCAGTCAGCTGTGTCCAGTAATGGGTGACAGCTGTCACCCTGGCAGCCTTCGTCGGCGGCAGCGCCCTCTGGTGCCTGGAGCCCGCACTCCAGGCAGGGCGCCCTCTGGTGGTGGTGGGCCAGCAGTACCTCCTCTTCAGCGGCCCACACAACACAAACGCTGTTTTGCATATTAACAGGCAATAAACAAAAGCTGTTGAGTGTTTTTCTGCCATAATGGCACATTTCCATAGTAACAGCACACAACTCCAGCTGACTAAGCTACAACAGATTGTGACATACGTCACCTACCTGGCTCATTTAGCTTTGTGCTAAATGCTTCCCAAGCGCCTCAGCTTTATTAGTATCTCAAAAATCTTTTCTTGTGACACAAAATAGGATGCAACTGCACACAATTGCATATTTTTTATACATGAAATGAAGACGGTAACTTCCACTCTTGACCACTGACTGAAACTGAAAAAAAAAAAAAATCTGTAATATGAAATTGTGCCATCCACTGCTGGAGGAATACCGCGATGCAGCTAATGCATGCTGTTAAGCTCTTGGTAGCTGCGACCAGCCGGGATTTATCTAAAATGTTAGAACATAGCAGGGCTGCCATGCTTTAATTTTTGGCCGCCATGCTTGCAGACTGTAATGTGCAGCCACATAACGCACCAGGGAGTACCTGCTTGATAACACCCAAAGGCCAACACGGCTCGTACTTTATTAACAAGGCAGGAATGTTGTGCAGCTTGTGTAGTACACAGCTAAAAAAAAAACTTTGTAAATCCAGAGGTTAATGCATGTGCTTGGCTGGATGAATTCCAAGGACTTCACATCATATGGAGACTCGTATTTCTCTACAAAAATATTACGGTGACTTAAATTATGAACAGAAAGTCTATGAATTACAAGAAGTATAGTGACTTCTTTCAGTTTCTCCACTATTTTTTTCTAAATGGGTTCGCCACAGCAGATCCACTATGGATCTGTATGTTGATTTGGCACAGGTTTTACAATGGAGGCTCTTCCTGATTCAACTCCACATTCCATGAAGAATGCGCACGGCTGAACTTGGAAGGAAGTGTACTGACCAGCTGGACACCATGCTGCTAAATACAATAAGTATAATGTATCATAACGTTTTGCACATTTTAAATCTATGAAGTTAAAAAGTAGCAAAAGCGGGTGACACATACAAACACTTCATTCAGCAGATGTCATCTGTTGTAGCAATGCTGTTCACAACAAAGTTATTAGATATGTGCAAAAAGCTTACTGCTACTGACCATTTTACCCACAAAACCCAAAAACAGTAGTAATCCAAGATTCATTTTATTTTAGATTTGGTTATTTCTGTGGCTCATTGTCTTTGTTGTCTTTTGGTTTATTTAACTGGAACAGATACAAACAAATACAGACAAAACATGGACAAACTGAAAGCTATTGACCTTCTGAATGAGATTTTTAGATTTTGTCAGATCCCATGACAAAACTGTAGAAAACTATAAGACCAAGTCAGTAAATCATAAACTTCAACAGCACATTTTGGTTTCAAATATTAGACTTTTTGTGCTTTGTGTAGGATATGTTCTAAAATTAATTTGGAGCTTGTATTCAAATGAAGTGCTATTAAATCTATTGGTGATATCAAAGAAAATGGTAAATCATTCTATGGCTACTATAAATCACCATCATGCGCTATTCTCATCTGTCATTGTACCTGATAAAAAAGCAACTTTTTCTTTGAGGATGGGAAGCACCTCCATTGCTCTCATCTCTTCATTTCTCTTGAAACCTAAACGGAGGGAAAAGGAAAAAGGTAAATTTTGAAATTTAACATACAAAGACAATTCTTAAGATAATAGAAAGCCATGTAACTTTTCACTCTCTTCTTTCCCTGTTAATCAGTCATGACTTTTGTTTAATTTTGGGAACACGGGGTCGGAGGGATGTTACAGTTCATTTGCAATCTGAGGTAAAGAAAACAAATTCACAGAGGAGACAACAAGGGAAACTAACAGTAAGCCAATGAGGAGATAAGGGAAATAAACTAAAGTTGGGCGACAGTAATACTTGAACAAAATTTATGACATTTCCACAAAATTTGCTTTACCGTGTATTGAACATGATACAGATTCCTCTGTCCAATATACAGCCAGTACCTTAAATAAAATGTATCACTTATGGACACCATTAGACATCCCAAATGTTGGCATCTTGGATGAGTTTAAATCTGAGCATGAGTTCAATCTCATCGACATCCTCTACAAACCGGCCACTTTAGTGAAGAGTATTGATTATTATGTCCAAGATAACTTGGAAAAAAAAAATTCTGATTTTGCCTGAATTTTAGTAGGATATCCCAAATGAGTCTATCTCAGTTTGAATTTCATGATCAGTTTCTCAAAGACCTTCCAGCAGAGGAACTCTGTGAGCCAGAGGTGGTTCTGTGGGATATTTCATCTCCATATACTATAAACCTTCCGGCTTTAACTTCTGAAAGCAGAACCGGCGATATTCTATTCACTCAAATCACAAGGTGGTCATGTGGTTCAGTCAGCAAAATAGGTGATTGTTTTAATTTCCAAATACAGTATCGGAACACAAAATACATGCTTTAGTGAATATCACATAATTTATTTACCAAGGTGATTAAGTCAAGACTAAACCTTAGTATAAATTTCCAGCAGGGAATGCTTGGCGCACAAATGTGAAATTGTTTGTCTTAAGGGTGAGTCTTACGTTTTTTTTTTCCTCTGGCAACAATATCTAGTCACTTGACAAAAGTCTTGACCTTTTCTTAACACTGGGTTATTCATGAGAAAAACACAAAGGCATAAAATGGGATTTGGAATAAATTAAAGATGAATGAGAAATAACAAGAAAAGCTTATGACAACAACCGGAACAATAAGCTGTCACCCCATAAATGTCAAGCTGGCCGTGCCAAAGACCCTCCTGCTGAGCAGCCAGATGAGAGATGGAATGACTGACAGGAGAGCCTGGGTCAGTCAAAATCTGTTCAAATGACTCCTATATGTATATAGGTTCAAAATCGGTTCAAATCCCAGGGCCCTTGGACAAGGTCCTTAATCCCCTAATTCAGGGGTGCCCAAGTTCAGTCCTTGAAATCTACCTTCCTAACACTCTTAGTTGTCTCCCTGCTCTAACACACCTGAATCCAATGAAAGGCCCGTTAAAAGCCTGCTAACAAGTCTTTCATTGGATTCAGTGTGTTGGAACAGGGAGATAACTAAGAGTGTCAGGAAGGTAGAGCTCGAGGGCCGAACTTGGGCACCCCTGCCCTAGTTGCTCACGGTGTGTAGTGAGCGCCTTGTATGGCAGCACCCTCACATCGGGGTGAATGTGAGGCATTATTTGTAAAGTGCTTTGAGCGTCTGATGCAGATGGAAAAGCGCTATATAAATGCAGTCCATTTACTACTGAATATCTGCTGTGTTCGAGTCCCAGTCTTACTACTTGTCTGTGGCCTTAGACAAGACAACTGCCTTGTCTCAGTCCCCTTAGTCATAAATGGGTATCTTGGCTGGGGAAGTAACCTGCTACAGACTGGCATCCCATCCACAGAAGAAGTAGACGTTCATCCTCTTCATGCCAAGGTATCCGGCACAAATTAGTATCAGGGGCCTGTATCTGACTGATGTCTCACTTTGTTCTAAAATAATGTTAAAGACATTGTTCTTTGAGATTTTACAAAGTAGACAGTTAATCAATTACCACAAAAATAGACCTATGCTTAGGAAATTAAAGAAACCAACACACATAGGCTAATTGAAAGCTACATGTAACGTGAACCACACCTGCTCCTAATTTCTGTCACTCACGTGATGATGACCTCATTTCTCAGAACAAGCCCAAACATGTGCAGCAAGCCGCAAGTCTATGGGATCTTAAGCCCCATAAAAAAAAAAAGATCATCCCCACCCACATAGTGAAATCGGCCGGCATCATTTTTTTTTAATTTTGATGAATTTCATTGAGGCGGAACAGCTGGTGCAAGAACCAGCACATCCGTTAGGTGGCGAGTATGCTTTGGCCAAAGATGGCCGAAGTTTACCGAGCCCGGAACTTGTCACTGGTTGTCACTGACAACCACACACATGAGGATGTTTGCCGATAAGGCCAAGAAGCTGAAGCCATGGTACGGGGTGAGCGTTCCCTCCGAGGCAAACATGAGTGACATTTACAGCCAGTATGCATGTGTTATGCTGGACAATGGAGGTGGCTTGGACGTTAAGTACAACGATTACAAGGTGAGTTTTCCCTCGTCCTTGAGAATGAACTGAACTTAGTGCCATAAACTTATGATAACTCATATTACAAGGGGAAGTTTCATTTCCCAACTTCAAAATTTTACTGTGTTGTTCTCTGTTTCTAAAAAAAATAAAAAAAAATTCCACCCTCCCTCATCACTTTTTTCAGATGTCAAGGATAATAAACTATTTTTTTTAATGTGTTGTGAAAGTGTACACTGCATCAGAAAATCCGCGCACGTCTCCACACAGCCTCCGTACGGCTCTGGAGGGCTTATGTATGATTCTGGGGACGGAGGAAGGGACCGTTGAACGACCAGGGGAACGTCACTTTCACGCGCAGGGTCCTCGAGAGGGAGAGCCGCAGCGGCGCCCGAAGGGCGCGCCTCCACTTGTGCGGTGAGAGCCTCCACCCTGCGGTTTAGGAGAACGTGCTGCTCGGTCATTAAATCGATCCGAGAGGTGAAAGCGGTGAGGATCCGCTGCAACTCACCGATTACCCCTCCCGAAGCCTCCGACGCGCCTTGGTCTTCCATTGGCCGTTCAACAGCCGGTTGACGCCCCTCGGGGTCCATGACGCTGGCCGAGATATCCTGTTGTGAAAGTGTAGGAACACGGACCCACAACAGGGGGCGCAATGAACGGACAATGGAGGAAGGTGAATAACAAGGTTTACTATTGTGAAACGAGCACAATAAATACAACAATCACAATTTGGGGTCGAATCCGCTGGTGTCGTGTGGGCAGGCTCGAAGGTAGGAGACGTCCGTCTCAGTCGAACCGGAACCACCCAGATCTCCTCTGCCACCGAACCCTGGAAATACTGGAACCGCCAAGTCCCGAATTCCCAGGTGGCCACTGCCTCCGCTCGTCGGATCCGGTACTGCTGGCGGGAGAGAGCAACAACACACAGGTGTGGATGCGACCGTACCCAGTAACGGAGAGGGGAGAAGCCGCCTCCACCTCTTGTCAATGTACAGCAGGAAGGTGAGTACTTATCCAAGCAATGAAGCTACCAGTAGTCAACAGTCCTGAAAAGGTTTAACAAGTTTAGCTGGTTGTTCAGAATGTAAATGCAGAGAATATTACCTCAGTCTTAGGCGATATCTCGGCACTGAGGTGGAGACGCCGTCCTCCTGATATACCTCTGTGCTGAGTGGAACAGCTGTGTCTGGTGATGGGTGACAGCTGTCACCCAGGCTACTCCCATAAGGCGGCAGCGCCCTCTGGTGCCTGGAGCCCGCACTCCAGGCAGGGCGCCCTCTGGTGGTGGTGGGCCAGCAGTACCTCCTCTTCAGCGGCCCACACAACAGGACCCCCCCCTCAACGGGCGCCTCCTGGTGCACGACCGGGCTTGTCCGGATGGCGACGGTAGAAGTCGGCCAGGAGGGCCGGGTCCAGGATGAAGCCCTTCTTCACCCAGGAGCGCTCCTCGGGTCCGTACCCCTCCCAGTCCACCAGATACTGAAAACCCCGGCCCATCCGACGGACATCAAGGAGCCGGCGGACAGTCCAAGCCGGTGCTCCGTCGATGATCCGGGCAGGAGGCGGCGCCGGACCCGGGGTGCAGAGGGGTGAGGTGTGAAGGGGCTTGATCCGGGAAACATGAAAAACTGGATGGATCCGCAGTGAGGCCGGAAGCTGGAGCCTCACTGCGGCGGGGTTGATGACCTTGAGGATCTTATAAGGTCCGATGTACCGTTCTTGGAGTTTCGGTGAGTCAACCTGTAGAGGAATGTCCTTGGTGGACAACCAGACCTCCTGCCCAGGATGATACTTGGGGGCCGGGGCTCGCCGCCGGTCTGCATGTTTCTTCGCCCTCGTCCGGGCCTGCAACAAGGCACAGCGGGCGGCACGCCACACCCGACGGCACTTCCATAGGTGGGCCTGGACCGAGGGCACACCGACCTCTCCCTCAACCACCGGAAACAAGGGGGGCTGATACCCCAAGCACACCTCAAACGGGGAGAGGCCGGTGGCTGATGACACTTGGCTGTTGTGGGCGTACTCGATCCAGGCCAGGTGGGTACTCCAGGCCGTCGGGTGCGCGGCTGTCACACAGCGAAGTGTCTGCTCCAGTTCCTGATTCGCCCGCTCTGCCTGCCCGTTGGTCTGGGGGTGGTACCCAGACGAGAGGCTGACCGTGGCCCCCAGTTCCCGGCAGAAGCTCCTCCAGACATGTGAGGTGAACTGGGGACCGCGATCGGAGACGATGTCTGATGGTATGCCATGCAGACGGACGACGTGGTGGACCAGGAGGTCCGCTGTCTCCTGGGCCGTTGGGAGCTTCGGGAGGGCCACGAAGTGGGCCGCCTTGGAGAAACGGTCCACTATCGTGAAGACGACGGTGTTTCCCTGGGAAGGCGGGAGACCCGTGACGAAGTCCAGACCGATGTGGGACCAGGGGCGATGAGGCACAGGGCAGTGGCTGTAGCTGCCCTGAGGTCTTTCTGTGGTTGGCCTTGCCCCTGGCGCAGGTGGTACAGGCCTGGACGTAGTCCCGGACGTCGGCCTCCAGGGATGCCCACCAGAAGCGTTGCCGGACGACTGTCACGGTCCTACGCACCCCTGGGTGACAGGAGAGCTTCGAACCGTGACAGAAGTCCAGGACTGCAGCCCTAGCCTCTGGTGGGACGTATAGTCTGTTCTTTGGTCCGTTTCCGGGGTCCGGGACACGGGTCAGGGCCTCCCGGACGGTCTTCTCCACGTCCCAGGTGAGGGCGGCCACGATAGCGGACTCCGGGATGATGGGATCCGGGGGATCCGACGGTTCCGTTTTGACTTCGTCTTCGTGCACCCGGGACAATGCATCCGACCTCTGATTCTTGGTCCCGGGACGGTAGGTAATCCGGAAGTCAAAACGGCCAAAGAACAGTGACCAGCGGGCTTGCCTGGGGTTCAGCCGCTTGGCGGTCCTGATATACTCCAGGTTCCGATGGTCAGTGAAAACCGTGAATGGCACGGCTGTTCCCTCCAACAGATGTCTCCACTCTTCAAGGGCCTCTTTCACAGCAAGGAGTTCCCGATTGCCGACGTCATAGTTCCGTTCAGCGGGGGTCAACCTGCGAGAAAAATAGGCACACGGGTGAAGGACCTTATCGGTCTTCCCACTCTGGGAGAGCACCGCTCCTATCCCTGAGTCCGAGGCATCCACTTCAACCACTAACTGGCGGCTAGGATCGGGCTGCACCAGAACTGGTGCAGACGAGAAGCGCCGTTTCAACTCCTTGAACGCGGCTTCGCACCGATCCGACCAGGTGAAGGGGACTTTTGGTGAGGTCAGGGCTGTCAGGGGGCTAACTACCTGACTATAGCCCTTAATGAACCTCCTGTAGAAATTAGCAAAACCGAGGAACTGTTGCAGCTTCCTACGGCTTGTAGGTTGGGGCCAATCTCTCACCGCCGCAACCTTGGCCGGATCAGGGGCGACGGAGTTAGAGGAGATGATAAACCCCAAGAAGGACAAAGAAGTGCGGTGGAATTCACACTTCTCGCCCTTCACAAACAGGCGGTTCTCCAACAACCGCTGCAGAACCTGACGGACATGCCGGACATGAGTCTCAGGATCCGGGGAAAAGATGAGTATATCGTCCAGATACACGAAGACGAACCGGTGCAGGAAGTCCCGCAGGACATCATTTACCAACGCTTGGAAGGTCGCGGGAGCATTAGTGAGACCGAACGGCATGACCAGGTACTCAAAATGGCCCAACGGGGTGTTAAATGCCGTCTTCCATTCGTCTCCCTTCCGGATCCGAACCAAATGATACGCATTCCTAAGATCAAGTTTGGTGAAGATATTGGCTCCATGCAAGGGGGTGAACACTGAATCCAACAGGGGCAACGGGTATCGATTGCGAACCGTGATTTCGTTCAACCCCCTATAATCAATGCATGGACGAAGCCCGCCATCCTTTTTACCCACAAAAAAGAAACCAGCACCCATCGGAGAGGTGGAATTCCGGATCAACCCGGCAGCTAATGAGTCCCGGATGTAGGTCTCCATTGATTCACGCTCCGGCCGTGAGAGGTTGTACAGCCTACTGGACGGGAACTCACTGCCTGGAACCAAATCAATGGCACAATCATACGGGCGGTGGGGAGGAAGCGTGAGAGCCAGATCCTTGCTGAACACGTCAGCGAGGTCATGGTACTCCGCCGGCACCGCCTTCAGATTGGGCGGGACTCGGACCTCCTCCTTAGCTTGGGAGCCGGGAGGAACCGAGGAACCTAGACACTCCCGATGGCAGGTTTCGCTCCACTGAACCACTACCCCGGACGGCCAATCGATCCGGGGATTGTGCTTTAGCATCCATGGAAACCCCAAAACCACACGGGAGGTGGCCTGAGTCACAAAGAACTCGATCACCTCCCGGTGGTTACCTGACACCACCAGAGTTACTGGAGGTGTCTTATGCGTGATTGGTGGGAGTAGGGAGCCATCTAGTGCCCGAACCTGCACAGGCGAGGTAAGAGCCACCAGAGGGAGCCCTATCTCCCTGGCCCATCTACTGTCAGGCAGATTCCCCTCAGAGCCCGTGTCCACCAGTGCTGGGGCCTTCAGGGTTGAATCCTCAAACAGGATCGTAACTGGGAGTCGTGTAGCAATGTGGGTGTGTCCCACGTGAATGTTTTGGCCCACCCCTGGCCCAGTCTCTAGGGGCGGGCGTTGGAGTTTAACCGCTCGGGGCAGTCGTTTGCGAGATGCTCACTCGAGCCACAAACATAACAAGCTCCGTGGGCCCGCCTCCTTTGTGCTCCAGGTGCCCTAAATGTTGCCCTGCTCGTGTCCATAGCTTCGTCAGCAGGGGGAGCCATAGGCGCACGGAGCGCAGGAACAGAGGAGCGTGGGGAGGGCGGAGCTCGATCGGACCCGGAAGGGAGAGGGACGACGCGTGCCTGGCCACGCCCTTCGCCTCGTTCCCGACGGCGTTCTTCTAACCGGTTGTCGAGTCGTATGACTAGATCGATGAGCCCATCTAAATCCCGCGGTTCGTCCTTAGCCACCAGGTGCTCTTTTAGGACCAGTGACAGTCCGTTTACAAAGGCAGCGCGGAGGGCAGTGCTATTCCAGCCGGATCTCGCCACCGCGATGCGGAAGGCGACTGCATAAGCAGCTGCGCTCCGACGCCCCTGTCTTATTGACAGTAGTGCGGTTGAAGCGGACTCTCCTCTGTTGGGATGATCGAACACCGTTCTGAGCTCCCGTACAAACCCATCGTATGTATGAAGGAGCCGTGAGTTCTGCTCCCAGAGCGCTGTAGCCCAAGCGCGTGCCTCCCCGCGAAGCAGATTTATCACATAAGCTACTTTGCTAGCATCAGTCGCGTACATCACGGGACGCTGTGCGAAGACGAGCGAACACTGCATCAGAAAATCCGCGCACGTCTCCACACAGCCTCCGTACGGCTCTGGAGGGCTTATGTATGATTCTGGGGACGGAGGAAGGGACCGTTGAACGACCAGGGGAACGTCACTTTCACGCGCAGGGTCCTCGAGAGGGAGAGCCGCAGCGGCGCCCGAAGGGCGCGCCTCCACTTGTGCGGTGAGAGCCTCCACCCTGCGGTTTAGGAGAACGTGCTGCTCGGTCATTAAATCGATCCGAGAGGTGAAAGCGGTGAGGATCCGCTGCAACTCACCGATTACCCCTCCCGAAGCCTCCGACGCGCCTTGGTCTTCCATTGGCCGTTCAACAGCCGGTTGACGCCCCTCGGGGTCCATGACGCTGGCCGAGATATCCTGTTGTGAAAGTGTAGGAACACGGACCCACAACAGGGGGCGCAATGAACGGACAATGGAGGAAGGTGAATAACAAGGTTTACTATTGTGAAACGAGCACAATAAATACAACAATCACAATTTGGGGTCGAATCCGCTGGTGTCGTGTGGGCAGGCTCGAAGGTAGGAGACGTCCGTCTCAGTCGAACCGGAACCACCCAGATCTCCTCTGCCACCGAACCCTGGAAATACTGGAACCGCCAAGTCCCGAATTCCCAGGTGGCCACTGCCTCCGCTCGTCGGATCCGGTACTGCTGGCGGGAGAGAGCAACAACACACAGGTGTGGATGCGACCGTACCCAGTAACGGAGAGGGGAGAAGCCGCCTCCACCTCTTGTCAATGTACAGCAGGAAGGTGAGTACTTATCCAAGCAATGAAGCTACCAGTAGTCAACAGTCCTGAAAAGGTTTAACAAGTTTAGCTGGTTGTTCAGAATGTAAATGCAGAGAATATTACCTCAGTCTTAGGCGATATCTCGGCACTGAGGTGGAGACGCCGTCCTCCTGATATACCTCTGTGCTGAGTGGAACAGCTGTGTCTGGTGATGGGTGACAGCTGTCACCCAGGCTACTCCCATAAGGCGGCAGCGCCCTCTGGTGCCCGGAGCCCGCACTCCAGGCAGGGCGCCCTCTGGTGGTGGTGGGCCAGCAGTACCTCCTCTTCAGCGGCCCACACAACATAATGGGGCCTTACATAAACAAAGGTGCTTCATGGATTGATCTGGTGCATCTGGTGCATCAAAGTTCACCAAATTTGAGTCTGGTTATCCTCATTATATACACTTTAAATTGAGATAAGTAAAAAAATAGCAATATTTAGTATTTTTGAGTTATTGTATTAAACTGGAGGGTTGGGCCCATTTATCTATTCCAGGGGTGGGCAACGAGGGCCGAGACACTGCAGGTTTTCCATGCAACCAATCACCTCAGCAGGTGGGTTGCTGATGAGCTTCTCCCTTGAACATAAACACCTGATCGTCAATGAAATCAGCTGCTGAGACACCTGATCATGAATGAAGTCACCTGCTGAGGTGACTGGTTGAAAGGAAAACCTGCAGTGTCTCGGCCCTTCATGGCACATGATTGCCCACCCCTGATCTATTCTATTCATTCATTTACTGCATTTTATAAGGTACATGCCTAGGCTTTTCCAAAGTGTACAAATCATGAAGCCCTTTTCGGGATTTTTCTTTTTTTTTTTTTTTTTACAGGACACATTGTGCAGTCACAACTAGTCAGACAACATGTACAGAAACACAAACAGGATGAAAGTGTCTCTTCTTTACTAATCTTCCAAGTGTTTAAGGTGGTACAATGGTAAGACACACTGCGACAGACACACACTAGTAACTGACATTACATGACATGAAGATGCAATAACAGCGCCAGCTGCTTTTTTCCTTTGGATGTGATGCGCACACACACACACACACACATACACACACACACCTCTCTCCAGCTGCCACCGTGCACTGTAATCTACTGTCTGCCATCATAAATTTACGGGTGTATGCTAATGAGATGCTAATTCCTTCCAGCACTGGAAGAGATGGATGAGAATCAGGGTTGTCTCTATTTTTACTCTTTTTTTCTGCACTCATTTGTCTCCAGTGTTTCCTTATGATCTCGCTCACACACAAAAAATAATAATATTCCCCATGATATGTTTCCTGCAGTGCTGAAGCTTGTCATTTATAAATGATGTATGACAAAAGAATGTGCAAAAAGCTCATTGCCTGCAATTAATTCAAGAAAGCACAAGTGGACCTCTCAGTGTAATTCACCCAGAGCAAAAACATCAAATCATGTGAAATGAAGGAGAAAACGCGTGCTGCACTCACGTGAGCATTCTCAGGTTTCAGACTCTCGTGCACCCACATCATCAGTTTTCCACTACAAAATGGCACAAAATGTATATTATTATTATAACAGCTACGGAAACACTTAGTGGATTTCTGCTCCGCCAATCCAGAATAGTCAATTGATCCAGAACATTTTATGGAGTCTGTTAAGACAAATAGTGAGAAAATGTGCCAGTTTTCAGGAACAGCTGTGTTCACGTGATTATGCCAAACTGCCAAGAACGGTGTTATTTATATGAAAAAGAGTCGATTTAAAAAAATAATATAGAATCCAGATTGGCACCACCCGGCAATGTGTTAAAAAGTTTGAAAAGGATCCCCTCAATGTGATGGAATTCATAGAAAACAAAAATCCTAGAATCTAGGTATAGGAACAGATTGCAATGTTCTATTTTCTGGTTTACCGCAGTCCAGCATTAGGGCTCTCCAACTGGTTCAAAATGCTGCTGCCAGACTTTTGACACAAAGCAGAAAGTTTGACCACATTGCACCCATTTTGGCATCTCTTCACTGGCTTTGTGTCTCTGTGAGATTGGATTTTAAGATTCTGCTATGAGCCTATAAAATTGTTCACAGACTGTCACCTCCGTACTTAGTTGACCTAGTTAAACCCTACGTACCGGCCTGGGCTTTGTGTTCGCAGGATGCAGGACTACTTTGTGTCCCTTGTGTCCCTAGGGTGAATAAGAAGTCTGCGGGTCATAGAGCTTTCTCTTATCGTGCCCCTGTTCTGTGGAATGATCTCCCTGCATCAATAAAACAGTCAGATTCTGTGGAGACTTTCAAGTCCAGACTTAAGACGCACTTGTTTTCACTTTCATATAGCTAGCATACTGGAATGTTGTGTTACTATGCTTTTTACTTTTTTATGCTTTTATTGTGCTTTTTAACTCCTTAATGCCCAAATTTATATAGCTGTATATAAAAAAAATGTTTTGTGTGTGTTTTTGCCTTTAAGTAGATGGTAAATAATGTTGAGATTATTAATTTCACTTTTGCACAAAACCTAGATAGTAATATTGGGTATTCTGGTAATGACTTTATGTTATAATGTTATAATAATAATGATGGTATGTTGCAAATTTGTGACAACGGGCATACAGGTCAATTTGGTAAGTTGCACATTTGAGTCAGAGATTGTAGCATATATGCGACGATGGGAGTTAAGGGGTTAAATCTTTTAATTCATTTTATTTTGTTTTTGGAATTGTTTTGTGTGAAGCACCTTGAGGCAACTCTGTTGTGATTTGGCGTTATATAAGATGAATAAAGTGAATTGAACTGAACTGAACAGATCTGTATAATACTGGTAGAGGACAAAACCATACGGACCCTCTAACTTCTGCGAAAACGTGAAGCTATTCAAAACAGCACCAGATGTTGGGTAGGGCTGTGGAAACCGGCGGGTTAGGCATCTTTGTTAGCATTAAAGATTTATTGGCCTCGACTTCAGGGACAATACTGTGATCATTGTAGAATCAATGAATACTCTGTTTGGAGCACTTGAGAAGCTGAGTGAGGAGTCTGAGTGCCTGGTGGTGTGATGGTCCTGAATAAAGACTAAGATCCAGGCTTTCAATGACTTCCTGGACACAGCCATCAGAGGTGTATCTGTATGCGGTGAAAGTGTTGAACTTGTAAGAAAGATTCACTTATCTCACAGTGGCTTTCATGTCTCTGGGCCCTCAGCCTTTAAGAGATGACTGGGAAGAACTGATGAAGTCATGAGGTCACTGCAGATGTTTGTCAATGCAGATAGCTTTGCAGGAGAACAAAGGTCCAAGTCTTTAGGGTTCTGATAGTTCCTGTCTTATTGTATGGTTGTGAGATTTGGATGAAGATGACAACTGGATATTTTTGGTTCTAGGTCTTGATGGGGAATCTCTTGAATGTCATGGAACAACTTTGTGTGCCATGAATGGTTACTTAAGCCCCTTTCACACTGGACCACCGCAGAGTTGCGGTATGCGGCGTACTCAGGTTCCACTCTGAGAAAGCCCCTGTAAACTTTTTTGACATCTGTTTCCTGCAATTCCTTCAGAAGAATATTATATACATGGCTCATTATTCAAATAATCACTGAAATTTCTGACAAATCCATATGCGGCTCATTATTCATGGCTTTATTATTCAGTCTGACCAGGGCTTTAAGAGCCCCCGCCCAGAGGTCGGCTAATGTGAGATTGTGGCCTAGCACATCAGTGGAAGAGAACTCTTACAAATAAAACCTACTTTTCAGATCTGAAAAGAGCCATATACTAAATGTTGATCTAACTTAGCTTGAGGGTGCAATTTTATGCCTCTGTCAAAAACAAAAGTAGGAATTATGTGATGGTGTACAACCCCAATTCCAATGAAGTTGGGATGTTATGTAAAATGTAAATAAAAACAGATTACAATGATTTGAACATCCTCTTCAACCTATATTCAACTGAATACACCACAAAGACAAGATATTTAATGTTCAAACTGATAAACGTAATTGTTTTTGTGCAAATATTAGCTCATATTGAAATGGCTGCCTGTAACACATTTCAAAAAAGCTGGGACAGAGGCAACAAAAGACTGGGAAACTTGATGAATGCTCAAAGAACACCTGTTTGGAACATTTCACAGGAGAACAGGTTAATTGGAAACAGGTGAGTGCCATGATTGGGTATAAAAGGAACATCCCCAAAAGGCTCAGCTGTTCACAAGCAAAGATGGGGTGAGGATCACCACTTTGTGAACAACTGCATGAAAAAATAGTCCAACAGTTTAAGAACAATGTTTCTCAATGTTCAATTCCAAGGAATTTAGGGATCCATCATCTACAGTCCATAATCTAATCAGAAGATTCAGAGAATCTGGAGAACTTTCTACACGTAAGCGGCAAGGCCGAAAACCAACAGTGAATGCCCGTGACGTTCGATCCCTCAGGCGTCACTGCATTAAAAACCGACATCGTGTAAAGGATCTTACCGCATGGGCTCAGGAACACTTCAGAAAACCATTGTCAGTTAACACAGTTCATTGCTACATCTACAAGTGCAAGTTAAAACTCTACCATGCAAAGCAAAAGCCATACATCAACAACATCCAGAAACGCCGCCGCCTTCTCTGGACCCGAGCTCATTTGAAATGGACAGACACAAAGTAGAAAAGTGTGATGAGTCCACGTTTCAATTGTTTTTGGAAATCATGGATGTTGTGTTCTCCGGACAAAAGAGGAAAAGGACCATCCACATTTTTACCAGCGCAAAGTTCAAAAGCCAGCATCTGTGATGGTATGGGGGTGTTTTAGTGCACATGGCATGGGCAACTTACATATCTGTGATGGCACCATCAATGCTGAAAGGTACATCCTGGCTTTGGAGCAACACATGCTGCCATCCAATCAACGTCTTTTCAAGGGACGTCCCTGCTTATTTCAGCAAAACAATGCCAAGCCACAGCGTGGCTTCGTAGTAAAAGAGTGCGGGTACTAGACTGGCCTGCCTGCAGTCCAGACCTGTCGCCCATTGAAAATGTGTGGCGCATTATGAAGCGCAAAATACGACAACGGAGACCCCGGAGTGTTGAACAACTGAAGTCATACATCAAGCAAGAACCCATTCTTGCTTGATGTATGACTTCCAGAATTCCACTTACAAAGCTTCAACAATTAGTGTCCTCAGTTCCCAAACGCTCACTGAGTGTTGTTAGAAGGAAAGGTGATGTAACACAGTGGTAAACATACCACTGTCCCAGCTTTTTTGAAACGTGTTGCAGGTATCCATTTCAAAATGAGCAAATATTTGCACAAAAACAATAAAGTTTATCAGTTTGAACATTAAATATCTTGTCTTTGTGATGTATTCAATTGAATATAGGTTGAAGAGGATTTGCAAATCATTGTATTCTGTTTTTATTTACATTTTACACAACGCCCCAACTTCATTGGAACTGGGGTTGTACATAAAGTGAACAGTCCTACAACATTATTCACAAAATCATCTTTTCCGCATGGCGTGATTCATCTTCCCATTAAAACACACTCTTTGATGTTTCCCATAAAGTTGCTGTCTGACTTGCTGGCTGCCATGAAACTGCAGGATAATCAAAGGTCAATGAAAAACCTAATGTTGATGAGATGACAAGCAGAAACCCACTGTGTCTGTGTACTTCACAGCTGTTTGAATTTGCTACAGAACAGAAATTTAAGGGTCAAAGACACACACCACTCATAAACATTTCATTTAGTGCACGCACATAAAATTTCAACCTTCCAATCTTTTCCTTATGACTACATTGTTTGCAGGATGACGACAGGCCTGATGTGTATGAAGAGAAGAGAAAGTTTATCTCAATCCTAAAATTACAGGATAAGCAAAAACCTTGAAAAACTGTCTATAAACAGACAGAAACTTTATGTCAGCACTGATATTGGACAGTCTGAAAGTGGGTGGGTCCGCTTACAAAGAATAGTTTATATTTGCATAGAGTTCCCCGAAGCATCTCGAGGATCTACATTAGACTCCAATCACGCAAAACACATTTTAATGCTACGTGTAAATGGGGTGAAAGTTTCAAAGCCGTACTCGCTACATCAGCAGGAGGTATGAATGTCAGGGGCTCACTTAAGAAAATGCACAAAATTAAATATTTAAATGGCTACAGCTTTAAAACAATAAGAGACAGTCACGGTTGGGAGCATGGACTGATGTGGCGCATTGCTGCATCCACCACAACACTGAAAAGACTTGGATGGCAACCACCTAGGAAGACAATCAGACTATCCCCACGTCTTGAAAGCAAGCATCCATCTGTCGGAGCCAGGTGAAATGCTGGCATCCCATTGGCCTTCTCCACCCGCTGGCATCCTCAACAGAGGTAACTGGTTTTGTGCAAAGAGAAACACGCCACATGGCCAAAATACTGTAGCTCAAGTTCTCTCACAATGCAAGTGATAATCCTCAGTTGAGTCATCCTAAGTAAGCGGATGTTTGACACAAACACATTCCTGCAGTACTCAAGGATCCTCCAAAGAGACCTAGTATCAAAGACATTTAGGGCACTGGTTAACATCCAAGTATCATAACTATATACAGTAAGACAGGAAGCAGTAAGAAAACATTGGACCGTCATTTTCTTGCAAAGACATCATCATCAAACAACACTGTTCAGTAACCTCATGAACTTCATAAGGTTTTCCCAGGCGGCCGCCAAGGAACCAAAAACAAGAATGTCCCTGCTGATGTAACCGAATGTCTCCACATATTCAACACTTTTGCCATATACAGGTACAGACTTCGAATGGCCGAGTTCATGAAGCTATTAGGAACCTGGAGCTTAATCTTCACAAAACCAGACAGTCTGATCCATCACTCAGTTTCTCAAGTGCTGCAATCAGGGTATCCACTGATTCTGGAAAGATCATAGCATCAGCCATGAAGGCAACATCAGTAAACCCTTCCTCACTAAGAAAGGGAAGCTACAAACCTGATATTTGGGATGTCTCCTTAAATGTGGTACAAGAACACCTGTAGTTTTTAATTTTTTTCCCCAAGGGGAATCTGAGAGGCTGACCTGGGAACCTCTGGATGGTTAGATATAGAACAACTCTACAGAACAATATTAGTACACAACGGATGAGACTGGGCTCCATTACTAAATGATGCAGATGTCTGTCTTCTGATGACTGATTTTGGTCATTATGTCATGATTCATATTTTAGCTCAATATTGTTTTTCTGCTGCTAATTTGTGGTGTGCTGGACAACGTTTTCATGTAAATTGGGCACCAAACACAATGAAGGCAAGGGGACACTCTCTCTCTCTCTCTCACACACACACACACACACACACACACACACACACACACACACACACACACACACACACACACACACACACACACACACACACACACACACACACACACACACACAACACACACACACCAGAAAAGATTGGTTTTCCTGATGAATGGTCAAAAATAAATAAAGAAATGAATTGTGAAAACACTAAAAGTGAATGCAGAAAGAAACGCAATACACACAATGAGATGATGATAGGGCTCTTCCTTTTATGTTCAGAATGTGAGGGAAAAAAGCAGTCCCAGAATTTAGATAACATGAATCCTGTTCTATTATTAGTAACAAAATTAAGATGGAGAGGAGAAAAAAAGAGTTTAGTAGAACACTAATCTTATTCATACAAAAGAGAGAACAGATGGGTTGTTAATCTGGATCTGAATGACTCCAGAGAATCTGATTTTTTTATCTCATCGGGCAGACTGTTCCACAGAACAGGTGCACGGTAGGAGAAAGCTCTGTGGCCTGCTGACTTCTTTTTAAACTTTCTTTTAATCTTTTAAGCCCTAGTCACACCAAATAATGAACGATGAATAATGAGCCATGTAGTGTTTTTTTTTTTTTTTTTTGGTACATGTGGCGTTATTCAAGAAACGCAGGAGAATAGAGGCTCTTAGAGGCAGATTATTCGGCTAACGAGGCTCATCTCTGAGTGTGGCGGTAATTTCAAGAAGTTCGAAACTTAGCAAAAATAGAGCGGGCAATTTTACTACGAGGACAAACGAGGATGTTAGAGGCATGTTAGTGATGAGTACGAGGCTGTTAGAGGCCCATTATCCGAGTACCCGGCAGCTGCAAGGACAGGACAGGCTACCTGCAACAGAGCAAATTACACTCTGAGAAAGCCCTTGTAGCCTTTATTATCAATTGTTTCCTGCAATTCCTTCAAAAGATCAGATACATGGCTCATTATTCAAATAATCACTGAAATTTCTGACAAAGCCATATGTGGCTTATTATTCATGGCTTTATTATTCAGTGTGAAAAGGGCTTTAATCTGGCTGATTCTATCCCTCTCACCTTTTTCAGTAAAGAAAAAAGGCCGGAATTAAAATTAAATTTGTGTTTCATCAGGATGCCTGAAAGATGAACAAGACTACAAGATGCCCATCATAATGACATGCATGCCAGCTGGATGAAGGCGGAGCCTGTGTGGGGGAACTCACACTTCCAAATGGTTCACCATCAAGTCATCCTTGAAAGCTCTTCCATCAAGTGTAAAAATATGAGGGCTGTCCATAAAGTATAGGTCCTTTTATTTTTTTCAAAAACTATATGGATTTCATTCATATGTTTTTACGTCAGACATGCATGAACCCTTGTGCGCATGCGTGAGTTTTTCCACGCCTGTCGGTGACATCATTCGCCTGTGAACACTCCTTGTGGGAGGAGTCGTCCAGCCCCTCGTCGGAATTACTTTGTCTGAGAAGTTGCTGAGAGACTGGCGCTTTGTTTGATCAAAATTTTTTCTAAACCTGTGAGACACATCGAAGTGGACATGGTTCGAAAAATTAAGCTGGTTTTCAGTGAAAATTTTAACGGCTGATGAGAGATTTTGAGGTGACACTGTCGCTTTAAGGACTTCCCACGGTGCGAGACGTCGCGCTGCGCTCTCAGGCGGCGTCATCAGCCTGTTTCAAGCTGAAAACCTCCACATTTCAGGCTCTATTGATCCAGGACGTCGTGAGAGAACAGAGACGTTTCAGAAGAAGTCGGTTTCAGCATTTTATCCGAATATTCCACTATTAAAGGAGATTTTTTTAATGAAAGACGTGCGGACGGGGCCGCGCGTCGGGACGCAGCCGGCGCGGAGCGGCGGCACAGGAAAAACACCTCCGTGTTGATAACCATTTGTAAAATCCAGGCGGCTTTTGATGGCTTTCAGTGGAGTGAGTATATGAGAAATTGTTTAACAGCTGGACATGTTCCAACTTGTCCTTAAGGCTTCCAACAGAGGTGTTTTTTCTGTGGTGGAGCGTCGCGGCGGCTGCGAGCCGACGCGCGGACCCGTCCGCACGTCTTTCATTAAAAAAATCTCCTTTAACAGTGGAATATCCGGATAAAATGCTGAAACCGACTTCTTCTGAAACTTCTCTGTTCTCTCACGACGTCCTGGATCAATAGAGCCTGAAATGTGGAGGTTTTCAGCTTGAAACAGGCTGATGACGCCGCCTGAGAGCGCTGTGCGACGTCTCGCACTGTGGGAAGTCCTTAAAGCGACAGTGTCACCTCAAAATCTCTCATCAGCCGTTAAAATTTTCACTGAAAACCAGCTTAATTTTTCGAACCATGTCCACTTCGATGTGTCTCACAGGTTTAGAAAAAATTTTGATCAAACAAAGCGCCAGTCTCTCAGCAACTTCTCAGACAAAGGAATTCCGACGAGGGGCTGGACGACTCCTCCCACAAGGAGTGCTCACAGGCGAATGACGTCACCGACAGGCGTGGAAAAACTCACGCATGCGCATGAGGGTTCAAGCATGTCTGACGTAAAAACATATGAATGAAATCCATATAGTTTTTGAAAAAAATAAAAAGGACCTATACTTTATGGACAGACCTCGTACATAAATTTCTGAAAACCTACCTCTTCAGCTGATGGAAGATGACGTCTAACTGCTACCAGCAGATAATGAGAGCCTGATGGGATGACACGACGAAGGGAACCCAGTCCACTATGATTAAAGTGACAGAACCTGAGGCTAATCCTGGGATTCCAGAGGGGGGATATTCCAATCCAGCAGAGGACTAACACCTCCCATTTTGGTGTTGTCTGCACCTCCGTGTCAAAAAGCTGGAGCGTACAATTCCAAGCATAAACATGGCTATCACAATGAACACACTCGGTGCATGTTGGAAGACGCTGGAAATGTACTGCATGTTTACCGGGTTCTATTTGGACTTCATGTGTCATCAGGTAAACTGATCATTTGCAAGCTTTTGGAGAAGGAGGGGTGCACATGGTGTGTGTTGTGGGTGGAGAATTAATCAGAATAAATTCCACACGCTGGCTGACACACATCTCACCATGAAATAATGAGTTGAGATGAGCAAACAAAATCTTAAAGCGGACATACAACATAAAGACACGGCAGATGTTTAATCACAGACACTTGTTAAGTCTCTCAACAACTGGCAACAGCAGAACTGCTGAGCATTTTCCCTGAATACGAGATTGTAGAGACTATACAGTATTTCCAAAAATTACATCCCTGATACTGTTACTGAAAAGCAAATATGTAAAAGATTATCTAAATTTTTAAATATACAATAAAATGGGATTCTTACTCACACCCTTTAATATCACACGATCACTTTTACAGCCAGTTGGCTTGAGATGAGTCAGAGGACAGACAACAAAAATACAGAATAACCCAAGCCAATTTTGAAGACGTTACAAGCATGACATAAAGTGGCCATGAATGGAGACACTCTGCTTTTAATCGTGAATCCTGTCACATCACAATTCACACATTCGTGGCAAATACAAAAGGCTAATTAACAAAGAAATGTTTGATGTAGTTTGCCAAGTATGTGTTTGGCTTGAGGCTTTTTTTAAATTTAATTTTAAAAAGAAATACACTGGAAACATTGGCAAATCTCATCTCTGCTGTTTGTGGACGATGTGGTTCTGTTGGCTTCGTCAAATCAGGACCTTCAGTGTGCACTGGGGCGGTTTGCATGCGAGTGCGAAGCGTCGGGGATGAAAATCAGCACCTCCAAATCCGAGGCCATGGTTCTCGACCAGAAAAAGGTGCCTTACCCTCTTCAGGTTGGTGGAGTGTCTTTGCCTCAAGTGGAGGAGTTTAAGTATCTCGGGGTCTTGTTCACGAGCGAGGGACGGATAGAGCGTGAGATCGACAGACGGATCGGTGCAGCATCTGCAGTGATGCTGTCGCTGTATCGGACCGTCGTGGTGAAGAGAAAGCTGAGTAGGGGGGCAAAGCTCTCGATCTACCGATCGATCTACATTCTGATCCTCACCTATGGCCTCGGAGTTCCCCCGGAGGAGCTGGGGGAGGTGTGTGGATCAGGAGGTCTGGGCGACTTTGCTTGAGCTGCTGGCCCCGTGACCCAACTCCGGATAAAGCGTAAGAAAATGGATGGATGGAGATGAGACTAATCCAAGAGATCCAAACTTTTTTTGACCCCGGGGAAAACCCAGGACTAGGTGGAGAGATTATATCTCCACACTGGCCTGGGAACGCCTTGGTATCCCCCAGTTGGAGGTGGTTAATGTGGCCCGGGAAAGGGAAGTTTGAGATCCCTTGCTGGAGCTGTTGTCCCTGCGATCCAATCCAGAGTGGTTGAAGATTTATGTATGTATGTATAATCAGCTAATGGTATACTTCTAACACATTATACTATAATATACTTTAATACTTGAATAAATGCAAGTTACTGAGTACGTTAAATGAAATATTAACATGCAGTCAATTAATGTCTCACAGGGATGAACCCTGCTAACAAAGTGGAAGAAAAACCTTATATTTCTCATTTTAATTATAATCAATAAGCCTTTAAGTGCAGTGGAGGAGGTCATTACCTTGGTGATAACAATGAAATTCAGGAATTCGAAGATACTGAAGTCTACAGGCAAACTGCCAAAAAGCTGGCGTGAACAGTAGTTTCCAGGAAGCTTGTATCCAGGGGACATCATCTAAGAGAGAAATCCATCCAATGGGTCAACCTTTTCAAAGTTGTTAGCTATCAGCAGTACGTCTTGGATCACCAGCGCTCTGTGAACTGAAGGCTGATGAGATACAATAACCGCTGATACGGCTGCACCCAACAATGAGAGGGGGATGAGACGAAATGCCAGAAATGTCCTTCAACTTCCATTGCATGGTCAGTGGTGCAACACCGCAATGATTCTAGTTCAGCGATGACTATGACTCCTACGTATGACAGAATGTGTCAACACTCAGGCCGCACCTCAGCGGCCTGGAGATTGTAAGAGACGTCAAGTGAGCATTAAGCTGGCTGATACTACAACGGTGTTTACAAAGAAAACACCACAACAAGACGGCCTCAGAGAGACGGTGACAAATACCCGAGGGAGAAGTGTGTTAAAAAACAAGAATGAACGCAACAGCTGTCCGGAGCAGAACAGATGGGAAGGGCGGCACAGCCCGCGGAGGGAGGGGAAAGTTACAGGCATACCAAAAAGCGTCCACACAGGGAGGCAGCGACTTTGCTATCTGATCTCATCAAATCTCCTCATAGCAGCTGACTTGGACACATCTGTTCCGAGCCAGATTTTACAGCTGAAGAGAAATCAGAACTGTGCATGCACACCTTTTGTGTGACAGTTATGCATTTCCAATATTCTTAACGTGCCTGGAATTCCATGGTGAGGGCTGTGTGTGGGAATGATAGGAATTCCTTGAGAGTGAGAACGTGGATGGGAACAGGGAGTCAACAACGGACTCATGGCCTGCATCCTGATCTGTAACACTCTGGAAGGCCTGGATGGCAATTTGAGATAATTAGTGCACCAGTGGCAATCCTAATTAATATGAGGTTATCATATTTGATTGTAAGCCATTTTTGTCAATGATTACAATCCTGTCACATTGCAAGAATGTCTGAAGAGTAGCTGAACCTACTCAAGTACTAATAAATGTGCATTTTGTTTCTCATGAGCAAAATGTTGACATAGAACATCTTTCCTGACAGCTGAGCCTGTCAAACATGATAAACAATCACATGACAAAAGGGAGGGGAGGACAGTTTGCAAATGTGTCTTGAAGTTAGGGTGGGCAATATGACTCAAAAGTAATATCACAGTATTTTTCACTTTTAGGACAGTGACAGTGTTATATCACCGTATTATCATATTTTCTGCATGTGACACGCTGCTCCTGTATAATGAATGAGGTACTGTGATTCACAATATTGAGCAGTAGGTGGCGGTAACACCATTAAGCTGGTTGCCAACCAAAGAAGAAACAGCAGCAGGAGCAGACAAAAAGAAAAAGAAGATATGATTGACCTAGACATTCTGTATCTTAGAGAATGAGTACAATTAAGAAATCGTGCTCTCAAAGTGAAAGATCATGCTCTGGTTTAAAAAGGAGGACTAAAATTCCGCATAACACTTGTTTGGACAGTGTGAGCCAGACAAATCTAAGATAAGTGTTTGAAATATAAATATGAACTTGTCGAGTTTTCAAACAATTAATTTGATTGCACGTTTACTTCACCTATGACCATCCGTTCAGTAGCGGATAACACTATTGTTATCTGCTCACTGTCTAACTATCTTAAATCTGAACTGTGTTCATACAGTGATCACTTTCTGACATATTTTTCATTGCAAAACAAAGTATCATGAGTTCTCACATATACAACCCCTGGCAATAATTATGGAATCACCGGCCTCGTAGAAAAACATGACACAAAACTAAAGTCATTTCAAGTGGCAACTTTCTGGCTTTAAGAAACACTATAAGAAATCAGGAAAAAAAAATGTGGCAGTCAGTAACAGTTACTTTTTTAGTCTGCATCTAAAAAGGAGTGATCACACCTTGGAGAGCTGTTGCACCAAGTGGACTGACATGAATCATGACTCCAACACGAGAGATGTCAATTGAAACAAAGGAGAGGATTATCAAACTCTTAAAAGAGGGTAAATCATCACGCAATGTTGCAAAAGATGTTGGTTGTTCACAGTCAGCTGTGTCTAAACTCTGGACCAAATACAAACAACATGGGAAGGTTGTTAAAGGCAAACATACTGATAGACCAAGGAAGACATCAAAGCGTCAAGACAGAAAACATAAAGCAATATGTCTCAAAAATCGAAAATGCACAACAAAACAAATGAGGAACGAATGGGAGGAAACTGGAGTCAACGTCTGTGACTGAACTGTAAGAAACTGCCTAAAGGAAATGGGATTTACATACACAAAAGCTAAACGAAAGCCATCATTAACACCTAAACAGAAAAAAACAAGGTTACAATGGGCTAAGGAAAAGCAATCGTGGACTGTGGATGACTGGATGAAAGTCATATTCAGTGATGAATCTCGAATCTGCATTGGGCAAGGTGATGATGCTGGAACTTTTGTTTGGTGCCGTTCCAGTGAGATTTATAAAGATGACTGCCTGAAGAGAACATGTAAATTTCCACAGTCATTGATGATATGGGGCTGCATGTCAGGTAAAGGCACTGGGGAGATGGCTCATTACATCATCAATAAATGCACAAGTTTACGTTGATATTTTGGACACTTTTCTTATCCCATCAATTGAAAGGATGTTTGGTGAAATCATTTTTCAACAACAGTATGTCCCTTTGGCTGCTCCCTTGTTTGCACTCGGGGTCGCCACAGCAAATCCAAGGTGGATCTGCATGTTGAATTGGCACAGGTTTTACGCCGGATGCCCTTCATGACGCAACTCCATATTACATGGAGAAATGTGGCAGGGGTGGGATTTGAACCCGGAACCTTCTGCACTGAAACCAAGTGCATTAACCACTTGGCCACCACCCCTGCATGTGCTTTAACAACATTATGGCTATTTGCATATGAAGCTCGTGTGATTCAGGCGCACTAATTGACATGATGTCTACCACTATGAGCACTATACCAATGATAATTTTAGATAAAATACCAAAATGATAGTCTCTCTTTTAGGGCATCTGCCCTGTGGGAAACATGACTTACTTGCTTAGGGAGAAACATGGCTGGAATAAGGTCCGGAACTCCGGATGCTCAATACTTGGCGCAGCTTCACCAACAAAGTGCTTGGAACAGATGCATTTATCCTTCTTGACATGTTTGTGGGAGAAATTTGGTCGACCACAAGCACAACTCGAGTCCACCGCTTGTACTTCTCAGTGGTTTCAAAGATGGGATAAAGTTTACTCCTTCCATGTAATCCTTTGCGGGTATCTTGAATCGACCCGAGTCCGACACAGGCCATAGCTATGGTGCTCCAGCTGCCACTGTCCGCCACCATGTTTTGCATGTTGGACGACCTCCTTCTTCCAATTAATTGGAGTATGCCTTTTTCCGGTAGCCAAAGTAATCCTATATAGCCGACCTGGTCCTTTTAGATGGAGGGAAAAGTTCAGTGCAGGCTTCGCCTCCTTCAACCATGATGCAGAGCTAGCTAATGTTAGCTGCCTGTTTGTAAACAGAGACAGAGGTGTGCACCAGGGGAAAGGGCTGCAGCGGCCGCCTCCGCTCTGCCTGTCAAGAATTCTCATAACCCGCTCATACCGTAGGGACAGTATAACGGAAAATTTCAACGGTTTTGATACCGTGGCTTTTTCATACCGCAGTATACCGTGAATCCGGTTTTTGGCCCATGTCTAGTACAGGCTGATGATGCATGTTCTACTGGTCAGTCGGTAGAGTCAAATCCATGCCTTAGAGCAAATCCTGTTGTGTGGGCTGCTGAAGAGGAGGTACTGCTGGCCCACCACCACCAGAGGGCGCCCTGCTTGAAGTGCGGGCTTCAAGCACGAGAGGGCATCGGAGCAACAGAGAGTGACAGCTGTCACTCTTCAACAGCACCAGCTGTCACTCATTCTACCATCACCATAAAAGCCGGATTGCAACTGCACCTCCCCGCCGAGAAATCAGCTACCACTCAGGTAACCTGCTCTGCTGTGATTTACTGAATATCATTCTGTGTGCAGCCGTTCGCCCTGTGGATACAGTCTTCTGCTGGATTGGCGTACAGTGTGGGTTGTGACGTCTTCGCCTCTCACTCCTTCCAAAGAAGCGACTGACAGGAGCTGCACGGGTGTTTTCTGTTTCTGGAGGTGCAGGTTCTCCCTCCCGGAGAAACTGAGTATGGAGAGATTACTGGGTGTGTATCCACGCACCCACCATTAACTGTTTCTGTTTCTGCCAGTAGTACCAGGTCTGACAACTGGAGACAGTGGCCACCTGGGATCCAGGACTTGGCAGCTCCGGTGTTCTTCAGATCCGTTGGCGGTGGAAGCCGTGTGGGATCCGGCTCTTCTCTGGACAGACGTCTTCTATCCTCGAGCCTGCCCACACGTCACCTTGTGTATGATTGACTGTACTCTTCAACTGCAATTATCTGTATTCCGTTGTGCAATTCACAACATTAAATTGTTACTTTTTGGCTTAATCCATTGTCCGTTCATTACCAACCCCCTGTTGTGGGTCCGTGTCACTACACTTTCACAACAGGATTTCTCGGCCAGCGTCATGGATCCCGAGGGGTGTCAACCATCGCTTGAACAGCCAATGGAAGAGCGAGGTGAACAGGCGTCAGCAGGAGGCGTGTTAGGTAAGCTGCAGCAAATCTTAACCACTTTCACTGCTCGGTTGGACTTAGTCACTGAACAGAATGTTATTCTCAATCGGAGGATGGAGGCTCTCACCGCCCAGGTACGGACCTGAGGAATGCTCCTGGGTGAAGAGGAGCTTCATCCTGGACCCGGCTCTCCTGGCCGATTTCTACACCCGACACCCTGACAGACGTCTTCTATCCTCGAGCCTGCCCACACGTCACCTTGTGTATGATTGACTGTACTCCTCAACTGCAATTATCTGTATTCCGTTGTGCAATTCACAACATTAAATTGTTACTTTTTGGCTTAATCCATTGTCCGTTCATTACCGCCCCCTATTGTGGGTCCATGTCACTACACTTTCACAACAAATCCATCCAAATTCAAATTTATTAACTTATATAGTGCCAATTCATGATAAAATCGTCTCAAGACACTACACACAACACAGCATGGAAAACACAACAAAAGGAATTAAAAGATTAAAACATGATAAAAAAGCAACCCATAAAAGGGAAATAGGTGGGTCTTAAGTCTTGATTTAAAAGTCTCCACAGTGTCTGATTGCCTTATATGCACTGAGAGATCGGTCCACAGGGCAGGGGCACGATAAGAAAAAGCCCTATGTCCGGCAAACTTTTTATTCACTCTGGGAAGACAGAGGAGTCCCATATCCGAGCCGGTGCGTAGGGCCTAACCAGGTCCGCCAGGGAGGGAGGTGCCAGTCCGTGAGCAATTTTGCAGGCCAGTAGCAAAACCTTAAAATCCGATCTCGCAGAGACAGGAAGCCAGTGAAGGGATACCAAAATGGGCGTAATATGATCACACTTTCTGCTTCGTGTCCAGAAAATAAAACCAGAAAAAAAAGCATTGCAATAGTCCAATCTGGAAGAGATAAACGCATGCATGAGTCTCAGCATCAGCCATAGACAGGATGGGACGAATCTTCACTATATTTCGCAGATGGAAGAAAGCAGTCCTCGTAATGACGGTAATGTGGAGGTCAAAAGACAACGTAGGATCAAAAATTACCCTAAGATTCCTAACTTTGTCCATAAGATGTATAACACACGAGCCTAAGCTAAGCTGGTCATCCAGTTTATACAGTGAGCCATTTAGATTGGGGTCCACACCTAATTAGATGATTTAGGAATTAATTATCTATTAACTATTAAGACTATCATGAGACACTAAAACTCATTACTTCAACCTACACATTCTCGGGCATGACAATTCATGTAAACCTCAAATGACATTGGAGGAGAGAATAGCTACAGTTAAGCTGAAATTCCGAAATCTAACAACAATTTTCACACGTGCATTTTACAGCCTCACATCTACTTTACAACAAATCTGCTGCGCTGCACTGGAATGATTCATCTGGGGAGCACTCTTTACCAAAGATGAACTAAAAGATGCCGTTTTTTTAAAAGAGAGACCGATTCAGCCCAAGATATTTCTGTAGTACAGCTTTGGCGGTGCAATGGAAATCAGGCCTAGTCTATGAAAACGAGGTATCATTATCTGGAAATGGCAAGCTGACAGGATAAACGCTTAAACAGCACAGCCTGGGCATTTGTTTCTAGTCAAGTCAGATTCTCCATTTACTTCCCCCTTTCCTTTTTTGCACCAAATATCTTTCTCTCTCTCTCTCTCCGACAAGCACATGAAGAGACAGAGGGAAAACCATCGTTCCTTCATCTCAGCTTCTCTGTTCTCTCCATCCATCCAGACCTCTAATGAAAGGGTAGGCTAACAAGTGAGAACTAGACCAGGGTCACCCCAGCGAAAAAAAAAAAACTGCTGGGGAGGGGAGAGGGTGGTTCGAGAGGGAGAGAGAGAGAGAGAGAGAGAGAGAGGAGAGAGAGAGAGAGAGAGAGAGAGAGAGAGAGAGAGAGAGAGAGAGAGAGAGAGAGAGCACTGTGTGTTTGATGCCAAGACTTCATTGACCACTTGATCTCATTCTGACAAACTGGAAGCTCACTGCTAACAACACCATGCTTCAGTCTGTGCTTGAAAATGTAATGCTGCAATGCATCACATTTTCAGCTGTTCCTATAGTTTGCACGCTTCAACTATTCCAGACAAGAAAAAACCATCTGAAGATCGTGCTGACACAAAACTCCAGTTTTCAGAATTTGGACAATATAATATCCCTGTTGCACAAACAACTCTTCTACTTGTCCTGGACAATGGGACAGGTGAGCAGCAACAGTGGCGCATAACACAACGTTCAGTTTCAACGCTGTACACAGAAAAAAATTAACCTGTTGTGTGGGACGCCCGAAGAGGAGGTACTGCTGGCCAACACCAGAGGGCGCCCTGCCTGTAGTCGGGTTTCAGGCACCAGAGGGCGCAGTTACGTCCCAGGAGTCAGGACTGACAGCTGTCATTAATCATCATCACTGCACCATAAAAGCCTGGAGGAGACACCACATCTCTGCCGAGATATCAGTTTACCACTCAGGTAACTTCTCAGCCTTTCTCTGTGCCGTACGCACATATCGAATGCTGACCTGTTGTGCACTTTTGCCACAATAAATTGTAATTATTGGATTATCTATTGACCGTTCATTTGCGCCCCCTGTTGTGGGTCTGTGCATTACACTTACATTACACTTACATTACACTTTCCCCAACATAACCTGAGACATCAAGAAGAGTTCCCCTGGCTGGAGACACATGCAACATGTTCTGTCTTTTACTGAACACAAGAAGGACGCGGCTGCTCCCAACACAGCAAAGCGAGAGCTGCTTTTGAAAATCAGTGGCATTGTCCTGTTTTTTGGCCAGTTACAGTAAATCAGTAGATGTAAATAAATAAAACAAATAAATGATTTATTTGATTTGTGAGCACACGTGTTCAAAAGCAAAAAATAAAGCATGTGCAAAGTTTGCTCTAAAATTTAGATACAACCACCCCCAGCCCTCCGAGTTTATAGTCCATCAAACAGTTTTACTGCAGACATCGTGATTTTCCAATTAAACAGACATCCAGCAACCCTAATCTGCACACACAGACTGTATTATCATACTTCAGACATCAATATTTAAGTGGTGCTACATTTTGACAAAACAGAGAGACAAAGTGCCAAGAGAGATGAGACCAACTCGACACTTCGCTCCCAAAAGCACTCCTCAGCACATCTGTCAAAGTCCAAAGGCATTAATACTATTACATAACATTACTGCCCCGGCTTTCACTCACCACCCATCAGTCAACCGCCCAGTCATACCAATAAGAGAAGAAGCCAGGCCAACAGATGGATAGGCCTAATCCCCCCCCAAGACCAGGAAGTGATAATTGGCAACCACCAGGAAGCTTAATGAAAACACTGTATGGACATATTTATGCAGACAAGCAACAGTAGCAGTGAAGCCAAGTATCGCCTAGATATGAACGCATTCATGTTAATTTCATTGGCTTTTTCTGTGGGTGCTGGAGCTGTAGCCATCAAAGGCCCTGCGGCTCTGGAGCAACCTGCCAATTTACTGTCCTCCTTTACATCTATGGATTAAGACTTGATTTTCCAAGGCTGATAACAACACCAGTACTTTTGACAAAAGCTGCTAATAGCTAAGATTTTGTGCTGACACTCCACATTCTATGAATGTATGCATTAAAATATGTTCCACAGTAAATGGACTGTATTTATATTGCGCTTTTCCATCTGAATCAGATGCTCAAAGCGCTTTACAATAATGTCTCACATTCACACCGATGTGAAGGTGCTGCCATGCAAGGCGCTCACTACACACCTGGAGCAACTAGGGGATTAAGGACCTTGCCCAAGAGCCCTTAGTGACTTTCTGGTCAGGCTGGGATTTGAACCAAGGATCCTCTGGTCTCAAGCCCAACGCTTAACCACTAGACCATCACCTCACCCCCCTAGTATCTGGATACCTCCACGGTATCTGGAGTATTTACTGCTATTCATTCCACAGTCTTATCTTGGAATGAAAACCCTCTGAAAGAGAATTTACACTCTGAAACGTACGTATTCCCATAACAAGCCCCTTGGGACAAAACTGTTTATTATGTGTCCTTTCCTATTCGTCATTATACCAGCTTATTAAAATGGTGTTTTTAATCGAATGCAAAAATACAAACCAAACATGTGAGCTGAGCCGGTGCCACCAGTAATTTGTACCATGGTACTCAATTGGCTTGCTGGCTTGGATCACTTTGGTAGATACATTAGGATATATTCACTGAAACATGTCTTTTTTGTTCTAATCATGCATTCAAAAATAAACACAAACAGATGCGTTGCTGACCAAGCCACACTACCACAATGGGATTTGGGTAAATAGAATATTGGAAGTTCTGCTTTCCAAATTTAAAGCTCTATACAGACCAAATATTCATGTGTTAGACTTTTTTTTGTGGCTGACTGGTTAGGGTGGCGATATGAACAACAGCCAGTGAAAAAACTGAAATAAAAATGAATACATAAATCAATCAAACAATTAATGCTCGCAATAACCAATACATTATTCCGTGAAATGGTCAGTCCTTAGAGGGTCGTGGAGAAACCTGATCAAGCTCAATTTCACACCAGTCTCAGACACACTCTTTTGAGAAGTCCAGTTCAAATTTGGTGAAAACCTGCTAAGTCTTGTTGATGTTGTCAAGGGCACAAGAATCAATAATAGTCTAGTAATGTGGCTGATCCTCAGAGGGTCTGGATGAAACCCAATCATGTTCAAATTCAAACTAATCTGAAGTACACACATTTGTGATGTTCATTTAAAGCTGTACAGCCTTTCAAATTTCACAGAACTGACCCAAAAGCATTACAATGTCGGTTTATCTTTGAAACGTGTTGCAAAACGAGCTGCAAAATTACAGCTCAATTTAATGACGAGAACACATTTGCCTGTGGGGAATTCCATAACAAATATTTTTTTTCCTTTTAACTCCATCTGCAGGAAGTGCACATGCACATGCATGAGGTTTTGGAATTACCTTGGACCTCGCACATGCAACTACACGGGGCGTGCACGCTAACATCTGTAAGATGTCTTGTAAGTCATTTCAGAGGTGTTATCTAGTTTCAAAAACAGCATTTTTAGATTTACAAGTGTTGATTTCTCACTTATCTTTACATGAGAAACACAAGATTTATACAGAAATAAGGTGTTTTGGATCATTTTCCATCACCTTGGTTTATTTTGTTTGAGCAAGCAGCCAGCTGATGTCGCTGTGTCTTTCTCTACTCTGACTGGATGTCGGCATGTACTTCCTAGCATCCTTCGCGCAAGTCAGGGAAGCCCCCATGTGATCTATGATGTCATTATGGTTGCTACCCATAGAATGTGTGGGGCATTACCGAAAGTAGCTCAAGGCTGTTTGAATTTTTTTCAAATTATGAATCCTTTATTTAAAGGCAAATAAATAAAATTATAGTGGTGTCCATGAAAATAATTTTTTGGACTTAAATCTTCTAAGTAAAAAGGGAAAAAATCTGCACACTTCAGGTCTGTGCAAAATAGCTTTACTGAAGCTGCAAGCTTTCGGTCTGTGAGACCTTCATCAGGCAGAGTGCATGTTACAAACAGTGCTTGGAGTTAATACACTTAATTAGTGGCACCTGTAATCAGTGGCGAAGCACTCTGAGTCAGTAGAGCATCATGGGAAATGTAGTGAAAGACATGAAACATACAGAGAAAAAAAAGGAAAAAAAAAAAAAAGAACAAGTCCATGCTGTGTACACATCAGGCATCGGCCATCATAAAACAAAGCACAAACAGTTCAAAATTAAATCAATACTTCAGAATTATATAAACACACTCGTCAAAATCCTCATTTAGACCTGATGGTTGTAGTGCCTCTAATGTATATATCCAAAAGAGTTCTCGTTGGCATAATTTCCTGTCAACGTCGCCCCCTCTGTGTAGGGTTACTTGTTCTATACCCCGGAATCTAAGGGAAGAAAGAGGGTGTGACAGATCATTAAAATGACAGGCAACAGGATCATTTTCATCTTTTCTCCTAATGAAGCTCTTATGTTCACTTATTCTTTGTTTTACGAGGTAGGCTGAAAAGTTCTAAGACTCACCAAGAAGGAGAAATGCCATTTCAATAAAACTTGGCATGCATTAAGTTCAACTCTTCTGATGACTAACTGTGTTTTTTTTCTTCAAGGTTGTGAGGTAGTTTGTGGTTCATAGCCAAGTCTGAAAGTTCGTGGGAGAGGGAAACGGCAAAAATGGACAAAATCTGGCATCGCGGTGTGATTAAGTACCTGCATAAGAAGGGGTTAAAGCCCAAGGACATTCATGCGGATATGGTTGTTACATTAGGGGATGAAGATCCCTCCATATCTACAGTGCAGAAGTGGGCAGCTGAATTTAAGAGGGGCAGAGAGAGTCTTGAAGACGACCCAAGGTCTGGGCGGCCTGCAACAGCCACAACCCAGAAAAACATTGACCTTGTTCATGAAATGGTGATGGACGACAGACGATCGACGATTAATCAGCTAGCAGATGCTGTGGGAATATCCCGTGAGAGAATTGAACACATTCTGCATGAAGAACTTGGAATGTCAAAGGTGTCAGCTCGGTGGGTGCCACGTCTTCTGACGCTTGATCAGAAACGCACCAGGCTAGTCATGTCGAAGGCAAACTTGGCGCAATTTGAAGAGGATCCAGCCAATTACATGGAACGTTTTCTTACCCAGGATGAGTGTTGGGTTCACCACTTTGAACCAGAGACAAAAAAACAATCAATGCAGTTGAAACACCCAAGGTCACCACCTCCAAAGAAGGCCAAGGTCGTTTCGTCTGCGGGGAAGGTCATGGTTTCAGTTTTCTGGGATGCCAAGGGCATTGTGTTCGTGGACTATCTTGAAAAGGGACAAACCATAAATGGACAGTACTATTCTAACCTACTGAGACAGTTATGCAAGGCTATCAAAAAGAAGCGACCAGGAAAGCTGACAAAAAGGGTGCTGTTCCATCAAGACAATGCCCCAGCTCACAAGTCAACAGTGGCCATGGCCACTATCCACGAGTGTGGATTCGAACTGGTAGATCACCCACCATACTCCCCTGACTTGGCACCCTCAGACTTTCATCTGTTCCCAAACCTGAAAAAAAACTTGGCTGGGAAGCACTATCGGAGCAATGATGAGGTGATGGCTGCCGCTGAGGACTATTTTGACTCTCAAGATGAAAGCTTCTATGCCAAGGGAATCAAAGCACTCAAGCACCGCTGGAAGAAGTGTGTGGAGTTACAGGGAGACTATGTAGAAAAATAATCCTGAATTTGTTCAATTCGACAACTGCATCATAGTCAGCCTTAGAACTTTTCAGCCTACCCTCGTAGAGGGCAGGTGGTTTTACCAATGTAAATTTTGTCACATGGGCATGTTAACATATAGATAACATTTTTCGTATTGCATGTGATTATTCCCCTGATTCCAAAACTTTTACCGGTTCTTGGGTGCTTAAAGGTATTTGTTTTCACTGAATTATGACAATGAGCACAATTTCCACACGGATAATTCCCTTCTTTGATAGGAGTTAACAGTGTTTGTTTTGGAGGGGGTAAGATGTTAGCTCTAATCAATTTATTACGGAGGCTTGGTCCTCTTTTGTGAACAAAGACAGTAAGATGTTAGCTCTAATCAATTTATTACGGAGGTTTGGTCCTCTTTTGTGAACAAAGACAGGAGGGTCCTGAAAAAGTTCAGACAGGGCTGGATCTGTGGTTAGAATATGCCAGTGTTTCTTAATAGTTTTTTTGATAATGTGGGCCTGGGGAGTGTAGCTGGTAATAACAGAGACTGAAAAATGTTTTTCTTTTTTTTTACACTTTTTTTCAAAAGGTCAACTCTGGACTTAGAAAGAGCATTCTGATATGCGGTATCCACACACTGAGCTGTATACCCCGTTCTAAAAACCACTGTTTCATTTCTACTGCCTTCTCAATGAAGTCATTGTCAGAGTGGCAGAGTCTTCTTAATCTATAGAATTGGCTTTTAGGTAGGCCATTCTTTAAAGCTCTAGGGTGGGCGTTGGTGGCTAAGAGAACAGTATTACGGTCAGTTTCTTTCTTGTATAAGGTGGTAGGCAGACTCCCATTACCTAGTATAATCCACATATCTATGAAAGATACGTGATTGGTGACTGGTGACAACCATCAGGTCTAAATGAGGATTTTGACATGACTGTGTTTATATAATTCTGAAGTATTGATTTAATTTTGAACTGTCTGTGCTTTGTTTTATGATGGCCGATGCCTGATGTGTACACAGCATGGACTTGTCGTTTTTTTTTTTCCTTTGTTCTCTGTCTGTATGTTTCATGTCTTTCACTACATTTCCCATGATGCTCAACTGACTCAGAGTGCTTCACCACTGATTACAGGTGCCACTAATTAAGTGTATTAACTCCAAACACTGTTTGTAACATGCACTCTGCCTGATGAAGGTCTCACAGACCAAAAGCTTGTAGCTTCAGTAAAGCTATTTTGCACAGACCTGAAGTGTGCAGATGTTTTCCCTTTTTACTTAGAAGTCTCTACTAAATCCTGCACCTTTTCAACAGATGAGCGGTGACCCTTCACTACTGGACTTAAATCTTAAAAATTTAAAAGGCTATACACCTTTAAAATGAGATGAAATCTTATTGGACCAAATTATATAACATCTGAGTGGATTCTTGTCATTTGATTGGTGCTTTGTATGTCACATGACATGGAGTATTCGTCCCATTGCTGCATTTAGAGTGCAATTTGGTTCCATACGTTTGGTACCATTACACGCTTCTGCTGTGGTGATCCAGAATGGGAGCGGCCGAAAGAAAAACAAGAAGGGACTGAGGAACTACACGAACTGCGTTTTTTTTTTTTTTTGGAAGTACGAAGTCAATGCACAGCATCACCGGACTACACGTCAGAATTTGGACTCCTATTTAAACTTCGTATTGGACTTTAGCAACAGTGGAACACCAAAATGTAAGTCCCTTTTCTGTTGTTTATAAATTAATATCAAATGACGAGGATCTATTTTAGCTGTTATATAAAACAAATAATGAAGTTTTTACATTCTTTCAATGGAACAAATATGAAATATTCATACCACTGAACTCATAAACATTCATTATTTGTCAATTATTTGTACCTTCTCTCAGTTGGTTCTTGAGTCCAGGTATCATATTTGGTTCTGGTATGTCAAAGCATTGTTGACTTCACTTCCTTCCTTAGCTGCTGTGGGATTTTGACTGACATGACAATTGGTTTTGTATCAGCCTTGAGGCTTCCCACCATCCATATTACGAGACAACAACTGTGTTTTAACATAAAACGCATTAATAGTTCTGAGCAAAAACACATTTTTGATTATTATAGCGCCTCCGAGAGGCCAAACTACACAAAATTTACCGTGTTTCCTCACAATGGTGTGCTGAGCCCACCTACCAAGTTTGGTATGACCTAACATTCTGTTTGGATGTTATGAGTGAACGAACATAACAGCTTTGAACAACTGAAACACAATATTGATAGAATTGTGATGCTTCATCTGAAGTTCAACTGTACCAATTACAAATACACCGGTGTCACAGTCATTACTGGTGTGAGAGTGTACTATGGACTGCGCAATACCATCAACACTAATAATACAATACATAACACACGTTAGGCCAAATTTTTTTAAATAGAGCAAATATAAATAACAGAAATAAAAAATGAAAAATAATGGCAAATATCATTGTGTTTGAGTTTGACAAACATTTCAGTGCATCTCTGATCAGCACTGCATTAAGGCCGTGATCAGAGCCACAGATGGAGATGATTTGTGGATCTATTCATCATCCACCTCCCCCCACTGTTCTGGTGAGTCAAAATACAAGTTAAAAAGCCTTTTCCTATAGGCATAACTCAATATAATCTAATTTTCACAATAATGCATTGTCGTCATGGAAATGGTGAACTGGAGCCAAGAATCTTTTTGCGCTGCTGACTCACTTTAGTCTTAACAATCACAAGTGAAAATAACTACAGACCTTTTAAACATATAAAACTGTAAAACTATTTAATTCATTAAGTCTTTCACCCAGATTGCAACACCGAAGGAGCAAATTTGAAAATGAAAACAGTGCAGATTAAACTTTTGCTTAAAAAGGGTAATTATTAAAGTGCAAAACCAGAAATAACATGATATAATACAATCACTGTCCAAAAGGGAAAAATACAGTGATATTAGTTTTAGGCAACATCACCAACCCTAGGTGGCACTGATGTGCTGAGCTATAGACATGAGTTGGTGAAAACAATCACAACACTGTGCCAAGTTATACAAGTTTTTACCACACTGTCATCTGGGCTGACAAATACTTACACAGCAGAAGAAGAAGAAAAAGGAGAGAAATAATAATGGCTACTTAAAAAAATGGCAAATTTTATTTTATTTTTTTCATATTTTAGCATTCATAATGAGATGCTAACTTATTTCAAATAATTCCTGACCTGATTATTGGACATTATTTGAAACAAGTTAGCTTATCATTATGTAAGTAAATAGCAAAATATGAAGGAAAAATAAAATTACCCCTTTTTTTAAAATTACCCTAATAAGAAAATATAGAAATAAAATAGGATGCCTCTGCAGCGTTGCTACTTGGCCTCAATTATCTCCCGTTTAGGATGTCAGACTGGAACTATTTTCCTTTCTGCACATCTTCATATGATGTGCTTCCATTGTGTGACATTTCATTGAAATCCACCAAACGGTTTAAGGATAGTTGCGCCTACAAGACCCACAGACAGACTGGCGTTATTCCTATATACCGTACAAACGTTTTTCTTGCAGGGGGTAATACAAATAACTTTTAAAAAGACACTGCCCATCTCATTCTCATTAAGGAGCCGTTCCTGTCACTGCAGATATTTGCAGCAGGCCCAGCGGAATGTGATCCATAATGGGAAGAGAGGATGGGGAGGATGGAGAACAACAGAAAATGGGAGCAGGAAGATGTGACAGTTTGAGATATCACAGTGATGATGACATGGGTGTCACTGCGAACACCAAAATACAAACAGGCTTGTGAGTATTGATGTTACCTGGTATCTGACTTGATACATCTCCTTTTGGCTCTTTCGGGAGGGATCCATCTGTACAGGGACAAAGAGGGTGGAAAAAAATCAATTCAAAACCCATAAAAATGCATCTGCATATCATAACCTATCCACTGTCTCTCTGTACAACTCCCAACTTCTATTTTTCCATCTCACTAATGAAAACAGTTTTGCGAAGACAGCCTTAATTTTCATTTTTAAATGCTTGCTCTTTGTAGAATGTTAGTTAGTCTGTCCTTGTGTGTTCATTTGTTTTTGTTCCAGCATTATGCTTTGTTGGGTTTCCCGGTGTAGCAGACCTAACGGCCTGCCCCTAAAAATCAGTCCGCCTTTTGCATCTGTGCATGTGTTATTTGGGACCACAGCAGCACATCTGAGATGGAGTCTCTTCATTCAAAGCAATCAAATAGATTAATGGGATTATTAACCATCAGATGATAAAGGTAAAATCTCTTAAATTATTCTAAAGTCAGTTTTAAACAGAAACGAGGCGCAATTCTGTGATGCTTTGAAATGTCAGACGTGTAGTGAACGCATCAGCTAGCAGCTTGTTTAGCTGCAGTGCTCTGATCGCGTCCGCCGTCTTTTATGATGAAATAATGTTGAATATTTGTGGAAATGATTTTTGTACAAATGATTCAGATATCTGTTGCTGAGATAGATGATGACTGGAGGCAGTTTGAAGCAGAAACGAGGTGTTAATCCGTGAACCGCATCATCGGGGGGACCGATTTTTTTAGGGGGACCGTTTGGTCTGCGACACCGGGTTAAATAAAGGCAAAAGAACCTCGCAACAGTGCTATTTGTGCTTACAGTTTTCACAGAAAACACAAACTGCTGCCTTCAAATCTAAATGTTAGCATTTCCAAGATGTGACGAGGAACAGCGTCACACAGGTTTCATTGACAGCAGGGCACAAACAAGACTGAACAGAAAACAAAACATTGACAGTTAGCAGGGACGCACATATTAACCAGCAAAATTAAACTGGTGCATATACAGTAGTGTTCAGAATAATAGTAGTGCTATGTGACTAAAAATATTAATCCAGGTTTTGAGTACATTTCTTATTGTTACATGGGAAACAAGGTACCAGTAGATTCTCACAAATCCAACAAGACCAAGCATTCATGATATGCACACTCTTAAGGCTATGAAATTGGGCTATTAGTAAAAAAAAGTAGAAAAGGGGGTGTTCACAATAATAGTAGTGTGACATTCAGTCAGTGAGTTAGTCAATTTTGTGGAACAAACAGGTGTGAACCAGGTGTCTCCTATTTTAAGGATGAAGCCAGCACCTGTTGAACATGCTTTTCTCTTTGAAAGCCTGACGAAAATGGGATGTTCAAGACATTGTTCAGAAGAACAGCGTAGTTTGATTAAAAAGTTGATTGGAGAGGGGAAAACTTATACGCAGGTGCAAAAAATTATAGGCTGTTCATCTACAATGATCTCCAATGCTTTAAAATGGACAAAAAAAAAACAAAAACAGACAAGCGTGGAAGAAAACGGAAAACAACCATCAAAATGGATAGAGGAATAACCAGAATGGCAAAGGCTCACCCATTGATCAGCTCCAGGATGATCAAAGACAGTCTGGAGTTAGCTGTAAGTGCTGTGACAGTTAGACGCCTGTGTGAAGCTAATTTATTTGCAAGAATCCCCCACAAAGTCCCTCTGTTAAATAAAAGACGTGCAGAAGAGGTTATAATTTGCCAAAGAACACATCAACTGGCCTAAAGAGAAATGGAGGAATATTTTGTGGATTGATGAGAGTAAAATTGTTCTTTTTGGGTCCAAGGGCCGCAGACAGTTTGTGAGATGACCCCCAAACTCTGAATTCAAGCCACAGTTCACAGTGAAGACAGTGAAGCATGGTGGTGCAAGCATCATGATATGGGCATGTTTCTCCTACTATGGTGTTGGGCCTATATATCGCATACCAGGTATCATGGATCAGTCTGGATATGTCAAAATACTTGAAGAGGTCATGTTGCCTTATGCTGAAGAGGACATGCCCTTGAAATGGGTGTTTCAACAAGACAATGACCCCAAGCACACTAGTAAATGAGCAAAATCTTGGTTCCAAACCAACAAAATGAATGCCTCGCAGATGTGAAGAAATCATGAAAAACTGTGGTTATACAACTAAATACTAGTTTAGTGATTCACAGGATTGCTAAAAAAGCAATAATAATAATAGCCCAATTTCATAGCCTTAAGAGTGTGCATATCATGAATGCTTGGTCTTGTTGGATTTGTGAGACTCTACTGAATCTACTGGTACCTTGTTTCCCATGTAACAATAAGAAATATACTCAAAACCTGGATTAATCTTTTTAGTCACATAGCACTACTATTATTCTGAACACTACTGTATATACAGCCGGGCGCATTATATCAGTACATGATACTGGGGCACCTCTGCTAACAAGAACGGAAAGGACTTGGAACCAACCAAGCTTTTCCCCACAGCTGACAAGTCGACTGATAACCAGTGTTAGCAGCCAATTACTCCTCATCCGAGTGTCCTTACATAACTGTGCATTTGACACAAAGTCATTCCAGTGGTTCTCAAGGATCCCTAAAGACACCAAGTACCAAAGACATCCACTCGCCACCTTAGGTCACTGGTTAGTGTTTAAGTCTGACAACCATACAGAAAAACAGGAAGCACAAGGACCCTAAAGACACTGAGTTTTGTTGTCTTGCACAGATATTGGCATCACCAAACGCCTCTGTTTGTAGCATGCTTACAATTTTTTTTTTTGTGATGAAATATATGATATAGTGCTTGACCTGTTTGAAGAGCCTGACAGGTTTGTTGGACATATAAAATAAAAATACTGTGTATTTTAGAATAAATAAAAATAACTACATAAAGACCAATTATATCCTGTAGAACATGTCAGACCGGAATAATTTTCCTCCTGTACATCTTCATAGGATGTGGCATCAGTGTGCGAAGTTTCATTGAAACCACAAACCGGCTTAAACGCTGCACATACAAGATTCATGGACAGAAAGGCAGAAGGACAAGGTGATATATATATATATATATAATTTTTTTTTTTTAAAGAAACATGCATACAGTCCAATGTCACTGCTATCAAGAAAGAGGACAAAAAAGCTACAGTTCTGTCTAACAATTATGCAAAGCCAATCAAAAATTTGAAAACACCATATTCTGCTTACACTTGATTAATGCATGAAGCACTATCGTCTCTTCACACCGAAACTCATGACTGAATCCCAGTGATTACTTTGCCAATACTACAATGGGCCCATTGACAGAGCTGATCGCCTGTGTGTGACGGAGGCGGCTGCTGTGACTGAGGGGAATACACGCTCGGTGTCATGTGTTGTCACGGTGTAAGCAGGCTGGATTTTTGACGGGCTGACTCAGTGACACATGCTCCCTCAGTTCTGACTCAGGCACACGTCATCCTGTTTAACCTCAGCAACTGCTGCCTGAAGGGCAGAGGCCATTAGCTGTAGCAGTTAAGGCATAAACAACAACAACCTTCATGGCCAAGAGGACCCTGTGATCAGCAACAAGGTTTCACAAGGAACTTGATAGTCTAAGCATTATCTGGAGACCTGTCGACCCATCTTTTCTATGACCTAAACTAAAATTTGATGGGTAATTTTCTGCAACAATAGGGTCTGATAAGCAGGCAAACAGCGCTGTTGCTTCAGAAGAGTTGTGGTGCATGTTTTAAAATTACTATTATAACACTCTCCTTTGCTTTAACTATGCAGTCTATTTTCATACAGATCCCATAGATCTCCAACAGTGTGCAGCAATCTCACTCTCTTTAATCAGTTCAGTAAATGCGCAGCGTTAACAGTCCCCATCTGCTATCAGTGTGATAGTCAGTGCTGCAACGAAACACACTTTAAAAACACATTTCATTCTCCATTGTTTCAAATAAGGTCTGTTTCTTATGCCTGGCACAAGTGATATAAAATTTTTCTCCTCACTGCATCTATTTTAATCTAGAAAAAGAGACAGTACAGGAGGGTAGCCAGAGGGATTAGGGGATGGAAGCATCCCCCTCTTGCCCCATCTATCTTAATGTCAGAATGCTGCTGCCAGACTTTTAACATGAAGCAAGAAATTTGACCACATTACATCCATTTTGGCATATCTTCACTGGCTGCCAATTTCTGTGAGAGCAGATTTTAAAGTTCTCCTATGATCTTATAAAATTGTTGGCACAATTGGCACCTTCCTACCTGGCTGACTTAATAAAACCCTATGTTCCGGCCCGGGCCTTGCGCAGGATGCAGGACTATTTTGTGTTCTAAGGGTGAATAAAAAGACTGTGGGGCAACAAGCTTTATCTTATCGGGCCCCCTTTCTGTGGAACAGTCTTCCAGCGTTTATAAAGCAGCCAGTTTCTGTGGACACTTTTAAAGCCAAATTAAAGACGCATTTGTTCTCCAGTTTGTTTAGTTAGCATAACTGTTACTATGCTTTTATTGTTGTTATTGTTTTTATTTCTTTCAATATTTATATTTCTTTTACTCTTTTAATTCTATCTTTTATTTGTGCTTTTAATTTATTTTAATTTGCTTTTGGGTTGTTTGTGTGATGCACCTTATAATAATCATTAATAATAATTATTAATTAATTATTATTAAATTAAATAAATAAATAAATTAAATATTAATTATAACTATTAATAATAATAATGTATTTAACATTTAAAATGTTCAATCAATCTCACACTATGTCAGAGTTTTACTAATGCAATGCTGCACCAAGTGGAATTGATGAGCCATAAAAACATCAAAAATGTGTTTAGGATTTTTAAATACAAATTAAGATAAACTAATAGCTTTTTTTGCCAAGATGACACCAGAAGGCCCCACATTTGCTTGAATATCTCAAATTTTGCAGGGGTGTAGGGAGGAGGACATAACAAGTATTCTAACCTGGGGTGCATTTTGGACCTTGCTTCACTCAACAACCCTCATGTTCTAGATAATACTCTGGGCCTGCCTACCTTTATTTGATGTTGTGTTATTGTACATGTTAAATAAAACATTTAAAAAATACCCAACATGGTCCAAAATAGGAGATTTGCTGGGCTTAACCTATTAAAACGTATATGTAATCACTGAATATGGAGTCATGTTGCGCCGTTATTTGTGGCAACTTTGTGGTCCCACTTACTAACTCGCTCACTGGCTGCATTAATCCTGCGCTTGCTCTGCTAATCTCAGGGAATATCCACCCAGATATTCATGCAAACAAGATGTGTAAGCCCACACAATTTCTTTTCCAAGCTTATATTTCTCCTTTGCATTTCAAATGTCCTGAGACTTCTGGATTGTATTTTGCTTAACACTTCACTGCGGGAACCAGCGTTACATCTGAACAAGACTAGTTTGGCAGTTATAGCTCTCGGAATCACAATATAATAACTACTTGAGGGTGTAGGAACAGCCTTTAGTGGAACTTGCTCTTATTTTTCCAGCTGGTGTCATTAATAAAATCCATATGTTGTGATGCATTTTTCCCCAATCCTTGCTCACATGCTTGAACTTGCTCACATGACAGCAATCCCACTGGAGGGTTCTGGATCAAGCCCTCATATCTCAACACATTGATGAATAGCTGCTTTTACAAGGGGGAATTGCGCAAGAGTACAAACTCCTTACAGCTCTATAGCATTTCTTCTATAACAGCCCATGAATCTGCCTTCCAGAGGTAAAAGGAAAAAAGTCTTCATAAATGGAGTAAATCACATTACCCCACTGTTTTACCATTCAACAGCTAATCCAGGGTTTACAATAAAATAGCTGTCCAAATGAGGAATGGATTCCTTCTGCAGAGACTGAGCCATTAAGCCAACATCTCAGACAAAGCTATGATTTAGCAACATGTTTTCTGCTCATTGTGATTTCTCCTCATAAATATACATAAACAGCAACAAAGCTCTCATTAAATTACACCAAACCCCTCGTGCTGAAATGTTTAGCTGTTTGCTAGACTGACATAATCAGATTGCTAACTATTTCAAACAAAATATTAGTAGAACCTTTCCTCTGACTTTCATACAACATTAACAATAATGACAACTTTTAATACAACAGACCATCTCTGATTTTTTTTAAACCAAATTTTAAGGAATAGCACAAACAACCCCTGCCCCTCCCCAAAAAATGAACAGTAACGGCATGGATGTGTCACATTGTACCACCATTCACAGTCATCCGGGATCATTTTTGATCCCAGGGCAAAAAAACCTGAATATGTCAATATTCTGAGTTGACAACGTAATGACATCATACATTACTGGAGACGTAAGTTAAAAAGCCTTGACAGCAACAGACTGTTTCATAATGGGACTTTAAACTGTTCTTTAGGAAGCAGCAAAGCTAGCTGTTAGCGGCTAGGCTAACTGTTGGTCCACTTCATTCATAAAGCCATCCAGGGTTTTCATGTATCCCATAATCCATTGCATGCCAGAGAGTCGCTGCAGTCAAAACAACATAGAGAATCCACATGATGACAATTGTAAATGAATATTATACTACAAAAATGTATTTTTTTATGCTTTTCATCACGTTAATAAGAGACTGCATGCATGATACCCTGAAAACTTGCTAAAACAATTATAACGGATAATCCGTGTCTGCTACGTTTAATCTGTGTGGAATTTAACAAACGCAAACTGAATTTCAGACATATATATATATTAGTCTTGAACAAAGAGGACAAACAGTGTTGTAAAGAACAATAATCAAGACGTTAAAGAGCAAACTTCACTTTCCCCCAGAACGAAATGATCAGGATGCGATCGTAGCTCACAGCAGCTCCCATTGAAAATAACAGAGAGACAGCCTGTGATTCTCACACGTTTATATAAAACAAATGCAATAACAGCATCTATAAACCCAGAGAATATATTCATATGAGTTTTAGGCACAATATAAAAATAGTTTTATGTTGCAATGTTAATGCTGTTGTCTGTGTGCAGCGGTTAAAGTGCAGCATGATCAGAGCGTCTCAATACAGTTCTCAATGTTACTGAGATCTCACAGCGCGGCGACCTCTCTGAGGTTTTCTGGGATTTGAAATCTGAAAAGGGTGGATTCTTTTTGGTCCAAATCTGGAAACTTTACTTTTTCATGCTGTTGTGAGCCTTTTGTCCCACAGATGATTGATGATCACTTAAGAAGCATTATTAATGTGACACACAAAGGTAAATGCTAATGTTAGCTTAGCACGCTAAGAGGATTTGGGGGGACTGACAGAGTGAAAGATATAGTCAGGACACGGCGGTGAGGGATTTTTGGAATTTTTGCTTAGTTTTTACTGGATACTTCAAACTGTGTTTGTTTTTATTTTGTATCCACCACTAATTATATTTATGCACTGAAGTTTCAGGGAAATTGTTGTATTTACAAACTGTTCAGTGTACTTTAGAAGTGGTGGTTAACATTATTTTGCTTTAGTATTTGATACAGAATCTGAATCACAATATGACCTACTGTTTACAGACAAGATATAGATTGCAGTTTCTACCTTGACATATGTATGTATACATACAATATATATATATATATATATATATATATATATATATATATATATATATATATATATTTTTTTTTTTTTTTAAGATTTTTTGATCTACATATAGACCTTCCATAAAAAATGAAAAAAATTCAGACAAACCTGAGACAGTCATATATCACGCATTAGCTGATTCTTAAATAACAAAACAAAAACTGCCACCTAGGCCCCATTAAAAAAACAAAACAACAAAAAAACATTAGCTTATCCTCCCTGCCTGCATGCCAATATCGACCCACATCAATTTTTTTATTTTTTATTTTTTTATAATATAATTTTTTTGATAAACTAATGTTTTTTTATGGGGGGCTTAATGAGAGAGTGAGACCAAAACTTTGTGGCTCAGACTACACAAAATAGATTTACAGAAGACAGAAGAGGGATCAAGGCACAAACAAAGCCCAATAACAAACATACTTTGCGTGTTTAGAATGCCTTAGACTTCCACTTGAGACACAGTATGTGGCTATGTAATACCACACTACAGTTGTGGTTGCCCCACATCTTATTGCAGTCTAAACACTGTAAAGTGGAACCGAGCCAAACGTCAAACACACAGACAAAAAACGAGATAAAACAAAGTACACACATCCATAGAGACAAAAGGACCCACATTATGTCACGTTGCTTCATAAGGTGAGAGTTTTCCCCCCCTTCGGATCATCTGAGTTGTGTCCGTTAAAGCGGGCGGCCCAGCCAACTGCACACAGAGACACGCACACACACTGAGCCAACTTTTTTAAAAAAGACCATAGTAGGATAAGGCCACCAACAGTACGTCAACCGATCTGTTTGGACAAATTTAAACATATCACACACGCGTCTAACGGCCGTTCAGGAAGTAACAAAGTCAAACTGCAGTGGGCCCAAAGCCAGAGAACATCAAGCCGCCCTCTCTCCTAAACATACAGATATGCACATTAACACAGTGAACTCACCGAGATTTCAGTGCCGTTAAAACACTGCTTACACTGTATCCAAAACTGAACTCTCACAGACAGCTCTCTCTTGTCCCGGCAGACGGTTTCTCTTTCTGGGCACACAACACCATCCTTTCTGTGGGCCCCTGCCTTCCCCTGCTCGGCAGGCACACTCATCATTTGACTCACATATAAACAGCAAGGACCCCCTTTCATTTAAAAATACTTATTGTCTGGCTCATCCAGACTACAAAGAAATGTGAGGGCCAAAACCAACAAACAACTCGTACATGTTGAGGTGGGACGGGCAGGAAACATGTACCGTCAGGTTCATGAGGACAGTGACAGCATTTTTGTATGTTTGCCTTTGTACTGTCCATCACCACAATGGAGTTGAAAACAAAACAATCAAGATGTGTTAGTAGTGGAGACTTTCAGGTGGGTTTAACAAAAATACCACATTAACCATTTAGGGATTACAGCCATTTGTCCTCACAGTCCATCTATTTTAAGAGCTCATAAGTAACAGGATGAATATCAGGACTTCTTTAAATACAAATATTCTGTTTTCCATGTCATGTACTTCAATCATTAATAAATACAAACAGTATGATATTCAGGACTGCAGACTAACTTTTTAAGACAGGAGCACTGTAGCTCCCCCCTAATGAAAATGTTGGGACACGTAGAAAATTTAGGGGAACGAACCTTTAATCATCCAGCAGTGAAATTAGCAGCATTAGCAGCAGTGAAATTGCAGCTTGGGACTCCGGCAAGGACGGTTGCATTCCTCCCCTCTCCTCTCCTCCTTCTCGCCATTCCCCTCATCCTGGCTTCCTCCCTGCCACCATGAAGGCAGCGTGGTTTTTACTGCTGCAGCCTTCAACCCCCAAGCTGGGTGGCACGGGCCCCTCCTGCTGCGGCCTTCACCCACTTTGCCTCAATTCGGATGACGGACTGCTTCAAGTTTAGAGCGCATAAACAATGTCAAATGGGGGAGGTGATGGTCTAGTGGTTAAGGTGTTGGGCTTGAGTCCAGAAGATCATGGGTTCAAATCCCCACCTGACTGGAAAATCACCTTGGGCAAGGCCTTTAATCCCTTATTGCTCCCGGTGTGTAGTGAGCGCCTTGTATCGCAGCACCCTGACATCGGGGTGAATGTGAGGCATTATTGTGAAGTGCTTTGAGTGTCTGATACAGATGGAAAAGCGCTATATAAATGCAGTCCATTTACCATAAATGCGATCCATTTACCAAATGTATATGTGCTGTCTTTAATTTTGATGTGTGTCATTATTAAGTTAAACAAGTAATAATTGTGGATTAATTGATGTCTGAGGTAATTGGAGTGTAAATGTAATTGCCATTTTAGGGATCAATAAAGTTGTCTGAAGTCTGAATTATTCCCATTTTCTCGCTTTAACTGTTAACGATAAACCCTAAATAATAAATTAACTCACTCAGCCATTTCCCTTGGAAACATTGTTGTCTTGGGATTGCAGTTACTATTAAGGAATAATCCTGTTGTATCTGGTGATTTGCGAACATTTATGATGGTTATACGGTCGCAAATTGAGCTTTATCGGCGATGCGTAAGCGGAGCCTGTAAAACGGCTATTGGCGACCATATAACAGCATCAGTACGTGACTTTCTCTCGCTCTCAGCTAACAGCGCTAATAGCTCGCCTTGTATGCCACGTAAAGCTGCTAGCTGTTATATCTAATAGGTAAAATAAATAAATAGGACAAAGTCACAGCAAATTACTTATTTATCTGTGTGTATTTGTGCAGTGGCTTCTCTCTCTCTGTGTAACTCTGTGACTGTGCTCTCACAGCCGCTGTCGTCCCCTTGTTGCTGTAATGCACTGAAACATTATTGTATACAGTGGTCCCTCGCTATAACGTGGTTCACCTTTCGCGGCCTCGCAGTTTCGCAAATTTTTTTTAGTCCAGTTTTGCATGCTTTTTTTTTTTTACAGCGCATTGTGTTCTGCATCCTCATCAAGCAGGCCAGTCGCAGCACCGTGAAGGCAGAGCACACGCATTGTGTTCTGTGTGTCTGTTTATAAGAATCTTTTCGCCCAGAAGAAAAAAGAGCACCAACAACTACCCATAACTGTATTCTTCACTCGGAAAAAGACACCTGCACCGAGGTGTGACTCAGTGGAGAAAGGAGCGAAAGCGGCACGGCGCCAGGACGAAGAGGTGCGATCAGAGTAACTGTGAAATACTGGTGAGTCAGTATTAATAATTTCTTATGTGTCCAACCTCGTCGGTTGATCGTTAAAATTCAATTTTTTAGTTCTAAAAGCCCTCATAATTATTTATAGGAAAACGTTCTATTTTTATTTTTCAAACAAATGTTTGGACCTGAAAACAGGTTGGTCTTATTTTTCTACTAAGGTTTGAACTTTGAGAGTGTTTACACACGAGAGAAAAGTAAGAAAATGTTCATGCCTGTTTGAGAAAAGTGTATAAAGTGTGTAGTGAGGGGTTTCACAGCCTTAAAACATCTATAATAATTGTAAAAAATAATGCTGACTACTTCGCGAATTTCGCCTATTGCGGGCTATTTTTAGAACATAACTCCGGTGATAAATGAGGGACCACTGTACTTGTGTTCCAGCTACTTTTGTCTGACTTGACGAATCACTCTTCTCACCTCCAACACACATACACATGGCCTACACCAGCAGGTTCACTCCGCATTTATTACCATGAAAAATAAAATAAAACATGTCAAATTTGCAGGTTGCATGTGCACGAGAAGTTGTAAAAAAATAAAAATACTCACGCTGTCTCAAAAAATAGTCACATAATGCAACTATTTGGGGGTAGCCTGGAGCCCTGGCACTGTATGGTAAACCTGTCTGAAGTAGGCATTTCTCAAAACCTGATTTACTGTGCAAGAATGAGACTAGTGAGACTAGTTAGCCCATGGTCAATATTACATTTGATCAACGCCCATCGCGTTGGGTAAAGAGGGTAAAGACGTGAAGCCCTGGCATTAACTTGCATGACTTGGGCAGGCCAAATAAAGCCCGAACATGCCCCCATCTTACCTTCTGTTAGCGTACCTACAGCTAACAGGCTAACCTTCTGGTTCAGTTGTTTTATTAAAGCATATATTTGAGGACTGAGCAGTGGTTTTCATAACAGTTTGTCTGGGTGCAGGAATTTAATAAAAATTATGACCATATTATTTCCTCAGTAATTGCGGATTAACAGAACCTAAAAGTGCTAACTCGTTCTGATCTCACTAACACACTGAATTAAATAATGCAAAACTTTTATTTAACCTAAATACCGTCAAACAGACTTCTTAAATGAAACACAAGGACAATTAACGACACAACAAGCCATATTATTATGATACTTGTAATAAAATGCCCAGACCTCCGCAATAGCTAGCAGCCAGGCTCTGGTAGCAGCGCTCTGAAGAAAGACTAGTGCAAACCAATGATGCCATACACAAACAGTATGCAAAAGCAGAGGAAAAACTTCGTGAAAACTCATTATTTTTTCTTTTTTTTTATGATGTGTTGGGTCAATAAATTTATTTTCAGTTAGGGTGTGAGTTTAAGCACAGGGAGCATCCTGACACACAGCTATAGTAATGCTCCAAGCCTGACCGAGTTTTGTTGCTCAACAGTTTTCTATCCATCCTTACTGATAGCTGTGCTCGTATAGAATTTGAAATGCAAAATATTGTTGATTTATGGCTTTGATTCCAAAAGACCAAACTAAAGGTTACTGCTTCAAACTATACTTCATTTTGCCTGGAGACATGGGTGGCCATTTCAGAGACCTCAACCATCTGTAGACACTGGTTTAGGGCACAAAGGGCTGCTGACTGCCATGTTTACAGTGGATCAATTTCTCTCGGTTAGTGGCCTTTAGCGAAAGGAAATAAAAGGGAAGTTAGAGTGATGGAGACGGTGAGACAAAGGGAGTTGGATGAGGAGGGCAACAGTGAGAAAGCAGCTTTAAATGCACTGGAGACCCGGGGGGGGGGGGGGGGGTGTGTGTGGAAGGAGTATAATGGTCTTTCAGGACTCGTCCTAGTTTGGTCCTCTCTCTCTTGACATCTTTGTCTTCTCAAAATAGGAGCAAAGAGCATTCTGGCAAATCTTTCACCATGATCCTGAATAAGTACAAGTACTGAATCCCTTGTTACATTCTTTGATTAGAAAGTAGACACTCTGTGAACTTAAGATGGCACTGGCAGGACTTCACCTATCTTTATTATCTATCCAAGGTTTCGCTCTCGCTCAGTCTCAGGCTTTCACTACTCCTCCTCTCTTCTTCACCTGCACTGAAAAGACTTCATTCTTTTCCCTCCAAGGGGACAATGAAATCATTCAGTAATTTCAAGGCCTATTACTTGTGCTCATCTCAAAAGAATGTGTAGCAAAAATGATCACCAACACACACGATTCTACATCTACTGCTGATTAGAACCCTCTTTTCCACCTACCTCCTGTGTTTACCTTCTTCACAATCTTCCTTCCATTTCCCCCCCCAAACTCTTTTCCCTCTCTGGTTGCAGCTTATTTTAAGAGAGTGTGGCACGACTGCTCTTTTTCCCTGAATCTACACCAATTAGCTATCACGACGGAGAAATTACAGAACAAGTGCATGGCAGATGAGGAAAAACTGGGACATGCTCCTTTTTAGAAACACACAGAGGGGTGAGAGGTTTATGATCACACATCCACCTGTGTGTGTGTGTGTGTGTCCTTCTTTCACTTTCTTCCCTTGACAAGATTCAAGCTAACCAGAAATTCCAAAAATTCTCTATCTGAAGACCTTAATAATTTAATTCCCTGGCTAAAAGGTTATTATCGAACACAGCAAAAAGTAGGAGCCAACAGAAACTGTCACTCAAAGGACCTGTTTCACTTCATCAAGTTAAACCTGGCAGTAAATACCTGTTCCACCTGCTTTCATTCAGAAACATCCTAGTAGGTTTTATTTTGGCTGATACTGCTACCGGAATAAACCCTGCTTCGGTTTATTCCTGAAGCGTCTATTGGAGTTAACTACAGTTGCATTTGTAGGTCAGACGTGTATCACCCAAAGCAGCGTGCATAAACTCCGTAACCAGTATCAAGAACATCGAAACTGTCTGTCACTACTAACTCTTATCGGCTGGCCTTTGGTCTTATCTAGTCCCTATCTGGGTGGCAAGTAGTGTGTATACTAATAAACACTCACTGACCTGGTTTATACAGACCTGTTAGTAAAAACACTGTACAGTTCAGCAGGACAGACGCAATCTGTCATTATAAAGAAATCAAGACAAACGGAATCATCATCCTGCAACAGTAACGATATCATGGATGACGTGTTTCCACGTGCGCTGCATGTGACCATGACCATGACCACCAAGACCATGCAGCTTGTAGCACAAGTGGACAGTTTTGTGTATTTAGGGAGCAAATACATTCATTATTTTTGTTATTTATAATTCATTTATATAAACAAATGAATTAATTAATTTATTCGGCACACAGATGAACAACAACAACAAAACATAAAAAGAACAACGTACAGAGAACACGTGTAGCCGAAAGCGTGAAGGCAGAATCAAGGCTTATAAATACTTATGCCATAAAAAATAAAGAATGTATACATATATAAATATATACTCATAACAATACAAAAAAGTGCATGAACAATTAAACCTGATCAATCACTAAAATTTCAAAACACAACCAAACAAGTAATAGTGCACAATGACAAAAATGGCAAACCTAATCCTTCAAACTATAACGGGCAAATATATTCTTTTTGTAAAGCCTTTAAAACCAACTAATGTACCAAGTATTTTAATATTATCAGGACAATTATTCCAGATATTAACACCCCTAACAGAAACACAATGACTTTTTACTGTAGTTCAGATCTTTAATTTCTCAAATAATAATGTTCCTCTCAAACTGTAGCAAGAATTCCTCATTTTAAACAGATTCTGGACAGGTAGAGGCAAAAACGTATTTTTGACTTTATAGATAATTTGTACTGTGATGTAATTAACCAATAGGGATGTGAATCATACAACAACTCAGAATTCAATTCGATTCTGATTCTTGGGGTGGCGATTCGATTCAGAATTGATTTTCGATTGAAAGAGCTCTGAGAAATAGTTATATTAATTAAAAATTGTTTATGTTTAAGAAAATGCAGCTTTACAAGGGTAATCAAGTGACTGTAGATGTAAATTTACTTATCTGCATTGCTCCTTCAGAGTTGGCTGGCAGTTTAGCGAAGCGCTGGTGAGTAGTCGGCAGATACCGCTGCTCCACTTCGTTTTGCTCCGGGTGATAGCATAGCATGTGGGCTTGCGGATTTGAAGTGTTTCCGAAGTACTTGACTTTAAATGGCCTTTCAAGCTCCTTCTTATGCAGCAAATAATAAAATCCAAAATGCGGCCAAACATTTGCCTTCAGCAAAGACGGTGTTGGCTGAATTAGCTCTTAGTCCGCTATGCTAAGCTGCAGCTCACGAATGTTTGAAGCACGTCGGACCCTCCCCTCGCGGGGATGCTGTAGTATGGAGGCCATTGCCAAACAAACAGTACACGCAGTGAATAAGCAAGAAAATGTTTTAAAAAATGCTTTTTAAAAATCGATTCTTGGACATTTTGGATCGATTGAGAATCATAATAAATAAGAATCGCGATTCGGACGTGAATCGATTTGTTTTTTTCCGGCACCCTTATCAACCAAGTCCCAGAATTTTAAAATTTGTAAACAAGCAAATAACAGATTTGTTGGCTCATGATATGGTTTATTACAGATAATTATTATAGCTTTCTTTTGCAACAGAAAAATTGGTTTAGTATTATTTCTATATGTATTTCCCCAAACCTCGACACAATATGTCATATATGGAACAAGTAATGCAAAATGGTTGGGAGAGGAAGTCTTGTGCTTTATGCAGAATTGCAATGGCTTTTGGCATTTTAGATTTAACATAGTTAATATGCGTTTTCCAGCTTAATTTAGCATCAATATAAACACCAAGAAATTTTGTATCTGTTACAATTTCAATATCATGTAATAATATATTTCTGCTTAAGTTCCTGGACTTATTCCCAATAAAAGGTGAACTGTAAAATGTATGCCTGTCTCCACCACCGACGACAGTGGCGTTGAAATGAATCAATCAAGATGTGCTTACCGCTTTAATTGATGAGGTTGAACAGAAATCTCGCCACTTTTCACATTTCCCTATATGGCACATCCAGAGAAAACCTGTTCAAAAGTATCTGAGTCAGAAGGAAGTGAGCATTGTTCTCTCTGAAATCTAATCTGCTGTTCATTGTTCTCATTCAGGCCTGTTTTACAATTGATACGTCTAAACAGTCACACTGACATCATATGCGCTTTGAGCGACAAACAACTCTGCTCCCCTATTCATTACACTTCAGTTTTTGAAGCCTTCACTTTGTGTTGACTGAAAAATTAGTGTTTAGTCTCGCCAAATATCTGATGGTCGGGTTTTCCAGCCGTTTATTCTTTGCACCACAATCGGCATGGATAAAATATTTTTCCTACTTTGCCTCTTGTGCTATCACAGCAGTGACCAGATCTTGAATTTGCATCTGTAATCTTTCTGTTGACATGAACAGTCATGAATTCTAGTAAGCAGACACTCTGTGCATATGGTGTGAAGTGATTCTGACATGAATTATTATTAGTCCAGGAGCTAGGTGACTTTTACTGTAGTATCAAAAATGCTTATTAGGCTAAACTGTGCCAGGGAATGCGATTCTTAAGTTTCGCAAGTGGTGGGTGTGGCTCGGGGCCACACCCAAATTACCCCCAAATCAGTTTATTTAACATGGGAGGTGCAGACTTCGTTCCAATGCCAGTTGATGCAGGTGTATTTACTGAATGAAAAAATCCGACATAAGAAGATTTTTTTTGGTGGAAGCACTAATTAAGAACACAATTAATTAGTGCTTATTAGAGTTTATTAAACATACAAGGTGCGCATTTGAAACAAACTTCATTATATAGTGCCACATCTCAGTAGTTAGAAAAATAAACTTAAGAACAAAAATGATGATGGAAAGACCCCTTAAGAAGGGCCACACCCTGCCACACACCCCCAAAATGGATTTATTTAACATGGGAAGTACAGACTTTATTTCAGTGCCAACTGATGTGGGACTGTTCACTAAATGGAAAAACCCAACTTAAGAACATTTATTTTGGTGGAAGCACTAATTAAGAACATAGTTAATTAGCGCTAATTAGTTTTATTTAAATTAAAGGTGCACAGTTGAAACCAACTTCATTATATAGTGCCACATCTCAGTAGTCAGAAAAATGAACTTAAGAACAAAAATTATGGCAGAAAGACCCCTTTAGAATGGTCATACCAAGATACCCCCAATCACTGAAGGGGTATTCACTGAAACCCTATTGTTAAATCCTTTTGGAAGGTCACAGTTGAAACCTACTTAATTATATAATACCACATCTCAGGGGGATAAGGAAAAAGTAATGCCGAAAGTCACTCCTTACAAATAAAATAAGAAAGGATGATTTGTATAAAAGCAAAGAGGTATAATATATAATATATGCTTTTATACAAATCATCATCCTTAAAGTATTAAATAACAGACATCATAATGCTCCTACCTGTGCATTTGGTATATTCAAATACTATACTTTCTAAAACAGGTTGAATGACCATTGGGTAATCAGAGGAAAAAAGGTATAACTACTATTTTGGGCAAAATATACTTTGTTCAGAAGACAAAACTGGATAGTCTTCCAACATTTTGGCATTGTAGATTGACATGAAATATGTATGACTGTAACTAAAGCCATCTAAATATAGGCATATGCAAGCTATCTAATAATACATCTGACGCAACAACATATTCAAAATCAAAATATCTCAGAATACATTTGTCTCTGAGTCTCAACAACATAACCACAATCAAAATTAATTAGAAAAAAAGTTGTGTTTTCAGTTTGCTCCATTCTGATTACAACATTTACTTACTAGGACAACAAATTATTGAATTTATATTACACCTGTAGTAAACTGCACTTTTACCCAATGATCAAGATGGAAAAAGTTAAGTTTTGTAACCACTTTTCAAAGTTTGAATACATCTGTATAAAGTGTAAATGCATTAATTTGATATCATCAAGCAAATCCACTTAGTGACGTGACCATTTTAGAATGATTTTCATAGTAAATACACCTGCATCAACTGGCATTAGAAAGAAGTCTGCACCTCCCATGTTAAATAAACCCATTTTGGAGGGTAATTTGGGTGTGGCCCCTAGCCACACCCACCACTTGCGAAACTTAAGAATCGCATTTCCTGGCACAGTTTAGCCTCATAAGCATTTCTGATACTACAGACCTTCCGCACCTTTCATGTTGAATAAATGTCACCTAGCTCCTGCACTATATGGTATGACAGTTGTTGCACAGTGCACACGCCTTCCTCCCCTCATACGTAATCAGACAAATGAGACTAACGTAGATCAAGTAAACAGAGTTGGTTTGGTCTTAAAGGTGCCCGATCTGTTTCTAGGTATATTGAGTATACATGAAACAGTGTTTTCTCCCAGACAAATAGTATTACCTGCCAAGATTTTGTTCTGAAACCATTTGCTTACTTGTGTATACAACTGAAAAAAGTTGTAGTGGGTGCAACCAAGGGCACCAACAACAGCATGCATACCATCCTCATCATTATTATATTACTATCATTGTCAAAGTATTCATTCTAACAGCTCTGATCACTATTTATGCATCCATGCACTTTACGACTCCTGCACAGCAGGAATGCTGCTTAAAACTACACAATATTGCACAAAATTGCCAATGCTGCATAAACTGTACATCCTTTAAATAGTGTATATAATACATTCTTCAGTCTAATAATGTTTATTTTATAATGCATTTTCTTTTTTTTTCAAATCATCTGATGTGAACTTTCTACATGCAAATTTTCTAGGGAGAATGAACAGAGTAAGAATGTCATTATGTGGCATAACTGCCTGTTTTTACTGTGCACATGACAATAATAATAATAAAAACTCTTAACTCTTAATCTTGTGGCTGCACCAATCTGTTGCATTGCTTTGGTGTTAGTTGTGTTTCTTCTTCTGCTTGCTTCTGCACAAACACCTAATGTGGCCATCCTAACACTTTTCTGAATTTTGTAATCATTTTATGCTTGATATTGATTAAAATTACAGTACAACCAACTGATGGTCCTGGGTACACTAGTACTAATTGATCTAGCTGCTTCTGTTGACCAATAAGCAGTACAGTGTGTGGATACAGTACAGCTCCCGGAGTGGCAGAGCGGAGGCCAGGGTGGGGACAGAAATACAAAGGAGGGGCAGGGGTGGGGGGCATGCATCGTGTGCAGATGAGTTCATATCAGTCTCTGTCCGTGTGTGCGCAGAGTCTGTAGGGGAGGGCAAATGGAGAGGGAGCCAAATGCTTCACCAAGACTGTTGAAATCCTTCTGGAGAAAAACAGCATGAATGAATGTTTGGCCACAACCATGTCAGGATGTGGTTCTGCAGTGACGATAATGAAACTGGATCAAACAGAAGTGGATAGAACAGATTCATGGGATTATGTCTCCTTGTCGGACAACTGTCATGTTGGTGCCTCTTTGATTACTTCTGCACCTGCATCCCGATCAGACTGAAGACCACAAACACTCCTTATGGGGTGACACCTTAGCCTCACACTCGCTCTACCCTTATGTGGATTCAAACTGGGTGAATGCTTTTATTAGAGTGACTATAGTGCCACTCCTCTCACCAGTGCCTGCTGGGAAATAAGGCTAAATTGCATACTTTGATGGTGGGAGTAAACTGGAGTGTCCAGAGGAAAGTAGTATTGCACAATTAAGCAAATTTTCATCGTCATCGCAATATGAGCATGAAAATGACTGCCTAAAGCAGGATGTATAAAAAACCAGAACGTCATTGACACAGTAGCTCATCATGGCCCGTGAGTCATAACATCACTCTAATTACATTGCTACCATATTAAAGAAAATCACACTAAATGACAACTGAATATGGAGATGAGAACTGAGGGAGGAGATACAGTTTTGCAAAAAATAAAGTCGGAAACAATTTGTTTACAATGTGAAACTCAACAAACAAAATGACCACGTTTTATTGGTGAAGGGGAGTGCTACCTAGAACATCAATCAGAAATAAAATTTGAAGAGAATTGAGGGAGGAGACAGACATGGGGTAATCACAATCTGTAATCGTACTTGATTGTAATCTTTAAATTTTTTCATGTAATCTAATGTAATCTGTCATTTTAAATCAAACAGATCATTGTAATCATAACTTAATTGTAATCTTTGGAGAAAAATTGTAATTGTGAGAATTATGTCAAGATTACTCTAAAATAAAATTAGCTTAAATAGTTCAACAACAAATTTGTTGAAGATTTCATTTCCATTAGTACCAACAATATGCAAGGAATTTAAGGTATTTTTTTGGGAAAGACAAGGAGTTGATGTATTTCTGTCAATAAACATATTTAAGAAAAAAAATTATTTTTGTTAGTAATCATAGTTTAATTGTAATTGTTGAAATATAACCATAATTTAATTGTAATCTAACTTTCAAACTGTAATTGTAATCGTAGAATTGTAAAAAAAAAAAAAAAAATGTAACTGTAATAATTACAATTTCAATATAATACTACATGTCTGGGAGGAGATACAGTTCTTGTAACAGGCATCAAATACTCATTGAATCAGATTAATTACAAGCTCATTTATGAAAAACTTTTCTGACCTGATAACAGATGACGGGCAACAACAGCTGGCCTTCAGCCCAGGATGAGCACATCACTTTATTAACGTGCACAATGACACAACACCTTTCGATTAGGACAATGTAAGTGTTTGAACTTTATGTTTTTACTGTGAGTATTTTTTTTTAGAGTAACTGGTATGTCAGAGGAAATGGAGGAGCCAGAAATTTCACTGGGTGACTTTACAATGTATAATATGATTACTGGCATTTTTAAGGGCTTTTGTTTTGTTCTGAAAAATGGGAACTGAAGCTGGGTAGTAAGAAGAAGGATCTGCTTGCCCAAACTTCTGTGTCGAATCAACCAAACACCACCGGAATTAGTAATGAAACTAGAGCAGTTGAGCTTTGTTGATGAAAGATGAATAAGAAATGCTCGATCCAGCAAAAAACTTAATCCTGTGGACGAGTGAGAAAGGCAGCAGGTGAGAAAGACGAGTGAATTTTCAGACAGGACACACTGATATTAGCTACATTAGCATGTTGCTGATAAAATGTTCAATTTGTAAACTGCATGCGAGACTGTCACACAAAGTTCATATGGACAGCTTCAAATAGTTTGTGTTGTTTGATGAAGTCTGCCAGAATTTTAACTGACACCACCACAATGAAAATGCATATAAAAAGCAACATGTTTGTGGTTAAGTATAAGTGGTAAATATAAAAATATAAATGTCAATACCAATTCAAACTTATGGTATAAAGGAATGTTGAGATTTTAACCAGCATGTGAAGTGAAAACAAAAAGCCTGAGCTTCATAAGTTCAGCACTGGAAATCATTATATTACAACATCACATAATTCCTACTTTTGTTTTTGACAGAGGCATAAAATTGCACCCTCAAGCTACATTAAATCAACATTTACTACATGGCTCTTTTCCCATCTGAAAAGTATATTTTATTTGTAAGAGTCCTCTTCCACTGATGTGCTTGGCCACAAAGCTCACATCAAAAGACCTCTGGGCGGAAGCTCTTAAAGTCCTGGTCAGACTGAATAATAAAGCCATGAATAATGAGCCACGTATGGATTCGTCAGAAATTTCAGTGATTATTTGAATATTGAGCCATGTATATGATGTTCTTCTGAAGGAATTGCAGGAAACCGATGTCAAAAAAAGGCTACAAGGGCTTTCTCAGAGGGGAACCTGCTCTGTTGCAGGTAGCCTGTCCTGTCCTCATAGCCACCAGGTACTTGGAGAATGGGCCTCTAAAAGCCTCATATTCACCACTAACATGCCTCCAACATTTGAATTTTTGAATTTGAATTTATTAGGCACCAATGCAAAAAACAAACAAACAAACAAACACTCATTTGCAGACCACAAAATCACTACAACAAAATAAAAATAAAATAAAACAAAAGTTACAGGAAAGAAAGAACAAGAAAACAATAAACATGGTGCCCGAAAGGTGTAGGCAGAAGCAACGCTTATCAATGCCTACACCCACTCATACAGTGAAATCAACCCAGGCTAGATGCCAGTTCATACACGTTCATTTCCAACAAAGCCTGAACAGTAGTAGCTCAGTAGTATTCTTAATTAACAGTAGTATTCTTAATGCTAACATCCTCATTTGTCCTCGTGGTACCTCGTACACAAATCACCCTGCGCTATTTTTGCTAAATTTTCAGCTTCACAAAATTAGTGCCACGTTCAGCGATGAGCCTCGTTAGCCGAATAAGCTGCCTCTTGGATAACTCTACTCGCACAAAGAAATTCATGCTACAAGGCTTGGTATTCATTGTTCATTATCCGGTCTGACCAGGGAGGGCTTAAAAGACCTTTTCTCTAAATATTTGTTCATTATTGCAAGTCACATCACACATGGCAGGTTTTCCTTAACTGGTGTAGGCTTAGAGGAAACCTACATACACGCTAGAGCGCGGTTCAGGCCTCAGATTTCTGTCCGAACTCGACCCGGGTCCAACAAAGTAGTGACTGAACCCAACCCAAATCTGACAGGCATTTTAAGGTTTGTGTTCAAACCCTACAAACCTGGCCCGAGCCACTGGGTCCCGTCGGACCTGGGTCAGGTATCCCCACTGTAATATACACATGGGGACAATGCAAAATCCACATAGAACAGATCCTTGTTGCTGTGAGGTGGGCTTGTGGCTAATATTTTTTCAGAACTAATGACTTACATACTCCACCCCCACCATCACCATCATCCCACTCCCTTTTTTAAATGAATGTTGCTCAAACTCCCACCTAAAATTAAACAGATTTTTATTAAAGCTGATTAAGCCTAAACTGAATTAATTCTGTGACCCCACATAAGAATGTTTAAAAACTCCTAAAAATAATGAGTTTTCACAACATTTTTCTCATTGCTTCTGTGTCTGAGCTGAAACATTATCAGTGTGAGCTGGTCTTTCCCGATTTCCATAAATAGGTGACACGCAATAACTTTTGTTTTGCATGGGGAATTGTTTTTAAATTCAGTAATTATTTTTGCACATGCATGCAGCCCCCCCACATATCAGTAGTAGTTGCATGGGAATGAAGTCGATTTGAGTCTGCAGTACAAGAGTTGTACACAAGGCGGAACAGATCTGGCACCATCTGGCACTAAACACGTGAGTTATTTGTGAGGAAACCACACATTTTCTTGAAATATCGTTGGCGGGCATTCCAACTAATGTAATATTTTCAGACAGAATTCCAGCAAGTGCAATACATTTTATCATCAAGACTTCAGCTTGTGAAAATGCAAAGAGGGGGAAATCTCAATCCTCCTAATATAGCTGAAATGACAGCCGGTGGAGAGGAGTTTTGTTGCGCTTGCTGTTTATTCTTAAATGTGATGTCCCATATGTTTTAGGGACAGAGAATTTTACTAATTGCACATGGAAAAATTAGAGCAATTTAAATTATTGACCATTTACTATTTTAGTGGTATTTTCTACATTTTTTTCTGGCATTTGTCTTGTGGTAATGACAGAGAGATGATATTCTGAAAAAAAAAAATTACAAAAAAATAAATAAATAAAAGTGATGAATGGCTGTGTAGCATCTTTAAATTTTTTTTAATGGCTTCATGTTATTATTATCTTCAGAAGCAGGGAGGGGGTAATATTTTGTGTGCTTCTGCTGGTTTCCAAGTGCCCATGACTGCTGACCTTGTTCTTTGTATTTGTTTCGTTTTGAGCGATGGATGCTTTATCATTGAAACATCACTTTTTAATGCCACAATAAAGGGAACGGTTCAAGGAGAGGGAGTGCCGTTTATACCCGTGTTTTAGTTTAATCTCTGTTCCCTTCTAAAAAGCTTTTTGCAATGCCTGCCATTCACTCTTGATTGAAGCCGCCTGGCTCAACAAAAGACAAAAATCTCAAAACATCATCCATTCCTCCAGATGGCTTCCATTTAATTTCATCTTGTCTCTTTGCACAACAGTAGTAACACGCAGGTGTGCGCAGTGCCAGGTGTTCTACAGCCAAACATGTGCATGGCAAATTGTGGATTAATTACAACCAATGATACAATTTCCAACTGATTTTCTAAACACTGAGCGAAACATTCAGTAATTTCATTGTGTATATGTACAGTAACAATAACGATCTTTCTGATTGAGATTTTATGGTATAACTATGCAAAGTTGACATCTCTCCCTATGGATCACTGAGTGAGCTTTGTGTAGCATAACTGCACAAGAAGTAGACTGATTTAATGGCAACAACATCTTTGGCTGCTTCATGGCAAAAATGTGAATGCACACAAAAAATTAAAAACAAATGAATAAATAAAACAAAACAACTACTCAACTATTTTTTTAAAGATATGTCAAGGAAAAATAACAGATAAAATCATGAAAAATAATGCCAAATGCCCATTATTTTTTTAATTCAAATATTTTGGCACAGCTCTGATCAGCACTACTGGGGGCTATGATCACAGCCAAAGATGGCAGTAGTCTGGGGTGATATTCAACAGCTCCCACCCCCATGTTCTGGTAAGTCAAAACACCTGTTAAAATAATAGATAGGGCTCTATATTGTTTCTCAAAACTCAACGCAATATGATACATTGGGTGTCCAATACTCAACACGCAGAGGAATCATACTGAATGGTTTGGTGGCAATTAAAGGCTTTACAGGGAGCTGAAAAACCCGACTATGATGGCAGTGAGGGTAAACAAGTAGACATTTGTTAGAAGAATCTGTGACCAGATGCAATACAATTACTCAGTGTTACTGCTTACTGCTCAGTGACCACACCAACCTGGTTTTCAGTCCATGAACACGTGTATATTGAGTGCAAAGAGTTTGACAGCTGATGAGGCTACTTTGTGGGACATGCTGACAATTTGTAAGAGCCCCAATAAGCTGTTGGACATCATTCTGTCATACGTACACAGACACTGCAAGTGCTGTGCAATGTGGAGGCAGAGTTTATGACGTCTACCCACTGAAACCCAGTATTCATCTGGAATACATTCTGGTCAAACCCTCTTCCATGCTTGCACAGAGTGGGTGTTAGTTAAAACTGTGTATTCCAGTGACACAGGTGCTTCAGTCAGTGAGGAAAGGTTCACTGACCTTGACTACCAGGATGAAGCTGTGGTCTTTGTAGAATCAGTTGATGGTTTGATTGCAGACAACTAACTGAGTCTGCGATTTTCCTGGATCAAAACAAATATTTGAGCTTTCAATGATCTCCTGGACTTGGCCAGTAGAGGTGTATCTGTATGTTGCTCAAGTGTTGAACTTGTTAAGAGATTCACTTAACTCTGCAGTGACATTCATGTCTCTGGAAGCTCAAACTGAGGTTATGAGGTGTCTCGCAAGAGTGTTGCGGGACAAATATCTTTGGAGATGCTGTGTCAGGAAGGTTGGGATCCTGTGTTTTCAGTCTTATTCTACGGGTGTGAGACTTGGACTCTAACGAGAGACCAAATGCAACAACTAGATGTCACTTGTAGTAGAGCTGTCCTAAAAATGCTTGTTTACCACTGGAATGTCTTTGTGTCACATGAGTGGTTACTTAAAGGGGAACATTACACAGTGAGAAATGCAATACTTTCCTATAAGAAACATACCAAAGAGCTGATATTCCACACTTTTTACACTAGTCCTGCAAGAACATACCTTTATCGGACATTTGAACTTCGCACTCTTCCGCGCGCCACCGGGCCGCCATCTTTTTAGAATATCCGGGTACTTCCCTCTCACCGCTGACGTCACTGACGAAAGACTGTACATACGATACAACGGAGACTTCAATTAATGTACAAAAGTAATGCTTGTTTGACATGGGCCATGTACAAAATTGTAATGCCAACAGTGGACATTGGCGCGTATGGACAGTCTTTTGTCACTGACGTCACCGCCGAGCGGGAAATACCTGGATATTCTACAAAGATGACGGCCCGGTGGCACTCGGGAGGGCACAAAATTCAAATGTCCGATAAAGGTATGTACTTGCGGGACTAGGGTAAAAAGTGTGGAATATCGGCTCTTTGTACGTTTCTTATAGGAAAGTATTGCATTTCTCATTGTGTAATGTTCCCCTTTTAAGGAGACTGCTCGCCTTGTAATGAGGCTATTCCACAGAGCACCATTCCTTCCCATTTCATCCCAAACAGCAAATCATGGCGCGTTTTGAAGCATCATAGTAACTTCTTCATTCATCTTTGTCAATCTTCAACAGATGTGGCAAAAGTCACAGTTACAGCCATTATTGGCACCACATTTAAAATCAGGATCAAATTTTCAAACTGTTTAAAATTTTCATCCCGATTCAGAAAATTGTAGCTAGTGTGTGGTAACTTCCGGGTGTTTGTAGTCTTAAGAGCGTCAATCGTGTTCAAATGTCTTTAAATGGGGTATTCTTAGTGAGTACGGCTTGAAACTTGTTTGATCATGCTCCATTTGTGGTAAAAGTTCAAAATTTATTTTTAAACGATTCAAATGAGAAGAGCAGTTAGAGAATTTATATTTTATATAACGGCTGAATGGATTCTTGTCATTTGATTGGTGCTCTGTATGTCACATGACATGGATTATTCGTCCCATTTGTGTTGCTTTGCATTTAGAGTGCAGTTTGGTTCCATACGTTTGGTACTATTGCACTCTGCGCGTGCGCGCACACACACACACACACACACAAAACAAATCCACTGCACTGTCTGGAGGCTGTTAGCAGGAAGTTAGAATGCAAGCTAGACTAATTTCTGATGTGATTTTTTTCGCTGCACTGAGGATGTACAGTCTTTTTTTTGTAGTAGTAGTACACGCACGCACAAGCGCCGACGTGGTTGTGTGAGCGCGTATGCACACACCCGAGACAACGACACAAGCAAGACAACGATTTGATTGAGCTAACTGACAGTGCTAATTCTTGTAACACACACACACACACACACACAAAATCCACTCCGCTGTAAGCCGTCTGGATGCATGAAGAGCTGTTCAGAAGAAACGCTGACGTGATTTTTGGCTGGACTGAGGAACTACATAAAGTATTTTTTTAATGGAAGTCCAAAGTCAGCGCACTGCATCACTGGACTACACATCACAACTTGGACTTTAGCAGCAGTGGAACACCAATATGTAAGTCCCATTTCTGTTGTTTGTAATTTAATAAAATATCAAATGACAAGGATCTATTTTAGCCACTATATAAAACAAATAATAAATGTTTTTACATTCTTTCAATGGAAGGAATATTTAATTTGGTGAAAGCTGGAACATATGGTTTGTTCCAGCTTTCACCTCATGAAATATTTGTACCATTGAACTCATAAACATTCATTATTTGTATACTAACCCACTGAGCTCCAACTCCATTTGTGTGACCTGTTTTTTTTTTTTTTGGTAAACTGTTTTCCTGTTATTAAAGATTGTGTTAATTTGAAAGTAAAGAAGGTATGTATCAACAAAGGAGTAAAAGAACAAACAATGAAGCATTCATTCATTTTGCATTGACCTAGAGAGCAGCAAATCTCTGATTACTTCCATTTCATGATGTCAGATGATAAAGGGAATTTGCTTTGTGTGGCGCTACGCAGTCTTTAGACTCTGCACCACATCTGACTCTGCAGCTTCAGTCATGAAGGAAACCTTTGCTGAGGGAGTGCAATCAGTCTCCATCTCCTGGAATCAATATCCATTAGCGTGCACACGCACATGTGTGAGTGTAGCCCTCATCCGGGGTGAATAGGCCTGAGTCATAAATGCACTGGATCACACTTCCCCTCTCCTTGTATGTTCCACTCACTGTCTCCCACAGACTCCAATGCTCATTCAAACATACAGACCAACCTTGTTATTGGCATGTTACAGCCTTCACATCTTCATTCATGAAGACCAGGCAGTGCCGACAGCCGATTTTACCACCGGCCATCACAACTGTCAGGCTGCTTTAAGTTTTAGTGGCATGAAGGAGTGATCTCCACATTTCGGCACACATACAGTATGAACTACAGATTAACTGCCAAAGCTGCCATAATATTGTCAAATGCAGATTTATTGTCATGGCAAGTTGTTTTTAGAGCAATAACTGCATAAATCTTGGTGCAGAGTTGCAGCAAATTTCAAGATCTTGTGAGCAGAGAAGAAGGACAAGAGGACATGCCTGTGCTGCTCCCTGCTCCACTCAAAGCAGCCTGTGGGTCGACCCACATCAGGTTCTTAGTGCGGAAATAGTCAGTCTGAAATATCAAGAGTTGAGGAAGGAATTTGCACAGATCAGAGTGTGTGCTGCCTTCTTCATGTTGTCCTGTGCCATGGGCTGGGAGCACTGATCTCTGCAATTGTAGAAGGGATGAAAGTCCAAAAAAATAAACTGAAGGTGCCTTGATACTTCCGTGAAATTCGTCATGACGATGCCACCCGCTGTGTTCCCAGCTGGAAGCTGTGCTTTGTGCGCTGGATGCTATGTATATAAAATAATTATTTTGTAATGGATTAATCATTTCCTCTCATGGTTTGGCTTTTGAAAACACCTCTAATTGCTTCCGGAATCACAGAGGACTGCTTCAGCTGGAGCTTTTTTCTTTCTCTCTTTCCTGCACTTCATGAGGTGGACAACGCATTTGAAATATAAACGCAACACTTTTGGTTTTGCTCCCATTTTGTATGAGATGAACTCAAAGATCTAAAACTTTTTCCACATACACAATATCACCATTTCCCTGAAATATTGTTCACAAACCAGTCTAAATCTGTGATAGTGAGCACTTCTCCTTTGCTGAGATAATCCATCCCACCTCACAGGTGTGCCATACCAAGATGCTGATTAGACACCATGATTAGTGCACAGGTGTGCCTTAGACTGCCCACAATAAAAGGCCACTCTGAAAGGTGCAGTTTTATCACACAGCACAATGCCACAGATGTCGCAAGATTTGAGGGAGTGTGCAATTGGCATGCTGACAGCAGGAATGTCAACCAGAGGTGTTGCTCGTGTATTGAATGTTCACTTCTCTACCATAAGCCGTCTCCAAAGGCGTTTCAGAGAATTTGGCAGTACATCCAACCAGCCTCACAACCACAGACCACGTGTAACCACAGCAGCCCAGGACCTCCACATCCAGCATGTTCACCTCCAAGATCGTCTGAGACCAACCACTCGGACAGCTGCTGAAACAATCAGTTTGCATAACCAAAGAATTTCTGCACAAACTGTCAGAAACCGTCTCAGGGAATCTCATCTGCATGCTCGTCGTCCTCATCGGGGTCTCGACCTGACTCCAGTTTGTCGTCGTAATCGATTTGAGTAGGCAAATGCTCACATTTGCTGGTGTTTGGCACGTTGGAGAGGTGTTCTCTTCACAGATGAATCCCGGTTCACACTGTTCAGGGCAGATGGCAGACAGCGTGTGTGGCGTCGTGTGGGTGAGGGGTTTTCTGATGTCAATGTTGTGGATCGAGTGGCCCATGGTGGCGGTGGGGTTATGGTATGGGCAGGCGTATGTTATGGACGAAGAACACAGGTGCATTTTATTGATGGCATTTTGAATGCACAGAGATACTGTGACGAGATCCTGAGGCCGGCGTATACGACAGCGTGTACCAGTTCCTGCCAATATCCAGCAACTTCGCACAGCCATTGAAGAGTGGACCAACATTCCACAGGCCACAATTGACAACCTGATCAACTCTATGCGAAGGAGATGTGTTGCACTGCATGAGGCAAATGGTGGTCACACCAGATACTGACTGGTATCCCCCCCCAATAAAACAAAACTGCACCTTTCAGAGTGGCCTTTTATTGTGGGCAGTCTAAGACACACCTGTGCACTAATCATGGTGTCTAATCAGCATCTTGGTATGGCACACCTGTGAGGTGGGATGGATTATCTCAGCAAAAGGAGAAGTGCTCACTGTCACAGATTTAGACTGGTTTGTGAACAATATTTGAGGGAAATGGTGATATTGTGTATCTGGAAAAAGTTTTAGATCTTTGAGTTCATCTCATACAAAATGGGAGCAAAACCAAAAGTGTTGCGTTTATATTTTTGTTGAGTATATTTGCAACATTTATATTGTAATAGCTTAGTAAAACAGTTGCATGTTCATTCCTTCTTATGAGTAGCTGTAAAAGTATGTTATGATAGATTTAACATCTCGTCATGAGTGGTCAAATGAGCTGCGCTGTGATGCGGTACGCTGACGCAATCACTAGCAGTCACACGCAGTGTTTTTGAATTGTTTGCGCAATGTTCACGTGAAGTTCACATAATTAATGCATGACAGAGATTTTGAACATTTCAAAATTTTCTATGCGCACTTGCACAAAGTCACGCACAGTTTACAACAGTTTGCAATGAGTTTACTCTTTGACACAACGGAGTCAACGTCTGTAACCAAACTGTAAGAAACCGCCTAAAGGAAATGGGATTTACATACAGAAAAGCTAAACAAAAGCCATCATTAACATCTAAACAGAAAAAAACAAGGTTACAATGGGCTAAGGAAAAGCAATCGTGGACTGTGGATGACTGGATGAAAGTCATATTCAGTGATGAATCTCAAATCTGCATTGGGCAAGGTGATGATGCTGGAACTTTTGTTTGGTGCTGTTCCAATGAGATTTATAAAGATGACTGCCTGAAGAGAACATGTAAATTTCCACAGTCATTGATGATATGGAGCTGCATGTCAGGTAAAGGCACTGGGGAGATGGCTGTCATTACATCATCAATAAATGCACAAGTTTACATTGATATTTTGCACACTTTTCTTATCCCATCAATTGAAAGGATGTTTGGGGATGATGAAATCATTTTTCAAGATGATAATGCATCTTGCCATAGAGCGAAAACTGTGAAAATATTCCTTGCAAAAAGACACATAGGGTCAATGTCATGGTCTGCAAATAGTCCGGATCTTAATCCAGTTGAAAATCTTTGGAAGTTGAAGAAATGGTCCATGACAAGGCTCCAACCTGCAAAGCTGATCTGGCAACAGCAATCAGAGAAAGTTGGAGCCAGATTGATGAAGAGTACTGTTTGTCACTCATTAAGTCCATGCCTCAGAGACTGCAAGCTGTTATAAAAGCCAGAGGTGGTGCAACAAAATATTAGTGATGTGTTGGAGCATTCTTTTGTTTTTCATGATTCCATAATTTTTTCCTCAGTATTGAGTGATTCCATATTTTTTTCCTCTGCTTGGTCTAAAAAAGTAACCGTTACTGACTGCCACAATTTTTTTTTCCTGATTTCTTAATAGTTTTTCTTAAAGCCAGAAAGTTGCCATTTGAAATGACTTTAGTTTTGTGTCATGTCTGTGATCTGCTTTTTTTTCTACAAAATTAAACAACTGAATGAACATCCTCCGAGGCCGGTGATTCCATAATTTTTGCCAGGGGTTGTAGAGTGTTGCTACAGACAGTAACTCTGAATCTACAACCAGCTGCTTGACTAGTTTATCTGCTCCCAGCCAGCAAAACCCTTTCATGGTTGTTGAACAGGGAAGGAAACTGAGACAAAAAAAAAGGATAACAAGTATCACAAGTGAGTCACAAATCTGTACTGAAAGGTTTGAACCCTTTCTCAACAGTAGAAGAACAAGAATTTAGTAAGTCTAAGTTTCCGAGGAACACTGTCATTCATTTTTTTAAATGTTCAATTTACACTCAACAAAAATATAAACGCAACACTTTGGGTTTTGCTCCTATTTTGTATGAGATGAACTCAAAGATCTAAAACTTTTTCCACATACACAATATCACCAATTTCCCTCAAATATTGTTCACAAACCAGTCTAAATCTGTGATAGTGAGCACTTCTCCTTTGCTGAGATAATCCATCCCACCTCACAGGTGTGCCATATCAAGATGCTGATTAGACACCATGATTAGTGCACAGGTGTGCCTTAGACTGTCCACAATAAAAGGCCACTCTGAAAGGTGCAGTTTTGTTTTTATTGTGGGGGGGATACCAGTCAGTATCTGGTGTGACCACTATTTGCCTCATGCAGTGCAACACATCTCCTTCGCATAGAGTTGATCAGGTTGTCAATTGTGGCCTGTGGAATGTTGGTCCACTGCTCTTCAATGGCTGTGCGAAGTTGCTGGATATTGGCAGGAACTGGTACACGCTGTCGTATACGCCGGTCCAGAGCATCCCAACTGCTCAATGGGTGACATGTCCGGTGAGTATGCCGGCATGCAAGAACTGGGACATTTTCAGCTTCCAAGAATTGTGTACAGATCCTTGCAACATGGGGCCGTGCATTATCCTGCTGCAACATGAGGTGATGTTCTTGGATATATGGCACAACAATGGGCCTCAGGATCTCGTCACGGTATCTCTGTGCATTCAAAATGCCATCAATAAAATGCACCTGTGTTCTTCGTCCATAACAGACACCTGTCCATACCATAAACCCCACCGCCACCATGGGCCACTCGATCCACAACACTGACATCAGAAAAACCGCTCACCCACACAACGCCACACACGCTGTCTGCCATCTGCCCTGAACAGTGTGAACCGGGATTCATCCGTGAAGAGACACCTCTTCAACGTGCCAAATGCCAGTGAATGTGAGCATTTGCCCACTCAAGTTGGTTACGACGACGAACTGGAGTCAGGTCGAGACCCCGATGAGGACGATGAGCATGCAGATGAGCTTCCCTGAAACGGTTTCTGACAGTTTTGTGCAGAAATCTTTGGTTATGCAAATTGATGTTACAGCAGTTGTCCAAGTGGGCTGGTCTCAGACGATCTTGGAGGTGAACATGCTGGATGTGGAGGTCCTGGGCTGGTGTGGTTACACGTGGTCTGCGGTTGTGAGGCTGTTTGGATGTACTGCCAAATTCTCTGAAATGCCTTTGGAGACGGTTTATGGTAGAGAAATGAACATTCAATACACGAGCAACAGCTCTGGTTGACATTCCTGCTGTCAGCATGCCAATTGCACGCAAATCTTGCGACATCTGTGGCATGTGCTGTGTGATAAAACTGCACCTTTCAGAGTGGCCTTTTATTGTGGACAGTCTAAGGCACACCTGTGCACTAATCATGATGTCTAATCAGCATCTTGATATGGCACACCTGTGAGGTGGGATGGATTATCTCAGCAAAGGAGAAGTGCTCACTATCACAGATTTAGACTGGTTTGTGAACAATATTTGAGGGACTGTGTATGTGGAAAACGTTTTAGATCTTTGAGTCATCTCATACAAAATGGGAGAAAAAACAAAAGTGTTGCATTTATATTTTTGTTGAGTGTATATGAGGTCTTGGGTTCAGACACAGAGAAAATATAACAGTGATGCTGAATGCAAACATCATTAATACACCCACTTTTTCGCTGTGAATCCTCTGGACTTGTGCAACTCACACATGGGCTCAAGCGGATGGTACAATGATTTTTTGTACATTTCATTTGTAATCCGATTGATTTGGACGTTTGTATCCTCACATACAGCTCCTCCAGGTGATGTCTAGATATGCTCAAGGATGCAACGCACATGTGAAAGGGTTTTAAGGCACCCTGACATTTGCACACACATTGTCGTGACGATCCCACCCGCTGTGTTCCCAGCTGGACGCCGCGCTTTGTTCCACTGGCTGCCATGCGCTGTGCGCTGGATGCTGCGTCTGTAAAAACAATTATTTCGTAGTGTATTAATAATTTTCTCTTCGAGTTGGCTGTAGAAAACAGCTCTAATCGCTTCCGGACTCACAGAGGACCACTCAACTGCAGCTTTTCTCGTGCGTGTGCTGAACGAGGTGGAGAACGCATTTGGAGCCGTCTTAAAAGGTAATTATTTGTCATATTTATAGTGTAATGGCTTGGTAAAACAGTTGCATGTTCTTTCCTTCTTGTGTGTAGCTGTAAAAGTATGTTCAAGACATTTAACATCTCATTATAATCGTTCAGACGAGCTGCACTCTGATGCGGTGCGCTGATGCAGTCACTCACACTGTTCACTTCTTCTTTACTCGACTTGACAAGGTGCATGTAGTGTTGACGAGTAGATCGTGCAACGTTCACTACTACTTCACATTTGTTGCACGACATTTATGCGTGAAAGATTTTTTTGAACATTTCAAAATTCTCTTTGCGCAGTTGCACGCACCGGCGCCCCTTCAAGTTCAGTCTACACCCGTTAACGACAAGATTACTCTCCTGCATGACACAGTGTGTGCATCAAAGTCGTGCAAGTGTCAGGGGGCCTTAGTCCTTCAATGCAACCAAAGACGCGTGTGGAGCTACCTAATGATTGACAACATGATTCAATAAAACTCCCTGTTTATGCTCTCCGAGGTCTCGATATTAATTCCAGTCTGGGAGACAGGGGAATGAGATGACATAAAGCTCCTTTTTATTATTATAATTATTAGCTGTCATTATTCATGAGGAAAGACTTCTGATGCTATCAAACTCCACAGAGTAAAACAGAAGAGATGTGGGGCACTCACATGACAGGCAGGTACGTCAACAGTGGGGATGAAACAAAGGTAATGAGAAATTTAAAAAAATACTGAGTTGGGGGGGGGCCAACAAGGATGAAGTTGGAGATGGGGGGAAGAGAGGGAGTTGAGCAGAGAAAAAACATAACCCATGGCAAGACACTCAAACTGTGCATGTCAGAACAAGGTTCCCAGATTATGGGAAGAAGCTCAACAGCAAAACAATGAGGAGAAAGAACGTGACACACAACCTTTCAAACTGCTTACTGGACAAAGCTTATTGGTAAGATATCTATACTCAGGCTTCAGGCACTGACGACCAGTATTCACAGCATGACCACTATATTTCAAGATAAAACTTAAATACAATTAAGTAGAAATATTTTTTAGCTAATAACCAAATAAAATTATTAATCACCACTTAGATGTGGCATTTTTATGTGAATTTTAAAGGAGAATCTGCAGTATTAATAACAGCAGTTGTAGTAATTGTAGCAGTAGCACTTGTTTAAGTTCAGACACAAGTAAACATGCTGGACACAACTGTCTGAGAAGGTATTAAGATTTGCTTTTAAGATGAGATTTGCTACTTTATTGCCAACCCCGAACTCAGATTTCACTGGCGACCGTTTGAAAGGAGGTTATGAAAAGAAATGAGTTTGAGCTGTATGATAATGTATATTACAAATAGCCATCAACCATAATCACAGATTCATAATATCATAGTGTATGACAAAAGAAAAAACTACATGTCACAAAGATCAAGAATCTACAGAGCTTATTATTAATGTAAGTCATGATAACAGTGCAATATCTACTCTTTAGTCAATATTCCTCTGTCGTCATTATCCAGTTACGCAAATAACAAATAACAAAACATGAACTTTTGAGAAAAAAATTTTTTGTTAACTCTGTAGGTTAGAAATGTAAACTTTATTTTATGCTGCAGTCTTCTTTATTTAATCTAGATTTCTGGAGGTCTTGTGGGACAATGGGCCACTGCAAAGCTATGACTGCCAGTGAATGTAGGCAAGTAGGTATTTCTAAACATCTGAGGTTTATTTTGGGTGCCTTCTTTATTTCACAATGCACACTGACACAAAATTCTTTCACAAAACCCAAAAACTACCAGGGTCAAAATGATTATGAACCCTTACGAACTGACCTTTTTGTTGAACCATAGCACAAACCACTGTTGTGCAATGATGTACTTTAAATCTGTAATGCTCAAAATGTGTAAAATCAAGTTAAAACTGAGGGTTATCTTCCAATGTACACACAGCATAAAAACCTCAGTCAGGGTTTGAGCTGTTACTTGAGAAAGCATCATGCCAAAAACAAAAGACATCAGTTCAGGAAGCTATCATAGAATTTCCAAGTGTCAAGAAGTGGAATGAGAAGTGTCATTAAGAAATTCAGAGGGCCACACAGTACAGAACAAACCCGGCACAGGTATGAAGCAAAAGAGTTCAAAGACTCAAGACACATCTCTCACTAGTTTTCTTTCCAAAGACCACGGAACAACTGCCAAGACACGAGTGAATGACTTAGCTATCAGGAATTGTAGTCTCAAAGGAGACAATCATTAGAGCCCTGGACAGGAATGAAATGCGAGGTTGCAGACCAAAAAAACTCCACTTGAGCAGATCAGACACATTCAAGCCTGACTGAAGCATGCTAAGGACAAATGTCCTTTAGGCAGATGAGATTAAACTACAGCTCTTTGCCAGAGAGATGGTGTTTATATTTGAAAAAAGAAGGGAGAGATATATAGCTCAAGGAACACCATCCCCACAGTGAAACACGGGTGCTAATGCTTAATGCTGTAGAGATGCTTCAGTGCATCTGGAACCGGGAATCTCCTCAAGGTGGAAGGAATCATGAAGAAAAAAAAAACAATATGTGAAGATTCCAAAAGAAAATCTCAAGCAGTCAGCAGCAAAATGGGGTTTGGGTCGTCGCGCTGTCTAACACGACCACGACCCAAAAGATACACTAACTCCAGAAGACCAAAATGAACATTACTGACTTGGCCTGCACAAAGTCCTGACTTGAATCCCACTGAAAATCTGTGGAGTGAACTGAAGACCAAGGTCCATGCCAGAAGACCAGGCTGGGATTCCTCAGAAGATGTGTCTAAGGGCCCCGAATTTGGTCGATTTGTGCATACAAGGCGCATGAAGCAGGAATCGTATGCAAAACATGTAAAATTGTAGCTGCTTCTAACGCCTCGTATACCTGTTGCCACAACAAGTGCCCCACGACTGTGAAGTTGCCGAGTGCAAATGTGGCATGCCAGAGTATTGGCTCCCCCCACAACACGTGCGTGTGTTTTGCATGCTCCCCCGCCCCCCCAACACATCTGTGCATGTGGTTTGCGCCCCCGCCTCTGCCTGCAGGCAAGGCATCCCCATATGATCATAGAGTGACATCTTGGTGTGTGCCCTGACAGGACAGGGGGCGTGGCTGGCTTCCCACAGCTGTTGAGACATCTCCGGTTCTGGACATCACAGCTGCAGCACATGTCTCGTGTTTTGACGGACAGGTGCGTGTGTGGAAATACATAAAAACATATATCGCTTTTGCGATGGGAGGAGAAATGGACCATCAGTCCATTTGGACATGCAGCAAGCAATCTGAATGTCACATTTGACAGGACACGCGTGTCAGGCTGTGAGCGGCGCGCTACAGGACCAGGACAAACCAATAGTGCCACAAATATGCCACTTTCAGTCACATATCAGAGGAAATACGCCATACCAAATGCAGTTCGGTCAGTTATCACAGTGCTTTTTTTCTTTTTTTAGAAAATACGTTAATCTGCTTGTTGATTTTAGCCATTTCACACTCTTGTTACAAGACAGTGATTGCAGCGCAGTGGTAAAGTTTCCGTCTGGTAATCAGAGTGTATGGATTTGAATCCCATGGCATTTTTTTTTCCTTTTTATTTAAACAGGGTTATTTAACCGCGGGCTTCTGTACTGCATCCCCTTTAATGTATTATTTATATCAACCCAGTGATATTCACTAATTTATACAGCTGGTTTTTATTTTATTTTCCTCCACATCAGCAGCACAATGTGGTGCACCGCATCCCATAGAACACAGTGTGAGCAGCTGCAGCACCTCGCACTGTGTTTCCTGCTCGAAAGACACCGTCGCGCACACGAACCGTCGCACTGGCATCATGCAGGCCTGCTCATCGGCGCGATGTTTCGTGGTGCGCTCATACGAGCTCTACTGCCACGAGTTGCCCTGAGTTGTACATATATGCTCTATGTGTGAAGGGGCCCTAAGACTCGTTGAAAACTACAACAAACAACTGCAGGCTGTTATCCAGCAAAGGACACACAACTGACTATGAGCATCAGGGGGCTAATCATTTCCACTGAGGCAATTTTTGGGTTTTGTGAAGTAATTTTGTTTCTGTGTGCGAAGTAAAATAATGTAACATCCAAAATAAACTAGGATATTTAGAAAGGCTGTGTTGAAATTCCTTGCTCTGTTAAAAAAAAATACTTGGGAATTTTTTTAAGAAAATGTTAATTTTCATGGGGGAGGCTAATAAATTTCTCCTTATCTGTAATGCTTATTACTCAGGAACCATAACAGATGCAGCCTTTTAATGACCCATATGTAATGCTTAATACTCAGGAACAATAGATACAGCCTTCTGCAACCCCATATCTGAAAAATAATAATTTACTGTGTGTAATAGGGTGGTTGAGAAAGGTCCCCAAGCCCCTTATGAATGCCATTATGTCATCATCAAGGATAGGCCCTGACACCCTTTCTGACAGAGGTATTACATAGTTATCAAGAAATGAACTGAGCTAATCAGTTCAAAAAACTTAATGCCAGTTAAATGTTATGAATTATGTGTAAATTGGGTATTGCTTTAGTCTTTATAGAGTTCTTCATGACTTTTATAATCCTTAATCAATGAGTTTTAGTTGCACACAGATAAAAAGTAAGTACTTTCAAGTTCAATTCAGTTTTCTGAAAAGATTAAGAAGTCAGATGGCAAAAAAATAGAGGGCAAACAACAATTCAAATTTAATTAAAATTTAATTAAGATTTAACATTTCATGCCCAAAACGTTGTGTAAAACCACATGGGAGTCAGCTTTATAACTCTTAGGATTTTGTAACTGATATATAGAGCTAGATGATACAGATGTATTGGTTTAATTATTTGTTGAAATCTTGGCATCACAAATTTCTGGAGAAACTGATTAGGACACCTGAAGAATTCAGGAGAGCGTGCTATATTGTGGAACAAAAATGCTTTGTTAATGAGCAACTTCACACCTGACAACAAACTGTTTTCCCACCATACAGGTCAACATAATTTTGAAGGAGTCAGAACACACTGCTGCCTGAAGCACACACACAGCAAACACACTCCAACCCAGGCTGCCGCACAGTAAATGAGAACAAATTTACATAAACTGAGACAAAGTGACAAAACATTTAACTCAAGGTCAATTTTTTTCAGAAAAAATTTGACCTTTCGATCTTTTTTCCCCCCTACTTTTTTTAAAGATATAGATAACTCAAAACTAGTTTTGCTTTTATTTAAAGGTGCGTTTACACATAACCAGGACGCGTTACGAATGTCATTTTTCTGTCATTCGTGACACATTCCTGACATTCTTAATGTGACTTAACGCATCTGACTAGGTTTCTTAATAGTGCGTGTTGGTGCATGATATTCTTGATATTCATGGAGCATGTTTTTGCCTGTCAAAAATCTTCCACAAATGTCACACACCACCCTCATTTCGTCTCACGTCGTGGAGGTTGCAACTGAGCGTATTGATCCGTCCTGATGAGTATTGATCCTTAATAGAACGTGGACAACATTCATAGTGGTTCCTGTGATGATTCTTGGAGCCCAAACTGTCACGCGTTATTACGAAGTGACACGTAAACTATCAAGTTTTGACACGACTTGTAACGCAGTGTCACATTTCACTGCGGATCAGTTTTCTGTCACATGTGCACAATAAACTCAGCTCCAAATGTCGTTCCACAGTTCCTGCTGAAGCTCCTCAGGACGCTCCTGCAGGTGTTCCACCTGCTGTTGTAACCGATGAGCGGGAGAATGAGTCTGAGCGACCAGAGGAGCGAGAGCAGACTCACGTGCTGCCAGACATCTCTGCACCTCCTCCAGTCCGGCGGAGGAAGAATCGCGCGCACAATTAAACCCTGCTGCACAACTTTCAGTTGATGCTGACACCAAGTCGGCCTAAAAGTCAAATTCCAGTGCTCTTCAGCGCGCTCCTGCAGGTGTTCCACCTGCTTCTTGTGCCTGATATTTGGGAAAATGTGCCAGACGAGAGCCGCATGAAGCCACACATCTGGTGCTGTCCTCCTCCTCCCTCTCTGCGCCACTCCATGGCACAGAGCCCAACTACGCATGCAGTCACAAAGTCTTCTGAAAAACTGGAGCCATCTGAATTCGGTTGGATGAATATGGGTGTGTGTGTGGAGACAATTCACCTCGTTCACAATGTGACAGAACTTAACGATGCGCTGTTACTCGCTAACGCGGAACACTATTCTTGACGTGCGTAATGGTTCCTGATAATTCTCCTGCAACACATGCCATTAATTGTAATGTGTGGTAACAGGTTGCAGCAGTTCCTGAGGACACCTGACGCCTCTGCCCCGAATAATCACATTCGTGATCAGTGGCCAAAAATGTGTACTTCGTGGCATTCGTGACTTGTCTTCGTTATGTGTAAACGCAGCATTATCAAAAACGGGCCATACTAAAATGCGAAATGGGGACTGATAATCACGAAATGGGGGTAAAATGTAATGAAATGGAGCAGAGTGAACCAGAATGACTCCAAATAATTACTTTTATTTAACGGCTTAGCTTTTATTTTTTTTGTGAGATGTGCTCAGTTCAATGTAGTAGGGGCAGGTGCGGCATCTGGCGTCCCATTTCCTTATTATCAGTCCCCATTTCATCCCATTTAGCTACTTAATTGAATCACACTTCAGGCCCAGATCCAGACCGGTTGGGCTGATACAGTTCATCAGTCAGATTTTTTTACACATCGTTCGTCATTGGTATAAAAAATTTCGATAGTGCCGAACGTGTCCCTGCGGTGAACACAGCTTTTGATTTGATCCCACAATGCACCGCGCAGGTGTACACACACAGGAAAATTCAAACCGGATCAAAACAAACATAGCGTCAGTCGGTCCAGTCGATGATCATGGCATCCAGGAAAAAAGTGTTGTGGAAGGAAAATTGGGCGCTTATTTCAGAAAGAAACAGGTGAGTGGTTTATAACTAGTTTTAAGACAATAGTGTGGTTTGAATGTATTCTATGATGACTGAAATTACATTTTCGGTGGTTTTCCCAACTAAATCGGAAAGTCGATCGATGGCCGAAACTTAGAGGAAAAAAAACCCACTCGCTCAGTCACTGTCGATTGTTGTTGCCGACGATATCGGACATGCCATTGATTGTTAAAGTATTTAATTTAATCCATAATCATCATGGAAGTATGCCTGGTTTAAGTGTATTTATGCCACACACAACTTTCAGATCGGAAACATTTTATTTATTTACTAAATAACATGTATCCAAACGAAGGCACCCGTTCAGTCACGTGGCATAGGACACTTTCCAATAATCAAAGAAATTAAATCATTGTTGCACACAGAACTTTCTTCATATTTTAAATACACTGTAAATTGGTAGTTATATCTTTCTTCTGGAGCAAATAAATACTATTAGAAATAAATTCTAGAAAATTCCAAAAACTACACTGTAAATTGAAGATCTATGTTTTTTCTTCTGGAGCAATAAATATTAAACATAAATTCTATAAAATTCTAAAAACTAAACAGTAAATTTGCATGATCTACTTTTCTTCTGGAGCAAAAAAATAAATTCTGCAAATTCTAAAAACTTATTATTGTTAAATGATAGGGAAGTTCCACAGCAATGTGATACACAAATAAAATAAAAGAATGAAGATTATTGAATAACAAGACGCGTACGATTTTTATTTTATCATTTGGCAAAAATGCATCTGTCAGATTTTCACTCTGGATCCAGCCCTGTACTTGGAGTCAGTTGCTCCATTCTCTACATTTAACCCCCCTTTTCATATTATGAGTCTCCATTTTGCTCATCCGCTTAAAAATAATTAAATAAAATCATTAATGGAATCATATTTAATCATATTTGCAGTCAGTCTGCTCCACTTCGTTACGTTTTACCCTGTTTGTTATTATTAGTCTCCATTTTGCTCATTCGCTTTAAAAATAATTAAATAAAAATCATTAATGGAATCATATTTAATCATATTTGCCAGTCAGTCGCTCCACTTCGTTACGTTTTACCCGTTTTGGTTATTATCAGTCCCCATTCCTTCATTTCACTTAAAATAATTCAATAAAAGTAATAATTGAATCCTATTTCAATCAATCAATTTTATTTATATAGCGCCAAATCACAACAAACAGTTGGCCCAAGGCGCTTTATATTGTAGACAAGGCCATACAATATTTACGTAAAAACCCCAACGGTCAAACGACCCCCTGTGAGCAAGCACTTGGCAACAGTGGGAAGGAAAAACTCCCTTTTAAGAGGAAGAAACCTCCAGCAGAACCAGGCTCAGGGAGGGGCAGTCTTCTGCTGGGACTGGTTGGGGCTGAGGGAGAGAACCAGGAAAAAGACATGCTGTGGAGGGGAGCAGAGATCAATCACTAATGATTAAATGCAGAGTGGTGCATACAGAGCAAAAAGAGAAAGAAACACTCAGTGCCTCATGGGAACCCCCCAGCAGTCTAAGTCTATAGCAGCATAACTTAGGGCTGGATCAGGTCACCTGATCCAGCCCCAACTTTAGCAAAAAGGAAAGTTTTAAGCCTAATCTTAAAAGTAGAGAGGGTGTCTGTCTCCCTGATCTGAATGGGAGCTGGTTCCAGAGGAGAGAGCCTGAAAGCTGAAGGCTCTGCCTCCCATTCTACTCTTACAAACCCTAGGAACTACAAGTAAGCCTGCAGTCTGAGAGCGAAGTGCTCTATTGGGGTGATATTTGGAGTCAGTCTGGGTCAATCTGCCCCATTTCGTTAGTTTTTACCCCCATTTCGTGATTATTAGGCTCCATTTCGCTCCATTTCATATTTTAGTATAGCCACACTTAGGCAATGATTCCACCAGAGGAAGCTGCTTTTTTAGCGGGAGTTTGCCGCTCTTATTCCCCTTGTAAAGTGTGCCATTCTCCCCACGCAGCTGCATGCCTCTGTTTTAGATGTTGGAATAAGTTTATTGTGCGGCTGCGTTTTTGTTGCAATGGGCTTTAGACAACTTTGTTGATCAGGTTGTCAATTGTGGTCTGTGGAATGTGGTCCACTCCTCTTCAATGGCTGTGCGAAGTTGCTGGATATTGGCAGGAACTGGTACACGCTGTCGTATACGCCGGTCCAGAGCATCCCAAACATGCTCAATGGGTGATATGTCCGGTGAGTATGCTGGCCATGCCAAAACTGGGACATTTTCAGCTTCCAAGAATTGTGTACAGATCCTTGCAACATGGGGCCGTGCATTATCTGCTGCAACATGAGGTGATGTTCTTGGATGTATGGCGCAACAATGGGCCTCAGGATCTCGTCACGGTATCTCTGTGCATTCAAAATGCCATCAATAAAATGCACCTGTGTTCTTCATCCATAACAGACGCCTGCCCATACCATAACCCCACCGCCACCATGGGCCACCCGATCCACAACATTGACATCAGAAAACCGCTCACGCACATGACGCCACACCCGCTGTCTGCCATCTGCCCTGAAACAGTGTGAACCGGGATTCATCCGGAGAGAACACCACTCCAACGTGCCAAATGCCAGCGAATGTGAGCATTTGGCCCACTCAAGTTGGTTACGCACACGAACTGGAGTCAGGTCGAGACCCCGATGAGGACGACGAGCATGCAGATGAGCTTCCCTGAGACGGTTTCTGACAGTTATGCGGAAATTCTTTGGTTATGCAAACCGACTGTTTCAGCAGCTGTTCCAAGTGGCTGGTCTCAGACGATCTGGAGGTGAACATGCTGGATGTGGATGTCCTGGGCTGGTGTGGTTACACGTGGTCTGTGGTTGTGAGGCTGGTTGGATGTACTGCCAAATTCTCTGAACTGCCTTTGGAGACGGCTTATGGTAGAGAAATGAACATTCAATACACGAGCAACAGCTCTGGTTGACATCCTGCTGTCACCATGCCAATTGCACGCTCCCATCAAATCTTGCGACATCTGGGCATTGTGCTGTGTGATAAAACTGCACCTTTCAGAGTGGCCTTTAATGTGGGCAGTCTAATGCACACCTGTGCACTAATCATGGTGTCTAATCAGCATCTTGATATGGCATACCTGTGAGGTGGGATGGATTATCTCAGCAAAGGAGAAGTGCTCACTATCACAGATTTAGACTGGTTTGTGAACAATATTTGAAGGAAATGGTGATATTGTGTATGTGGAAAAAGTTTTAGATCTTTGAGTTCATCTCATACAAAATGGGAGCAAAACCAAAAGTGTTGCGTTTATATTTTTGAGTGTACAACTGCTTAAAGTAGCAGGCCCCCTGAGGCAGTACAGCAGAGTCATCTCTCAGAATTGTACCACCACTTATGATGAGTGTGGCAGGAAGAGGTGTGGCTTTTGAGGAAAGGAGTCCATTGATTCCTCTTTAAGTAGATGGAGGGTGACCAGATTACAGATAGTGCTTCTCCTGCTCACAGACACCGCTAATACATGCCTCCTTGTTTATCCATGTTGCTTTATCGACTAAAGTATGGAACTGTCCTGGATAGCAACTACCAAGGCAGACAACCAGTCCATCCACACTTTCTAAAACTAGACCTTTACATACAAGTGAGGTGATATGCGGCCATTCTCTTGGTCTTTTCCAGTTGCTGGGGTCTACAGAACTGTAGCTGGATCATGGCTAGAGAACTACCTCCCCACGTCCATAGTGCTGTAGGCCACAATGCAAACACGACTACACCTCATCTGTCTCCCAAAGCAACTATGTGTTTGACACAAAGTCATTCGAAAGGCATCAAAAGGATCCTCCAAACAGACAGAGCATCAAACACATCTAGGTTCTTGGTCAGCATCCAAGACGCACAACCATACAGCAAGGCAAGAATTACCTCTGTCTCCAGGGGCATCACAACCTCATAATCTCTTCAAGGCATCTCTTGATCTCAAAGGTAACAGACCCAAAGACCTAAGTATCACTGCTGAGATAAGTGAATCTCTCTACAGATACATTTCTGATTGCTGAGTTCAGGAACAGGAACGAGTGCACTGAAAGCCTGGATCTAAGTCTTGACCCAGGACAATTGCAAACCCAGACAGACTGACTCGTCACTCAGCTTTTCAAGTGCTGCAACCAGGGCATCCATTGATTCCACAATGATCACACAATCATCCGCAAAATGAAAATCAGTGAAACCTTCACCTCAGATACTGGACTTCACAACCTTACCCAACACCCAGTCTGTGCAAGCATTGAACAAATGGTTACACAACCATTAACTTTAGGTAAAGGTCACAAATATTTCACATTAGTGATTGATTTGACATGATTGGGCAATATAGGAATGTAGGCAGGATCTCCATCTGTACCTGTAACTACATTGGAGTAATTACAAAAAATTACTTCCAACCTAAAACCTACTATAGATGCTTTTCTGACAATCAACATTACATATTTTTTCACATCTAACAATACCAGATACAAATATTGGCACTGATCTTGAGTGTATTTCTTTAATCCAAAAACAAAACAGAATATTTCTCTTTCACTGTTAATTCAGAGTTTGAATCCAAAGACCTGCTAGAAAACTAAAGGTGGGAAGCCAATTATCTGGACCATTGGTTCTCTCCAATTTAATTTGAAGTTTAAGTCACAGTTTGGTAAAATTATCGTAAAATGCATCAGATGGTCTTATTTCACCAAAACAGCAAATCTTCAAACTAAAATCTGACACCAAATCAGGAAAATTTCCAATAAATAGTGAAGAACAAAGACCGCAGCTGTGCAGCATAAATAAAATATATACAGCAGTACGTCTGTCTCTCAAACAGGAAGCCAGCAAATCAGCCCAGCAGAGATTCTGTACTTCCCCTCTGTGGCTTGTTATCTCACAAGACTGTCAACTACAGGAGCCAGAGGCTGGATGGCAACGCTCTGCATTCTCATCACTGTTAATTCTCTTTGAACTGTACTTCAAAATTTCTGTTCCACCTGTAAAGTCAAAATTATTAATTTAATGTCTTACAGATAGCCTGCCTAAAACTTTTGCTTTTGCATGTAAACTCAATTCCTTGACTTTATTTCCACAAACAGCCTCAGACACTTTGCCTCCATAATACTGCCAAGTTACATAAAGACAATGAACAGAGTTTAGATGCAAAAGCTTTAGGCAGGCCATCAGTAAGACATGAATAGGGATGGGTATCGAGAACCGGTTCCTTCCGGGTATCGTTAAGAAATGATTCGATCCACCGACATCAATAAGCTTTGTGCTTAACGATTCTGTTATCGGTCCTTCAGAGTGGCCGTTGTTTTGGCGGGTGTTTGTCAGGAAAATGATCATTTCTCTACACTGATTACAGACCCTGCAGCGGGTCCTTAATCAACTTTTCTGCAGCGCGGCTTTGCTTTGAACCTTGAACCAATCGAAGCGTGGTTCGCAGACTGAAGCAATGCTTCAGTCGATTGCTTTGTTTATTTCTTTCTTTCGCTTAATTTTCCCCCGCTAAAACCCTAAAGAGCATACGTCTGTGAGTATTATTTACCTTTTCTATGTTAAACGACCTGTTATGGTCTTCTGAAACAGTTGATAGATGTATTTTATAACTTAAAAATGGGAGCGATGCTAATGCGTTAGCATGTCTATGGCTTTTTCAATGTTAAAAGTTAGCATTTAGCAACTGCAGCTGTCATCACGTTCGGGTGCATTTGTTTTCAAATTGTAATATTCCTTAAATTTATTTTTGTTTATATATTAATAATCTAATGATTATTATATACAATTTTAGAGAAACAGACAAAAAGAACCTGAATAGAAAACCAAACAGAAAATGTATAATAGCAATTAACAATGAACATAATAAATAAATACATACATAAATAAGTGTTTCCTGTGAACACCGAGTGACTCTCACACCTCCATTTCATCCCTGTCTTATTTAAGTTTAATGACAGTTTGTTTCGGTCAAACCATATTTTCAATTTGTTAATTTCTTCAGTGATTTCCTCCAGAACTATCTGCCAAACTAGAAAACTGCTGCATCCTAGTAGGAGCAGAATACTACTGGAATGGATCCGAATAAGGAAAGTTGTATTTTTTTTTTCTCACCTAAATGGATGCTGCGCTCACTCCAGTTTATTGTCTGGAATAGTCCCAGACTGCATTTCAGAGCTTCTAAAATTCAAACATTTTTGTGCAGGTGGTGTTGGGGGGTAATTTTGGGTTTCAGCTTTTTTTGTTTTTCATCACTTTTCCCTGAATATGAGTTGTGATTCACTTTTGTGCGGATTAAAGTTACTAACTGGGTCTCCTGTCTCGTTGCGAAAAAAACGAGAATCATCCTCCGTTCTGTTCACACAGCTCCAAACGTTGCGTGGCTCTCTGACAAGTCAAGATAGAATGTTAGAATTCAGTCTGAATTAATAACTTCAAAGCGAAACGCAGTTTTGTTTATTTTTATTTATGTCCAGAGATCAAGGATACAGTGACTAATCTCATATTTATTTACTTTAAGACTAAAAATACATATAAAACCTGTAAAGCCTACTTTTAGTACAAAATTCACGAGGTATCGATAAGGGAATCAATAAGGAATCGGATCGATAAGCAAAATCGATAATGGCATCGATATCGATAAAACCTTATCAATACCCATCCCTAGACATGAAATTAATAATTTTGACACCACACACCTCAGGTCCCACAGAACACACAATACTAGCCAGCCAGCCATATCAACATCACAACCAAAAACTGATACTATTCTGTCCTTACATTTTTGACATATTTGTCAGGATGATCAAAATAAGACACATTTGTAGTGATGATTGTGAGGGGAAATGTTAAGCATAACACGGTAAGTACATAAAAGTGATCATCAATGATCAATCATTTGTCATTTATAAAGAAAATTCTAAATTTTGACTTGTACCACATTCTCAATTATTCTATTTTATATGAGTGTCACAATCAATTACCAATTTTAAAGCAACTGATATGACTACACTGATACATGGATCCCTGAATCAGTCTAACTATGAATAAGTTTACGATGGCTCAGTTTTAATGTTAGAAATAACATCAGTTTAATTATTTCACTCTTACCTTTGTATCTTCACACTCTTACAAATGTTCAGTTGTTGAAACCTTCCGGGGTGATAGCATAGCATGTGGGCTTGCGGATTGAAGTGTTTCCGAAGTACTTGACTTAAATGGCCTTTCAAGCTCCTTCTTATGCAGCAAATAATAAAATCCAAAATGCGGCCAAACATTTGCCTTCAGCAAAGACGGTGCTGGCTGAATTAGCTCTTAGTCCGCTATGCTAAGCTGCAGCTCACGAATGTTTGAAGCACGTCGGACCCTCCCCTCGCGGGGATGCTGTAGTATGGAGGCCATTGCCAAACAAACAGTACACGCAGTGAATAAGCAAGAAAATGTTTTAAAAAATGCTTTTTAAAAATCGATTCTTGGACATTTTGGATCGATTGAGAATCATAATAAATAAGAATCGCGATTCGGACGTGAATCGATTTGTTTTTTTTCCGGCACCCTTATCAACCAAGTCCCAGAATTTTAAAATTTGTAAACAAGCAAATAACAGATTTGTTGGCTCATGATATGGTTTATTACAGATAATATTATAGCTTTCTTTTGCAACAGAAAAATTGGTTTAGTATTATTTTATATGTATTTCCCCAAACCTCGACACAATATGTCATATATGGAACAAGTAATGCAAAATGGTTGGGAGAGGAAGTCTTGTGCTTTATGCAGAATTGCAATGGCTTTTGGCATTTTAGATTTAACATAGTTAATATGCGTTTTCCAGCTTAATTTAGCATCAATATAAACACCAAGAAATTTTGTATCTGTTACAATTTCAATATCATGTAATAATATATTTCTGCTTAAGTTCCTGGACTTATTCCCAATAAAAGGTGAACTGTAAAATGTATGCCTGTCTCCACCACCGACGACAGTGGCGTTGAAATGAATCAATCAAGATGTGCTTACCGCTTTAATTGATGAGGTTGAACAGAAATCTCGCCACTTTTCACATTTCCCTATATGGCACATCCAGAGAAAACCTGTTCAAAAGTATCTGAGTCAGAAGGAAGTGAGCATTGTTCTTCTGAAATCTAATCTCTGTTCATTGTTCTCATTCAGGCCTTTTACAATTGATACGTCTAAACAGTCACACTGACATCATATGCGCTTTGAGCGACAAACAACTCTGCTCCCTATTCATTACACTTCAGTTTTTGAAGCCTTCACTTTGTGTTGACTGAAAAATTAGTGTTTAGTCTGCCAAATATCTGATGGTCGGGTTTTCCAGCCGTTTATTCTTTGCACCACAATCGGCATGGATAAAATATTTTCCTACTTGCCTCTTGTGGTATCACAGCAGTGACCAGATCTTGAATTTGCATCTGTAATCTTTCTGTTGACATGAACAGTCATGAATTCTAGTAAGCAGACACTCTGTGCATATGGTGTGAAGTGATTCTGACATGAATTATTATTAGTCCAGGAGCTAGGTGACTTTTACTGTAGTATCAAAAATGCTTATTAGGCTAAACTGTGCCAGGGAATGCGATTCTTAAGTTTCGCAAGTGGTGGGTGTGGCTCGGGGCCACACCCAAATTACCCCCAAAATCAGTTTATTTAACATGGGAGGTGCAGACTTCGTTCCAATGCCAGTTGATGCAGGTGTATTTACTGAATGAAAAAATCCGACATAAGAAGATTTTTTTTGGTGGAAGCACTAATTAAGAACACAATTAATTAGTGCTTATTAGAGTTTTATTAAACATACAAGGTGCGCATTTGAAACAAACTTCATTATATAGTGCCACATCTCAGTAGTTAGAAAAATAAACTTAAGAACAAAAATGATGATGGAAAGACCCCTTAAGAAGGGCCACACCCTGCCACACACCCCCAAAATGGATTTATTTAACATGGGAAGTACAGACTTTATTTCAGTGCCAACTGATGTGGGACTGTTCACTAAATGGAAAAACCCAACTTAAGAACATTTATTTTGGTGGAAGCACTAATTAAGAACATAGTTAATTAGCGCTAATTAGTTTTATTTAAATTAAAGGTGCACAGTTGAAACCAACTTCATTATATAGTGCCACATCTCAGTAGTCAGAAAAATGAACTTAAGAACAAAAATTATGGCAGAAAGACCCCTTTAGAATGGTCATACCAAGATACCCCCAATCACTGAAGGGGTATTCACTGAAACCCTATTGTTAATCCTTTTGGAAGGTCACAGTTGAAACCTACTTAATTATATAATACCACATCTCAGGGGGATAAGGAAAAAGTAATGCCGAAAGTCACTCCTTACAAATAAAATAAGAAAGGATGATTTGTATAAAAGCAAAGAGGTATATATATATATATATGCTTTTATAAATCATCATCCTTAAAGTATTAAATAACAGACATCATAATGCTCTACCTGTGCATTTGGTATATTCAAATACTATACTTTCTAAAACAGGTTGAATGACCATTGGGTAATCAGAGGAAAAAAGGTATAACTACTATTTTGGGCAAAATATACTTTGTTCAGAAGACAAAACTGGATAGTCTTCCAACATTTTGGCATTGTAGATTGACATGAAATATGTATGACTGTAACTAAAGCCATCTAAATATAGGCATATGCAAGCTATCTAATAATACATCTGACGCAACAACATATTCAAAATCAAAATATCTCAGAATACATTTGTCTCTGAGTCTCACAACATAACCACAATCAAAATTAATTAGAAAAAAAGTTGTGTTTTCAGTTTGCATTCTGATTACAACATTTACTTACTAGGACAACAAATTATTGAATTTATATTACACCTGTAGTAAACTGCACTTTTACCCAATGATCAAGATGGAAAAAGTTAAGTTTTGTAACCACTTTTCAAAGTTTGAATACATCTGTATAAAGTGTAAAATGCATTAATTTGATATCATCAAGCAAATCCACTTAGTGACGTGACCATTTTAGAATGATTTTCATAGTAAATACACCTGCATCAACTGGCATTAGAAAGAAGTCTGCACCTCCCATGTTAAAAAACCCATTTTGGAGGGTAATTTGGGTGTGGCCCCTAGCCACACCCACCACTTGCGAAACTTAAGAATCGCATTTCCTGGCACAGTTTAGCCTCATAAGCATTTCTGATACTACAGACCTTCCGCACCTTTCATGTTGAATAAATGTCACCTAGCTCCTGCACTATATGGTATGACAGTTGTTGCACAGTGCACACGCCTTCCTCCCTCATACGTAATCAGACAAATGAGACTAACGTAGATCAAGTAAACAGAGTTGGTTTGGTCTTAAAGGTGCCCGATCTGTTTCTAGGTATATTGAGTATACATGAAACAGTGTTTTCTCCCAGACAAATAGTATTACCTGCCAAGATTTTGTTCTGAAACCATTTGCTTACTTGTGTATACAACTGAAAAAAGTTGTAGTGGGTGCAACCAAGGGCACCAACAACAGCATACCATCCTCATCATTATTATATTACTATCATTGTCAAAGTATTCATTCTAACAGCTCTGATCACTATTTATGCATCCATGCACTTTACGACTCCTGCACAGCAGGAATGCTGCTTAAAACTACACAATATTGCACAAAATTGCCAATGCTGCATAAACTGTACATCCTTTAAATAGTGTATATACATTCTTCAGTCTAATAATGTTTATTTTATAATGCATTTTCTTTTTTTTTCAAATCATCTGATGTGAACTTTCTACATGCAAATTTTCTAGGGAGAATGAACAGAGTAAGAATGTCATTATGTGGCATAACTGCCTGTTTTTACTGTGCACATGACAATAATAATAATAAAACTCTTAACTCTTAATCTTGTGGCTGCACCAATCTGTTGCATTGCTTTGGTGTTAGTTGTGTTTTTCTTCTGCTTGCTTCTGCACAAACACCTAATGTGGCCATCCTAACACTTTTCTGAATTTTGTAATCATTTTATGCTTGATATTGATTAAAATTACAGTACAACCAACTGATGGTCCTGGGTACACTAGTACTAATTGATCTAGCTGCTTCTGTTGACCAATAAGCAGTACAGTGTGTGGATACAGTACAGCTCCCGGAGTGGCAGAGCGGAGGCCAGGGTGGGGACAGAAATACAAAGGAGGGGCAGGGGTGGGGGGCATGCATCGTGCAGATGAGTTCATATCAGTCTCTGTCCGTGTGTGCGCAGAGTCTGTAGGGGAGGGCAAATGGAGAGGGAGCCAAATGCTTCACCAAGACTGTTGAAATCCTCTGGAGAAAAACAGCATGAATGAATGTTTGGCCACAACCATGTCAGGATGTGGTTCTGCAGTGACGATAATGAAACTGGATCAAACAGAAGTGGATAGAACAGATTCATGGGATTATGTCTCCTTGTCGGACAACTGTCATGTTGGTGCCTCTTTGATTACTTCTGCACCTGCATCCCGATCAGACTGAAGACCACAAACACTCCTTATGGGGTGACACCTTAGCCTCACACTCGCTCTACCCTTATGTGGATTCAAACTGGGTGAATGCTTTTATTAGAGTGACTATAGTGCCACTCCTCTCACCAGTGCCTGCTGGGAAATAAGGCTAAATTGCATACTTTGATGGTGGGAGTAAACTGGAGTGTCCAGAGGAAAGTAGTATTGCACAATTAAGCAAATTTTCATCGTCATCGCAATATGAGCATGAAAATGACTGCCTAAAGCAGGATGTATAAAAAACCAGAACGTCATTGACACAGTAGCTCATCATGGCCCGTGAGTCATAACATCACTCTAATTACATGCTACCATATAAAGAAAATCAACTAAATGACAACTGAATATGGAGATGAGAACTGAGGGGGAGATACAGTTTTGCAAAAAATAAAGTCGGAAACAATTTGTTTACAATGTGAAACTCAACAAACAAAATGACCACGTTTTATTGGTGAAGGGGAGTGCTACCTAGAACATCAATCAGAAATAAAATTTGAAGAGAATTGAGGGAGGAGACAGACATGGGGTAATCACAATCTGTAATCGTACTTGATTGTAATCTTTAAATTTTTTCATGTAATCTAATGTAATCTGTCATTTTAAATCAAACAGATCATTGTAATCATAACTTAATTGTAATCTTTGGAGAAAAATTGTAATTGTGAGAATTATGTCAAGATTACTCTAAAATAAAATTAGCTTAAATAGTTCAACAACAAATTTGTTGAATTTCATTTCCATTAGTACCAACAATATGCAAGGAATTTAAGGTATTTTTTGGGAAAGACAAGGAGTTGATGTATTTCTGTCTAAACATATTTAAGAAAAAAAATTATTTTTGTTAGTAATCATAGTTTAATTGTAATTGTTGAATATAACCATAATTTAATTGTAATCTAACTTTCAAACTGTAATTGTAATCGTCGTAGAATTGTAAAAAAAAAAAAAAAAATGTAACTGTAATAATTACAATTTCAATATAATACTACATGTCTGGGAGGAGATACAGTTCTTGTAACAGGCATCAAATACTCATTGAATCAGATTAATTACAAGCTCATTTATGAAAAACTTTTCTGACCTGATAACAGATGACGGGCAACAACAGCTGGCCTTCAGCCCAGGATGAGCACATCACTTTATTAACGTGCACAATGACACAACACCTTTCGATTAGGACAATGTAAGTGTTTGAACTTTATGTTTTTACTGTGAGTATTTTTTTTAGAGTAACTGGTATGTCAGAGGAAATGGAGGAGCCAGAAATTTCACTGGGTGACTTTACAATGTATAATATGATTACTGGCATTTTTAAGGGCTTTTGTTTTGTTCTGAAAAATGGGAACTGAAGCTGGGTAGTAAGAAGAAGGATCTGCTTGCCCAAACTTCTGTGTCGAATCAACCAAACACCACCGGAATTAGTAATGAAACTAGAGCAGTTGAGCTTTGTTGATGAAAGATGAATAAGAAATGCTCGATCCAGCAAAAAACTTAATCCTGTGGACGAGTGAGAAAGGCAGCAGGTGAGAAGAAACGAGTGAATTTTCAGACAGGACACACTGATATTAGCTACATTAGCATGTTGCTGATAATGTTCAATTTGTAAACTGCATGCGAGACTGTCACACAAAGTTCATATGGACAGCTTCAAATAGTTTGTGTTGTTTGATGAAGTCTGCCAGAATTTTAACTGACACCACCACAATGAAAATGCATATAAAAAGCAACATGTTTGTGGTTAAGTATAAGTGGTAAATAAAAATATAAATGTCAATACCAATTCAAACTTATGGTATAAAGGAATGTTGAGATTTTAACCAGCATGTGAAGTGAAAACAAAAAGCCTGAGCTTCATAAGTTCAGCACTGGAAATCATTATATTACAACATCACATAATTCCTACTTTTGTTTTGACAGAGGCATAAAATTGCACCCTCAAGCTACATTAAATCAACATTTACTACATGGCTCTTTTCCCATCTGAAAAGTATATTTTATTTGTAAGAGTCCTCTTCCACTGATGTGCTTGGCCACAAAGCTCACATCAAAAGACCTCTGGGCGGAAGCTCTTAAAGTCCTGGTCAGACTGAATAATAAAGCCATGAATAATGAGCCACGTATGGATTCGTCAGAAATTTCAGTGATTATTTGAATATTGAGCCATGTATATGATGTTCTTCTGAAGGAATTGCAGGAAACCGATGTCAAAAAAAGGCTACAAGGGCTTTCTCAGAGGGGAACCTGCTCTGTTGCAGGTAGCCTGTCCTGTCCTCATAGCCACCAGGTACTTGGAGAATGGGCCTCTAAAAGCCTCATATTCACCACTAACATGCCTCCAACATTTGAATTTTTGAATTTGAATTTATTAGGCACCAATGCAAAAACAAAAAACAAACAAACACTCATTTGCAGACCACAAAATCACTACAACAAAATAAAAAAAAATAAAACAAAAGTTACAGGAAAGAAAGAACAAGAAAACAATAAACATGGTGCCCGAAAGGTGTAGGCAGAAGCAACGCTTATCAATGCCTACACCCACTCATACAGTGAAATCAACCCAGGCTAGATGCCAGTTCATACACGTTCATTTCCAACAAAGCCTGAACAGTAGTAGCTCAGTAGTATTCTTAATTAACAGTAGTATTCTTAATGCTAACATCCTCATTTGTCCTCGTGGTACCTCGTACACAAATCACCCTGCGCTATTTTGCTAAATTTTCAGCTTCACAAAATTAGTGCCACGTTCAGCGATGAGCCTCGTTAGCCGAATAAGCTGCCTCTTGGATAACTCTACTCGCACAAAGAAATTCATGCTACAAGGCTTGGTATTCATTGTTCATTATCCGGTCTGACCAGGGAGGGCTTAAAAGACCTTTTCTCTAAATATTTGTTCATTTATTGCAAGTCACATCACACATGGCAGGTTTTCCTTAACTGGTGTAGGCTTAGAGGAAACCTACATACACGCTAGAGCGCGGTTCAGGCCTCAGATTTCTGTCCGAACTCGACCCGGGTCCAACAAAGTAGTGACTGAACCCAACCCAAATCTGACAGGCATTTTAAGGTTTGTGTTCAAACCCTACAAACCTGGCCCGAGCCACTGGGTCCCGTCGGACCTGGGTCAGGTATCCCCACTGTAATATACACATGGGGACAATGCAAAATCCACATAGAACAGATCCTTGTTGCTGTGAGGTGGGCTTGTGGCTAATATTTTTTCAGAACTAATGACTTACATACTCCACCCCCACCATCACCATCATCCCACTCCCTTTTTAAATGAATGTTGCTCAAACTCCCACCTAAAATTAAACAGATTTTATTAAAGCTGATTAAGCCTAAACTGAATTAATTCTGTGACCCCACATAAGAATGTTTAAAAACTCCTAAAAATAATGAGTTTTCACAACATTTTTCTCATTGCTTCTGTGTCTGAGCTGAAACATTATCAGTGTGAGCTGGTCTTTCCCGATTTCCATAAATAGGTGACACGCAATAACTTTTGTTTTGCATGGGGAATTGTTTTTAAATTCAGTAATTATTTTTGCACATGCATGCAGCCCCCCACATATCAGTAGTAGTTGCATGGGAATGAAGTCGATTTGAGTCTGCAGTACAAGAGTTGTACACAAGGCGGAACAGATCTGGCACCATCTGGCACTAAACACGTGAGTTATTTGTGAGGAAACCACACATTTTCTTGAAATATCGTTGGCGGGCATTCCAACTAATGTAATATTTTCAGACAGAATTCCAGCAAGTGCAATACATTTTATCATCAAGACTTCAGCTTGTGAAATGCAAAGAGGGGGAAATCTCAATCCTCCTAATATAGCTGAAATGACAGCCGGTGGAGAGGAGTTTGTTGTTGCGCTTGCTGTTTATTCTTAAATGTGATGTCCCATATGTTTTAGGGACAGAGAATTTTACTAATTGCACATGGAAAAATTAGAGCAATTTAAATTATTGACCATTTACTATTTTAGTGGTATTTTCTACATTTTTTTCTGGCATTTGTCTTGTGGTAATGACAGAGAGATGATATTCTGAAAAAAAAAATTACAAAAAAAATAAATAAATAAAGTGATGAATGGCTGTGTAGCATCTTTAAATTTTTTTTAATGGCTTCATGTTATTATTATCTTCAGAAGCAGGGAGGGGGTAATATTTTGTGTGCTTCTGCTGGTTTCCAAGTGCCCATGACTGCTGACCTTGTTCTTTGTATTTGTTTCGTTTTGAGCGATGGATGCTTTATCATTGAAACATCACTTTTTAATGCCACAATAAAGGGAACGGTTCAAGGAGAGGGAGTGCCGTTTATACCCGTGTTTTAGTTTAATCTCTGTTCCCTTCTAAAAAGCTTTTTGCAATGCCTGCCATTCACTCTTGATTGAAGCCGCCTGGCTCAACAAAAGACAAAAATCTCAAAACATCATCCATTCCTCCAGATGGCTTCCATTTAATTTCATCTTGTCTCTTTGCACAACAGTAGTAACACGCAGGTGTGCGCAGTGCCAGGTGTTCTACAGCCAAACATGTGCATGGCAAATTGTGGATTAATTACAACCAATGATACAATTTCCAACTGATTTTCTAAACACTGAGCGAAACATTCAGTAATTTCATTGTGTATATGTACAGTAACAATAACGATCTTTCTGATTGAGATTTTATGGTATAACTATGCAAAGTTGACATCTCTCCCTATGGATCACTGAGTGAGCTTTGTGTAGCATAACTGCACAAGTAGAAGATGATTTAATGGCAACAACATCTTTGGCTGCTTCATGGCAAAAATGTGAATGCACACAAAAAATTAAAAACAAATGAATAATAAAACAAAACAACTACTCAACTATTTTTTTAAAGATATGTCAAGGAAAAATAACAGATAAAATCATGAAAAATAATGCCAAATGCCCATTATTTTTTTAATTCAAATATTTTGGCACAGCTCTGATCAGCACTACTGGGGGCTATGATCACAGCCAAAGATGGCAGTAGTCTGGGGTGATATTCAACAGCTCCCACCCCCATGTTCTGGTAAGTCAAAACACCTGTTAAAATAATAGATAGGGCTCTATATTGTTTCTCAAAACTCAACGCAATATGATACATTGGGTGTCCAATACTCAACACGCAGAGGAATCATACTGAATGGTTTGGTGGCAATTAAAGGCTTTACAGGGAGCTGAAAAACCCGACTATGATGGCAGTGAGGGTAAACAAGTAGACATTTGTTAGAAGAATCTGTGACCAGATGCAATACAATTACTCAGTGTTACTGCTTACTGCTCAGTGACCACACCAACCTGGTTTTCAGTCCATGAACACGTGTATTGAGTGCAAAGAGTTTGACAGCTGATGAGGCTACTTTGTGGGACATGCTGACAATTTGTAAGAGCCCCAATAAGCTGTTGGACATCATTCTGTCATACGTACACAGACACTGCAAGTGCTGTGCAATGTGGAGGCAGAGTTTATGACGTCTACCCACTGAAACCCAGTATTCATCTGGAATACATTCTGGTCAAACCCTCTTCCATGCTTGCACAGAGTGGGTGTTAGTTAAAACTGTGTATTCCAGTGACACAGGTGCTTCAGTCAGTGAGGAAAGGTTCACTGACCTTGACTACCAGGATGAAGCTGTGGTCTTTGTAGAATCAGTTGATGGTTTGATTGCAGACAACTAACTGAGTCTGCGATTTTCCTGGATCAAAACAAATATTTGAGCTTTCAATGATCTCCTGGACTTGGCCAGTAGAGGTGTATCTGTATGTTGCTCAAGTGTTGAACTTGTTAAGAGATTCACTTAACTCTGCAGTGACATTCATGTCTCTGGAAGCTCAAACTGAGGTTATGAGGTGTCTCGCAAGAGTGTTGCGGGACAAATATCTTTGGAGATGCTGTGTCAGGAAGGTTGGGATCCTGTGTTTTCAGTCTTATTCTACGGGTGTGAGACTTGGACTCTAACGAGAGACCAAATGCAACAACTAGATGTCACTTGTAGTAGAGCTGTCCTAAAAATGCTTGTTTACCACTGGAATGTCTTTGTGTCACATGAGTGGTTACTTAAAGGGGAACATTACACAGTGAGAAATGCAATACTTTCCTATAAGAAACATACCAAAGAGCTGATATTCCACACTTTTTACACTAGTCCTGCAAGAACATACCTTTATCGGACATTTGAACTTCGCACTCTTCCGCGCGCCACCGGGCCGCCATCTTTTTAGAATATCCGGGTACTTCCCTCTCACCGCTGACGTCACTGACGAAAGACTGTACATACGATACAACGGAGACTTCAATTAATGTACAAAAGTAATGCTTGTTTGACATGGGCCATGTACAAAATTGTAATGCCAACAGTGGACATTGGCGCGTATGGACAGTCTTTTGTCACTGACGTCACCGCCGAGCGGGAAATACCTGGATTCTACAAAGATGACGGCCCGGTGGCACTCGGGAGGGCACAAAATTCAAATGTCCGATAAAGGTATGTACTTGCGGGACTAGGGTAAAAAGTGTGGAATATCGGCTCTTTGTACGTTTCTTATAGGAAAGTATTGCATTTCTCATTGTGTAATGTTCCCCTTTTAAGGAGACTGCTCGCCTTGTAATGAGGCTATTCCACAGAGCACCATTCCTTCCCATTTCATCCCAAACAGCAAATCATGGCGCGTTTTGAAGCATCATAGTAACTTCTTCATTCATCTTTGTCAATCTTCAACAGATGTGGCAAAAGTCACAGTTACAGCCATTATTGGCACCACATTTAAAATCAGGATCAAATTTTCAAACTGTTTAAAATTTTCATCCCGATTCAGAAAATTGTAGCTAGTGTGTGGTAACTTCCGGGTGTTTGTAGTCTTAAGAGCGTCAATCGTGTTCAAATGTCTTTAAATGGGGTATTCTTAGTGAGTACGGCTTGAAACTTGTTTGATCATGCTCCATTTGTGGTAAAAGTTCAAAATTTATTTTTAAACGATTCAAATGAGAAGAGCAGTTAGAGAATTTATTTTTATATAACGGCTGAATGGATTCTTGTCATTTGATTGGTGCTCTGTATGTCACATGACATGGATTATTCGTCCCATTTGTGTTGCTTTGCATTTAGAGTGCAGTTTGGTTCCATACGTTTGGTACTATTGCACTCTGCGCGTGCGCGCACACACACACACACAACAAACAAATCCACTGCACTGTCTGGAGGCTGTTAGCAGGAAGTTAGAATGCAAGCTAGACTAATTTCTGATGTGATTTTTTTCGCTGCACTGAGGATGTACAGTCTTTTTTTGTAGTAGTAGTACACGCACGCACAAGCGCCGACGTGGTTGTGTGAGCGCGTATGCACACACCGAGACAACGACACAAGCAAGACAACGATTTGATTGAGCTAACTGACAGTGCTAATTCTTGTAACACACACACACACACACACACAAAATCCACTTCCGCTGTAAGCCGTCTGGATGCATGAAGAGCTGTTCAGAAGAAACGCTGACGTGATTTTTGGCTGGACTGAGGAACTACATAAAGTATTTTTAATGGAAGTCCAAAGTCAGCGCACTGCATCACTGGACTACACATCACAACTTGGACTTTAGCAGCAGTGGAACACCAATATGTAAGTCCCATTTCTGTTGTTTGTAATGTAATAAAATATCAAATGACAAGGATCTATTTTAGCCACTATATAAAACAAATAATAAATGTTTTTACATTCTTTCAATGGAAGGAATATTTAATTTGGTGCAAAGCTGGGAACTATGGTTTGTTCCAGCTTTCACCTCATGAAATATTTGTACCATTGACTCATAACATTCATTATTTGGTATACTAACCCACTGAGCTCCAACTCCATTTGTGTGACCTGTTTTTTTTTTTTTGGTAAACTGTTTTCCTGTTATTAAAGATTGTGTTAATTTGAAAGTAAAGAAGGTATGTATCAACAAAGGAGTAAAAGACAAACAATGAAGCATTCATTCATTTTGCATTGACCTAGAGAGCAGCAAATCTCTGATTACTTCCATTTCATGATGTCAGATGATAAAGGGAATTTGCTTTGTGTGGCGCTACGCAGTCTTTAGACTCTGCACCACATCTGACTCTGCAGCTTCAGTCATGAAGGAAACCTTTGCTGAGGGAGTGCAATCAGTCTCCATCTCCTGGAATCAATATCCATTAGCGTGCACACGCACATGTGTGAGGTGTAGCCCTCATGCCGGGGTGAATAGGCCTGAGTCATAAATGCACTGGATCACACTTCCCCTCTCCTTGTATGTTCCACTCACTGTCCTCCCACAGACTCCAATGCTCATTCAAACATACAGACCAACCTTGTTATTGGCATGTTACAGCCTTCAAATCTTCATTCATGAAGACCAGGCAGTGCCGACAGCCGATTTACCACCGCCATCACAACTGTCAGGCTGCTTTAAGTTTTAGTGGCATGAAGGAGTGATCTCCACATTTCGGCACCATACAGTATGAACTACAGATTAACTGCCAAAGCTGCCATAATATTGTCAAATGCAGATTTATTGGTCATGGCAAGTTGTTTTTAAGAGCAATAACTGCATAAATCTTGGTGCAGAGTTGCAGGCAAAATTTCAAGATCTTGATGAGCAGAGAAGAAGGACAAGAGGACATGCCTGTGCTGCTCCCTGCTCCACTCAAAGCAGCCTGTGGGTCGACCCACATCAGGTTCTTAGTGCGGAAATAGTCAGTCTGAAATATCAAGAGTTGAGGAAGGAATTTGCACAGATCAGAGTGTGTGCTGCCTTCTTCATGTTGTCCTGTGCCATGGGCTGGGAGCACTGATCTCTGCAATTGTAGAAGGGATGAAAGTCCAAAAAAATAAACTGAAGGTGCCTTGATACTTCCGTGAAATTCGTCATGACGATGCCACCCGCTGTGTTCCCGCTGGAAGCTGTGCTTGTGCGCTGGATGCTATGTATATAAAATAATTATTTTGTAATGGATTAATCATTTCCTCTCATGGTTTGGCTTTTGAAAACACCTCTAATTGCTTCCGGAATCACAGAGGACTGCTTCAGCTGGAGCTTTTTCTTTCTCTCTTTCCTGCACTTCATGAGGTGGACAACGCATTTGAAATATAAACGCAACACTTTTGGTTTTGCTCCCATTTGTATGAGATGAAACTCAAAGATCTAAAACTTTTTCCACATACACAATATCACCATTTCCCTGAATATTGTTCACAAACCAGTCTAAATCTGTGATAGTGAGCACTTCTCCTTTGCTGAGATAATCCATCCCACCTCACAGGTGTGCCATACCAAGATGCTGATTAGACACCATGATTAGTGCACAGGTGTGCCTTAGACTGCCCACAATAAAAGGCCACTCTGAAAGGTGCAGTTTATCACACAGCACAATGCCACAGATGTCGCAAGATTTGAGGGAGTGTGCAATTGGCATGCTGACAGCAGGAATGTCAACCAGAGGTGTTGCTCGTGTATTGAATGTTCACTTCTCTACCATAAGCCGTCTCCAAAGGCGTTTCAGAGAATTTGGCAGTACATCCAACCAGCCTCACAACCACAGACCACGTGTAACCACAGCAGCCCAGGACCTCCACATCCAGCATGTTCACCTCCAAGATCGTCTGAGACCAACCACTCGGACAGCTGCTGAAACAATCAGTTTGCATAACCAAAGAATTTCTGCACAAACTGTCAGAAACCGTCTCAGGGAATCTCATCTGCATGCTCGTCGTCCTCATCGGGGTCTCGACCTGACTCCAGTTTGTCGTCGTAATCGATTTTGAGTAGGCAATGCTCACATTTGCTGGTGTTTGGCACGTTGGAGAGGTGTTCTCTTCACAGATGAATCCCGGTTCACACTGTTCAGGGCAGATGGCAGACAGCGTGTGTGGCGTCGTGTGGGTGAGGGGTTTTCTGATGTCAATGTTGTGGATCGAGTGGCCCATGGTGGCGGTGGGGTTATGGTATGGGCAGGCGTATGTTATGGACGAAGAACACAGGTGCATTTTATTGATGGCATTTTGAATGCACAGAGATACTGTGACGAGATCCTGAGGCCGGCGTATACGACAGCGTGTACCAGTTCCTGCCAATATCCAGCAACTTCGCACAGCCATTGAAGAGTGGACCAACATTCCACAGGCCACAATTGACAACCTGATCAACTCTATGCGAAGGAGATGTGTTGCACTGCATGAGGCAAATGGTGGTCACACCAGATACTGACTGGTATCCCCCCCCAATAAAACAAAACTGCACCTTTCAGAGTGGCCTTTTATTGTGGGCAGTCTAAGACACACCTGTGCACTAATCATGGTGTCTAATCAGCATCTTGGTATGGCACACCTGTGAGGTGGGATGGATTATCTCAGCAAAAGGAGAAGTGCTCACTGTCACAGATTTAGACTGGTTTGTGAACAATATTTGAGGGAAATGGTGATATTGTGTATCTGGAAAAAGTTTTAGATCTTTGAGTTCATCTCATACAAAATGGGAGCAAAACCAAAAGTGTTGCGTTTATATTTTTGTTGAGTATATTTGCAACATTTATATTGTAATAGCTTAGTAAAACAGTTGCATGTTCATTCCTTCTTATGAGTAGCTGTAAAAGTATGTTATGATAGATTTAACATCTCGTCATGAGTGGTCAAATGAGCTGCGCTGTGATGCGGTACGCTGACGCAATCACTAGCAGTCACACGCAGTGTTTTTGAATTGTTTGCGCAATGTTCACGTGAAGTTCACATAATTAATGCATGACAGAGATTTGAACATTTCAAAATTTTCTATGCGCACTTGCACAAAGTCACGCACAGTTTACAACAGTTTGCAATGAGTTTACTCTTTGACACAACGGAGTCAACGTCTGTAACCAAACTGTAAGAAACCGCCTAAAGGAAATGGGATTTACATACAGAAAAGCTAAACAAAAGCCATCATTAACATCTAAACAGAAAAAAACAAGGTTACAATGGGCTAAGGAAAAGCAATCGTGGACTGTGGATGACTGGATGAAAGTCATATTCAGTGATGAATCTCAAATCTGCATTGGGCAAGGTGATGATGCTGGAACTTTTGTTTGGTGCTGTTCCAATGAGATTTATAAAGATGACTGCCTGAAGAGAACATGTAAATTTCCACAGTCATTGATGATATGGAGCTGCATGTCAGGTAAAGGCACTGGGGAGAAAGCTGTCATTACATCATCAATAAATGCACAAGTTTACATTGATATTTTGCACACTTTTCTTATCCCATCAATTGAAAGGATGTTTGGGGATGATGAAATCATTTTTCAAGATGATAATGCATCTTGCCATAGAGCGAAAACTGTGAAAATATTCCTTGCAAAAAGACACATAGGGTCAATGTCATGGTCTGCAAATAGTCCGGATCTTAATCCAGTTGAAAATCTTTGGAAGTTGAAGAAAATGGTCCATGACAAGGCTCCAACCTGCAAAGCTGATCTGGCAACAGCAATCAGAGAAAGTTGGAGCCAGATTGATGAAGAGTACTGTTTGTCACTCATTAAGTCCATGCCTCAGAGACTGCAAGCTGTTATAAAAGCCAGAGGTGGTGCAACAAAATATTAGTGATGTGTTGGAGCATTCTTTTGTTTTTCATGATTCCATAATTTTTTCCTCAGTATTGAGTGATTCCATATTTTTTTCCTCTGCTTGGTCTAAAAAAGTAACCGTTACTGACTGCCACAATTTTTTTTTCCTGATTTCTTAATAGTTTTTCTTAAAGCCAGAAAGTTGCCATTTGAAATGACTTTAGTTTTGTGTCATGTCTGTGATCTGCTTTTTTTTCTACAAAATTAAACAACTGAATGAACATCCTCCGAGGCCGGTGATTCCATAATTTTTGCCAGGGGTTGTAGAGTGTTGCTACAGACAGTAACTCTGAATCTACAACCAGCTGCTTGACTAGTTTATCTGCTCCCAGCCAGCAAAACCCTTTCATGGTTGTTGAACAGGGAAGGAAACTGAGACAAAAAAAAAGGATAACAAGTATCACAAGTGAGTCACAAAATCTGTACTGAAAGGTTTGAACCCTTTCTCAACAGTAGAAGAACAAGAATTTTAGTAAGTCTAAGTTTCCGAGGAACACTGTCATTCATTTTTTTAAATGTTCAATTTACACTCAACAAAAATATAAACGCAACACTTTGGGTTTTGCTCCTATTTTGTATGAGATGAACTCAAAGATCTAAAACTTTTTCCACATACACAATATCACCATTTCCCTCAAATATTGTTCACAAACCAGTCTAAATCTGTGATAGTGAGCACTTCTCCTTTGCTGAGATAATCCATCCCACCTCACAGGTGTGCCATATCAAGATGCTGATTAGACACCATGATTAGTGCACAGGTGTGCCTTAGACTGTCCACAATAAAAGGCCACTCTGAAAGGTGCAGTTTTGTTTTATTGGGGGGGGATACCAGTCAGTATCTGGTGTGACCACTATTTGCCTCATGCAGTGCAACACATCTCCTTCGCATAGAGTTGATCAGGTTGTCAATTGTGGCCTGTGGAATGTTGGTCCACTGCTCTTCAATGGCTGTGCGAAGTTGCTGGATATTGGCAGGAACTGGTACACGCTGTCGTATACGCCGGTCCAGAGCATCCCAAACATGCTCAATGGGTGACATGTCCGGTGAGTATGCCGGCCATGCAAGAACTGGGACATTTTCAGCTTCCAAGAATTGTGTACAGATCCTTGCAACATGGGGCCGTGCATTATCCTGCTGCAACATGAGGTGATGTTCTTGGATGTATGGCACAACAATGGGCCTCAGGATCTCGTCACGGTATCTCTGTGCATTCAAAATGCCATCAATAAAATGCACCTGTGTTCTTCGTCCATAACAGACACCTGTCCATACCATAACCCCACCGCCACCATGGGCCACTCGATCCACAACACTGACATCAGAAAACCGCTCACCCACACAACGCCACACACGCTGTCTGCCATCTGCCCTGAACAGTGTGAACCGGGATTCATCCGTGAAGAGAACACCTCTTCAACGTGCCAAATGCCAGTGAATGTGAGCATTTGCCCACTCAAGTTGGTTACGACGACGAACTGGAGTCAGGTCGAGACCCCGATGAGGACGATGAGCATGCAGATGAGCTTCCCTGAAACGGTTTCTGACAGTTTGTGCAGAAATTCTTTGGTTATGCAAATTGATTGTTACAGCAGTTGTCCAAGTGGCTGGTCTCAGACGATCTTGGAGGTGAACATGCTGGATGTGGAGGTCCTGGGCTGGTGTGGTTACACGTGGTCTGCGGTTGTGAGGCTGTTTGGATGTACTGCCAAATTCTCTGAAATGCCTTTGGAGACGGTTTATGGTAGAGAAATGAACATTCAATACACGAGCAACAGCTCTGGTTGACATTCCTGCTGTCAGCATGCCAATTGCACGCAAATCTTGCGACATCTGTGGCATTGTGCTGTGTGATAAAACTGCACCTTTCAGAGTGGCCTTTTATTGTGGACAGTCTAAGGCACACCTGTGCACTAATCATGATGTCTAATCAGCATCTTGATATGGCACACCTGTGAGGTGGGATGGATTATCTCAGCAAAGGAGAAGTGCTCACTATCACAGATTTAGACTGGTTTGTGAACAATATTTGAGGGACTGTGTATGTGGAAAACGTTTTAGATCTTTGAGTTCATCTCATACAAAATGGGAGAAAAAACAAAAGTGTTGCATTTATATTTTTGTTGAGTGTATATGAGGTCTTGGGTTCAGACACAGAGAAAATATAACAGTGATGCTGAATGCAAACATCATTAATACACCCACTTTTTCGCTGTGAATCCTCTGGACTTGTGCAACTCACACATGGGCTCAAGCGGATGGTACAATGATTTTTTGTACATTTCATTTGTAATCCGATTGATTTGGACGTTTGTATCCTCACATACAGCTCCTCCAGGTGATGTCTAGATATGCTCAAGGATGCAACGCACATGTGAAAGGGTTTTAAGGCACCCTGACATTTGCACACACATTGTCGTGACGATCCCACCCGCTGTGTTCCCAGCTGGACGCCGCGCTTTGGTTCCACTGGCTGCCATGCGCTGTGCGCTGGATGCTGCGTCTGTAAAAACAATTATTTCGTATGTATTAATAATTTTCTCTTCGAGTTGGCTGTAGAAAACAGCTCTAATCGCTTCCGGACTCACAGAGGACCACTCAACCTGCAGCTTTCTCGTGCGTGTGCTGAACGAGGTGGAGAACGCATTTGGAGCCGTCTTAAAAGGTAATTATTTGTCATATTTATAGTGTAATGGCTTGGTAAAACAGTTGCATGTTCTTTCCTTCTTGTGTGTAGCTGTAAAAGTATGTTCAAGACATTTAACATCTCATTATAATCGTTCAGACGAGCTGCACTCTGATGCGGTGCGCTGATGCAGTCACTCACACTGTTCACTTCTTCTTACCTCGACTTGACAAGGTGCATGTAGTGTTGACGAGTAGATCGTGCACGTTCACTACTACTTCACATTGTTGCACGACATTTATGCGTGAAAGATTTTTTTGAACATTTCAAATTCTCTTTGCGCAGTTGCACGCACCGGCGCCCCTTCAAGTTCAGTCTACACCCTGTTAACGACAAGATTACTCTCTGCATGACACAGTGTGTGCATCAAAGTCGTGCAAGTGTCAGGGGGCCTTTAGTCTTCAATGCAACCAAAGACGCGGTGTGGAGCTACCTAATGATTGACAAACTGATTCAATAAAACTCCCTGTTATGCTCTCCGAGGTCTCGATATTAATTCCAGTCTGGGAGACAGTGGAATGAGATGACATAAAGCTCCTTTTTATTATTATAATTATAGCTGTCCATTATTCATGAGGAAAGACTTCTGATGCTATCAAACTCCACAGAGTAAAAACAGAAAGAGATGTGGGGCACTCACATGACAGGCAGGTACGTCAACAGTGGGGATGAAACAAAGGTAATGAGAAATTTAAAAAAATACTGAGTTGGGGGGGGGGCAAACAAGGATGAAGTTGGAGATGGGGGGAAGAGAGGGAGTTGAGCAGAGAAAAAACATAACCCATGGCAAGACACTCAAACCTGTGCATGTCAGAACAAGGTTCCCAGATTTATGGGGAAGAAGCTCAACAGCAAAACAATGAGGAGAAAGAACGTGACACACAACCTTTCAAACTGCTTACTGGACAAAAGCTATTGGTAAGATATCTATACTCAGGCTTCAGGCACTGACGACCAGTATTTCACAGCATGACCACTATTTCAAGATAAAACTTAAATACAATTAAGTAAGAAATATTTTTTAGCTAATAACCAAATAAAATTATTAATCACCACTTAGATGTGGCATTTTTATGTGAATTTAAAGGAGAATCTGCAGTATTAATAACAGCAGTTGTAGTAATTGTAGCAGTAGCACTTGTTTAAGTTCAGACACAAGTAAACATGCTGGACACAACTGTCTGAGAAGGTATTAAGATTTGCTTTTAAGATGAGATTTGCTACTTTATTGCCAACCCCGAACTCAGATTTCACTGGCGACCGTTTGAAAGGAGGTTATGAAAAGAAATGAGTTTGAGCTGTATGATAATGTATATTACAAATAGCCATCAACCATAATCACAGATTCATAATATCATAGTGTATGACAAAAGAAAAAACTACATGTCACAAAGATCAAGAATCTACAGAGCTTATTATTAATGTAAGTCATGATAACAGTGCAATATCTACTCTTTAGTCAATATTCCTCTGTCGTCATTATCCAGTTACGCAAATAACAAATAACAAAACATGAACTTTGTGAGAAAAAAATTTTTGTTAACTCTGTAGGTTAGAAATGTAAACTTTATTTTATGCTGCAGTCTTCTTTATTTAATCTAGATTTCTGGAGGTCTTGTGGGACAATGGGCCACTGCAAAGCTATGACTGCCAGTGAATGTAGGCAAGTAGGTATTTCTAAACATCTGAGGTTTATTTTGGGTGCCTTCTTTATTTCACAATGCACACTGACACAAAATTCTTTCACAAAACCCAAAAACTACCAGGGTCAAAATGATTATGAACCCTTACGAACTGACCTTTTTGTTGAACCATAGCACAAACCACTGTTGTGCAATGATGTACTTTAAATCTGTAATGCTCAAAATGTTGTAAACTCAAGTTAAAAACTGAGGGTTATCTTCCAATGTACACACAGCATAAAAACCTCAGTCAGGGTTTGAGCTGTTACTTGAGAAAGCATCATGCCAAAACAAAGACATCAGTTCAGGAAGCTATCATAGAATTTCCAAGTGTCAAGAAGTGGAATGAGAAGTGTCATTAAGAAATTCAGAGGGCCACACAGTACAGAACAAACCCGGCACAGGTATGAAGCAAAAGAGTTCAAAGACTCAAGACACATCTCTCACTAGTTTTCTTTCCAAAGACCACGGAACAACTGCCAAGACACGAGTGAATGACTTAGCTATCAGGAATTGTAGTCTCAAAGGAGACAATCATTAGAGCCCTGGACAGGAATGAAATGCGAGGTTGCAGACCAAAAAACTCCACTTGAGCAGATCAGACACATTCAAGCCTGACTGAAGCATGCTAAGGACAAATGTCCTTTAGGCAGATGAGATTAAACTACAGCTCTTTGCCAGAGAGATGGTGTTTATATTTGAAAAAAGAAGGGAGAGATATATAGCTCAAGGAACACCATCCCCACAGTGAAACACGGGTGCTAATGCTTAATGCTGTAGAGATGCTTCAGTGCATCTGGAACCGGGAATCTCCTCAAGGTGGAAGGAATCATGAAGAAAAAAAAAACAATATGTGAAGATTCCAAAGAAAATCTCAAGCAGTCAGCAGCAAATGGGGTTTGGGTCGTCGCGCTGTCTAACACGACCACGACCCAAAAGATACACTAACTCCAGAAGACCAAAATGAACATTACTGACTTGGCCTGCACAAAGTCCTGACTTGAATCCCACTGAAAATCTGTGGAGTGAACTGAAGACCAAGGTCCATGCCAGAAGACCAGGCTGGGATTCCTCAGAAGATGTGTCTAAGGCCCCGAATTTGGGTCGATTTGTGCATACAAGGCGCATGAAGCAGGAATCGTATGCAAAACATGTAAAATTGTAGCTGCTTCTAACGCCTCGTATACCTGTTGCCACAACAAGTGCCCCACGACTGTGAAGTTGCCGAGTGCAAATGTGGCATGCCAGAGTATTGGCTCCCCCCACAACACGTGCGTGTGTTTTGCATGCTCCCCCGCCCCCCCAACACATCTGTGCATGTGGTTTGCGCCCCCGCCTCTGCCTGCAGGCAAGGCATCCCCATATGATCATAGAGTGACATCTTGGTGTGTGCCCTGACAGGACAGGGGGCGTGGCTGGCTTCCCACAGCTGTTGAGACATCTCCGGTTCTGGACATCACAGCTGCAGCACATGTCTCGTGTTTTGACGGACAGGTGCGTGTGTGGAAATACATAAAAACATATATCGCTTTTGCGATGGGAGGAGAAATGGACCATCAGTCCATTTGGACATGCAGCAAGCAATCTGAATGTCACATTTGACAGGACACGCGTGTCAGGCTGTGAGCGGCGCGCTACAGGACCAGGACAAACCAATAGTGCCACAAATATGCCACTTTCAGTCACATATCAGAGGAAATACGCCATACCAAATGCAGTTCGGTCAGTTATCACAGTGCTTTTTTTTCTTTTTTAGAAAATACGTTAATCTGCTTGTTGATTTTAGCCATTTCACACTCTTGTTACAAGACAGTGATTGCAGCGCAGTGGTAAAGTTTCCGTCTGGTAATCAGAGTGTATGGATTTGAATCCCATGGCATTTTTTTTTCCTTTTTATTTAAACAGGGTTATTTAACCGCGGGCTTCTGTACTGCATCCCCTTTAATGTATTATTTATATCAACCCAGTGATATTCACTAATTTATACAGCTGGTTTTTATTTTATTTTCCTCCACATCAGCAGCACAATGTGGTGCACCGCATCCCATAGAACACAGTGTGAGCAGCTGCAGCACCTCGCACTGTGTTCCTGCTCGAAAGACACCGTCGCGCACACGAACCGTCGCACTGGCATCATGCAGGCCTGCTCATCGGCGCGATGTTTCGTGGTGCGCTCATACGAGCTCTACTGCCACGAGTTGCCCTGAGTTGTACATATATGCTCTATGTGTGAAGGGGCCCTAAGACTCGTTGAAAACTACAACAAACAACTGCAGGCTGTTATCCAGCAAAAGGACACACAACTGACTATGAGCATCAGGGGGCTAATCATTTCCACTGAGGCAATTTTTGGGTTTTGTGAAGTAATTTTGTTTCTGTGTGCGAAGTAAAATAATGTAAACATCCAAAATAAACTAGGATATTTAGAAAGGCTGTGTTGAAAATTCCTTGCTCTGTTAAAAAAAAATACTTGGGAATTTTTTTAAGAAAATGTTAATTTTCATGGGGGAGGCTAATAAATTTCTCCTTATCTGTAATGCTTATTACTCAGGAACCATAACAGATGCAGCCTTTTAATGACCCATATTGTAATGCTTAATACTCAGGAACAATAGATACAGCCTTCTGCAACCCCATATCTGAAAAATAATAATTTACTGTGTGTAATAGGGTGGTTGAGAAAGGTCCCCAAGCCCCTTATGATGCCATTATGTCATCATCAAGGATAGGCCCTGACACCCTTTCTGACAGAGGTATTACATAGTTAATCAAGAAATGAACTGAGCTAATCAGTTCAAAAAACTTAATGCCAGTTAAATGTTATGAATTATGTGTAAATTGGGTATTGCTTTAGTCTTTATAGAGTTCTTCATGACTTTTATAATCCTTAATCAATGAGTTTTAGTTGCACACAGATAAAAAAGTAAGTACTTTCAAGTTCAATTCAGTTTTTCTGAAAAGATTAAGAAGTCAGATGGCAAAAAAATAGAGGGCAAACAACAATTCAAATTTAATTAAAATTTAATTAAGATTTAACATTTCATGCCCAAAACGTTGTGTAAAACCACATGGGAGTCAGCTTTATAACTCTTAGGATTTTGTAACTGATATATAGAGCTAGATGATACAGATGTATTGGTTTAATTATTTGTTGAAATCTTGGCATCACAAATTTCTGGAGAAACTGATTAGGACACCTGAAGAATTCAGGAGAGCGTGCTATATTGTGGAACAAAAATGCTTTGTTAATGAGCAACTTCACACCTGACAACAAAACTGTTTTCCCACCATACAGGTCAACATAATTTTGAAGGAGTCAGAACACACTGCTGCCTGAAGCACACACACAGCAAACACACTCCAACCCAGGCTGCCGCACAGTAAATGAGAACAAATTTACATAAACTGAGACAAAGTGACAAAACATTTAACTCAAGGTCAATTTTTTTCAGAAAAAATTTGACTTTCGATTTTTTTCCCCCCTACTTTTTTTTAAAGATATAGATAACTCAAAACTAGTTTTGCTTTTATTTAAAGGTGCGTTTACACATAACCAGGACGCGTTACGAATGTCATTTTTCTGTCATTCGTGACACATTCCTGACATTCTTAATGTGACTTAACGCATCTGACTAGGTTTCTTAATAGTGCGTGTTGGTGCATGATATTCTTGATATTCATGGAGCATGTTTTTGCCTGTCAAAAAATCTTCCACAAATGTCACACACCACCCTCATTTCGTCTCACGTCGTGGAGGTTGCAACTGAGCGTATTGATCCGTCCTGATGAGTATTGATCCTTAATAGAACGTGACAACATTCATAGTGGTTCCTGTGATGATTCTTGGAGCCCAAACTGTCACGCGTTATTACGAAGTGACACGTAAACTATCAAGTTTTGACACGACTTGTAACGCAGTGTCACATTTCACTGCGGATCAGTTTTCTGTCACATGTGCACAATTAAACTCAGCTCCAAATGTCGTTCCACAGTTCCTGCTGAAGCTCCTCAGGACGCTCCTGCAGGTGTTCCACCTGCTGTTGTAACCGATGAGCGGGAGAATGAGTCTGAGCGACCAGAGGAGCGAGAGCAGACTCACGTGCTGCCAGACATCTCTGCACCTCCTCCAGTCCGGCGGAGGAAGAATCGCGCGCACAATTAAACCCTGCTGCACAACTTTCAGTTTGATTGCTGACACCAAGTCGGCTAAAAGTCAAATTCCAGTGCTCTTCAGCGCGCTCCTGCAGGTGTTCCACCTGCTTCTTGTGCCTGATATTTGGGAAAATGTGCCAGACGAGAGCCGCATGAAGCCACACATCTGGTGCTGTCCTCCTCCTCCTCTCTGCGCCACTCCATGGCACAGAGCCCAACTACGCATGCAGTCACAAAGTTCTTCTGAAAAACTGGAGCCATCTGAATTCGGTTGGATGAATATGGGTGTGTGTGTGGAGACAATTCACCTCGTTCACAATGTGACAGAACTTAACGATGCGCTGTTACTCGCTAACGCGGAACACTATTCTTGACCGTGCGTAATGGTTCCTGATAATTCTCCTGCAACACATGCCATTAATTGTAATGTGTGGTAACAGGTTGCAGCAGTTCCTGAGGACACCTGACGCCTCTGCCCCGAATAATCACATTCGTGATCAGTGGCCAAAAATGTGTACTTCGTGGCATTCGTGACTTGTCTTCGTTATGTGTAAACGCAGCATTATCAAAAACGGGCCATACTAAAATGCGAAATGGGGACTGATAATCACGAAATGGGGGTAAAATGTAATGAAATGGAGCAGAGTGAACCAGAATGACTCCAAATAATTACTTTTATTTAACGGCTTAGCTTTTATTTTTTTTGTGAGATGTGCTCAGTTCAATGTAGTAGGGGCAGGTGCGGCATCTGGCGTCCCATTTCCTTATTATCAGTCCCCATTTCATCCCATTTAGCTACTTAATTGAATCACACTTCAGGCCCAGATCCAGACCGGTTTGGGCTGATACAGTTCCATCAGTCAGATTTTTTTACACATCGTTCGTCATTGGTATAAAAAAATTTCGAATAGTGCCGAACGTGTCCCTGCGGTGAACACAGCTTTTGATTTGATCCCACAATGCACCGCGCAGGTGTACACACACAGGAAAATTCAAACCGGATCAAAACAAACATAGCGTCAGTCCGGTCCAGTCGATGATCATGGCATCCAGGAAAAAAGTTGTTGTGGAAGGAAAATTGGGCGCTTATTTCAGAAAGAAACGGTGAGTGGTTTATAAATAGTTTTAAGACAATAGTGTGGTTTGAAAGGTATTCTATGATGACTGAAATTACATTTTCGGTGGTTTTCCAACTAAAATCGGAAGTCGATCGATGGCCGAAACTTAGAGGAAAAAAAACCCACTCGCTCAGTCACTGTCGATTGTTGTTGCCGACGATATCGGACATGCCATTGATTGTTAAAGTATTTAATTTATCCATAAATCATCATGGAAGTATGCCTGGTTTAAGTGTATTTATGCCACACACAAACTTTCAGATCGGAAAACATTTTATTTATTTACTAAATACATGTATCCAAACGAAGGCACCCGTTCAGTCACGTGGCATAGGACACTTTCCAATAATCAAAGAAATTAAATCATTGTTGACACACAGAACTTTCTTCATATTTTAAATACACTGTAAATTGGTAGTTATATCTTTCTTCTGGAGCAAATAAATACTATTAGAAATAAATTCTAGAAAATTCCAAAAACTACACTGTAAATTTGAAGATCTATGTTTTTTCTTCTGGAGCAAATAAATATTAAAAATAAATTCTATAAAATTCTAAAAACTAAACAGTAAATTTGCAGATCTACTTTTCTTCTGGAGCAAAAAAATAAATTCTGCAAAATTCTAAAAACTTATTATTGTTAAATGATAGGGAAGTTCCACAGCAATGTGATACACAAATAAAATAAAAGAATGAAGATTATTGAATAACAAGACGCGTACGATTTTTATTTTATCATTTGGCAAAAATGCATCTGTCAGATTTTCACTCTGGATCCAGCCCTGTACTTGGAGTCAGTCTGCTCCATTTCTCTACATTTAACCCCCCTTTTCATTATTATGAGTCTCCATTTTGCTCATCCGCTTAAAAATAATTAAATAAAAATCATTAATGGAATCATATTTAATCATATTTGCAGTCAGTCTGCTCCACTTCGTTACGTTTTACCCCTGTTTTGTTATTATTAGTCTCCATTTTGCTCATTCGCTTAAAAATAATTAAATAAAAATCATTAATGGAATCATATTTAATCATATTTGCAGTCAGTCTGCTCCACTTCGTTACGTTTTACCCGTTTTGTTATTATCAGTCCCCATTTCCCTTCATTTCACTTAAAAATAATTCAATAAAAGTAATAAATTGAATCCTATTTCAATCAATCAATTTTATTTATATAGCGCCAAATCACAACAAACAGTTGCCCCAAGGCGCTTTATATTGTAAGACAAGGCCATACAATATTTACGTAAAAACCCCAACGGTCAAAACGACCCCCTGTGAGCAAGCACTTGGCAACAGTGGGAAGGAAAAACTCCCTTTTAAGAGGAAGAAACCTCCAGCAGAACCAGGCTCAGGGAGGGGCAGTCTTCTGCTGGGACTGGTTGGGGCTGAGGGAGAGAACCAGGAAAAGACATGCTGTGGAGGGGAGCAGAGATCAATCACTAATGATTAAATGCAGAGTGGTGCATACAGAGCAAAAAGAGAAAGAAACACTCAGTGCATCATGGGAACCCCCCAGCAGTCTAAGTCTATAGCAGCATAACTAAGGGATGGTTCAGGGTCACCTGATCCAGCCCCAACTTTAGCAAAAAGGAAAGTTTTAAGCCTAATCTTAAAAGTAGAGAGGGTGTCTGTCTCCCTGATCTGAATTGGGAGCTGGTTCCAGAGGAGAGGAGCCTGAAAGCTGAAGGCTCTGCCTCCCATTCTACTCTTACAAACCCTAGGAACTACAAGTAAGCCTGCAGTCTGAGAGCGAAGTGCTCTATTGGGGTGATATTTGGAGTCAGTCTGGGTCAATCTGCCCCATTTCGTTAGTTTTTACCCCCATTTCGTGATTATTAGGCTCCATTTCGCTCCATTTCATATTTTAGTATAGCCACACTTAGGCAAATGATTCCACCAGAGGAAGCTGCTTTTTAGCGGGAGTTTGCGCTCTTATTCCCCTTGTAAAGTGTGCCATTTCTCCCACGCAGCTGCATGCCTCTGTTTTAGATGTTGGAATAAGTTTATTGTGCGGCTGCGTTTTGTTGCAATGGGCTTTAGACAAACTTTGTTGATCAGGTTGTCAATTGTGGTCTGTGGAATGTTGGTCCACTCCTCTTCAATGGCTGTGCGAAGTTGCTGGATATTGGCAGGAACTGGTACACGCTGTCGTATACGCCGGTCCAGAGCATCCCAAACATGCTCAATGGGTGATATGTCCGGTGAGTATGCTGGCCATGCAAAACTGGGACATTTTCAGCTTCCAAGAATTGTGTACAGATCCTTGCAACATGGGGCCGTGCATTATCCTGCTGCAACATGAGGTGATGTTCTTGGATGTATGGCGCAACAATGGGCCTCAGGATCTCGTCACGGTATCTCTGTGCATTCAAAATGCCATCAATAAAATGCACCTGTGTTCTTCATCCATAACAGACGCCTGCCCATACCATAACCCCACCGCCACCATGGGCCACTCGATCCACAACATTGACATCAGAAAACCGCTCACGCACATGACGCCACACCCGCTGTCTGCCATCTGCCCTGAACAGTGTGAACCGGGATTCATCCGTGAAGAGAACACCACTCCAACGTGCCAAATGCCAGCGAATGTGAGCATTTGCCCACTCAAGTTGGTTACGACAACGAACTGGAGTCAGGTCGAGACCCCGATGAGGACGACGAGCATGCAGATGAGCTTCCCTGAGACGGTTTCTGACAGTTTATGCAGAAATTCTTTGGTTATGCAAACCGACTGTTTCAGCAGCTGTCCAAGTGGCTGGTCTCAGACGATCTTGGAGGTGAACATGCTGGATGTGGAGGTCCTGGGCTGGTGTGGTTACACGTGGTCTGTGGTTGTGAGGCTGGTTGGATGTACTGCCAAATTCTCTGAAATGCCTTTGGAGACGGCTTATGGTAGAGAAATGAACATTCAATACACGAGCAACAGCTCTGGTTGACATTCCTGCTGTCACCATGCCAATTGCACGCTCCCTCAAATCTTGCGACATCTGTGGCATTGTGCTGTGTGATAAAACTGCACCTTTCAGAGTGGCCTTTTAATGTGGGCAGTCTAAGGCACACCTGTGCACTAATCATGGTGTCTAATCAGCATCTTGATATGGCATACCTGTGAGGTGGGATGGATTATCTCAGCAAAGGAGAAGTGCTCACTATCACAGATTTAGACTGGTTTGTGAACAATATTTGAAGGAAATGGTGATATTGTGTATGTGGAAAAAGTTTTAGATCTTTGAGTTCATCTCATACAAAATGGGAGCAAAACCAAAAGTGTTGCGTTTATATTTTGTTGAGTGTACAACTGCTTAAAGTAGCAGGCCCCCTGAGGCAGTACAGCAGAGTCATCTCTCAGAATTGTACCACCACTTATGATGAGTGTGGCAGGAAGAGGTGTGGCTTTTGAGGAAAGGAGTCCATTGATTCCTCTTTAAGTAGATGGAGGGTGACCAGATTACAGATAGTGCTTCTCCTGCTCACAGACACCGCTAATACATGCCTCCTTGTTTATCCATGTTGCTTTATCGACTAAAGTATGGAACTGTCCTGGATAGCAACTACCAAGGCAGACAACCAGTCCATCCACACTTTCTAAAACTAGACCTTTACATACAAGTGAGGTGATATGCGGCCATTCTCTTGGTCTTTTCCAGTTGCTGGGGTCTACAGAACTGTAGCTGGATCATGGCTAGAGAACTACCTCCCCACGTCCATAGTGCTGTAGGCCACAATGCAAACACGACTACACCTCATCTGTCTCCCAAAGCAACTATGTGTTTGACACAAAGTCATTCGAAAGGCATCAAAAGGATCCTCCAAACAGACAGAGCATCAAACACATCTAGGTTCTTGGTCAGCATCCAAGACGCACAACCATACAGCAAGGCAAGAATTACCTCTGTCTCCAGGGGCATCACAACCTCATAATCTCTTCAAGGCATCTCTTGATCTCAAAGGTAACAGACCCAAAGACCTAAGTATCACTGCTGAGATAAGTGAATCTCTCTACAGATACATTTCTGATTGCTGAGTTCAGGAACAGGAACGAGTGCACTGAAAGCCTGGATCTAAGTCTTGACCCAGGACAATTGCAAACCCAGACAGACTGACTCGTCACTCAGCTTTTCAAGTGCTGCAACCAGGGCATCCATTGATTCCACAATGATCACACAATCATCCGCAAAATGAAAATCAGTGAAACCTTCACCTCAGATACTGGACTTCACAACCTTACCCAACACCCAGTCTGTGCAAGCATTGAACAAATGGTTACACAACCATTAACTTTAGGTAAAGGTCACAAATATTTCACATTAGTGATTGATTTGACATGATTGGGCAATATAGGAATGTAGGCAGGATCTCCATCTGTACCTGTAACTACATTGGAGTAATTACAAAAAATTACTTCCAACCTAAAACCTACTATAGATGCTTTTCTGACAATCAACATTACAATATTTTTTCACATCTAACAATACCAGATACAAATATTGGCACTGATCTTGAGTGTATTTCTTTAATCCAAAAAACAAAACAGAATATTTCTCTTTCACTGTTAATTCAGAGTTTGAATCCAAAGACCTGCTAGAAAACTAAAGGTGGGAAGCCAATTATCTGGACCATTGGTTCTCTCCAATTTAATTTGAAGTTTAAGTCACAGTTTGGTAAAATTATCGTAAAATGCATCAGATGGTCTTATTTCACCAAAACAGCAAATCTTCAAACTAAAATCTGACACCAAATCAGGAAAATTTCCAATAAATAGTGAAGAACAAAGACCGCAGCTGTGCAGCATAAATAAAATATATACAGCAGTACGTCTGTCTCTCAAACAGGAAGCCAGCAAATCAGCCCAGCAGAGATTCTGTACTTCCCCTCTGTGGCTTGTTATCTCACAAGACTGTCAACTACAGGAGCCAGAGGCTGGATGGCAACGCTCTGCATTCTCATCACTGTTAATTCTCTTTGAACTGTACTTCAAAATTTCTGTTCCACCTGTAAAGTCAAAATTATTAATTTAATGTCTTACAGATAGCCTGCCTAAAACTTTTGCTTTTGCATGTAAACTCAATTCCTTGACTTTATTTCCACAAACAGCCTCAGACACTTTGCCTCCATAATACTGCCAAGTTACATAAAGACAATGAACAGAGTTTAGATGCAAAAGCTTTAGGCAGGCCATCAGTAAGACATGAATAGGGATGGGTATCGAGAACCGGTTCCTTCCGGGTATCGTTAAGAAATGATTCGATCCACCGACATCAATAAGCTTTGTGCTTAACGATTCTGTTATCGGTCCTTCAGAGTGGCCGTTGTTTTGGCGGGTGTTTGTCAGGAAAATGATCATTTCTCTACACTGATTACAGACCCTGCAGCGGGTCCTTAATCAACTTTTCTGCAGCGCGGCTTTGCTTTGAACCTTGAACCAATCGAAGCGTGGTTCGCAGACTGAAGCAATGCTTCAGTCGATTGCTTTGTTTATTTCTTTCTTTCGCTTAATTTTCCCCCGCTAAAACCCTAAAGAGCATACGTCTGTGAGTATTATTTACCTTTTCTATGTTAAACCGACCTGTTATGGTCTTCTGAAACAGTTGATAGATGTATTTTATAACTTAAAAATGGGAGCGATGCTAATGCGTTAGCATGTCTATGGCTTTTTCAATGTTAAAAGTTAGCATTTAGCAACTGCAGCTGTCATCACGTTCGGGTGCATTTGTTTTCAAATTGTAATATTCCTTAAATTTATTTTTGTTTATATATTAATAATCTAATGATTATTATATACAATTTTAGAGAAACAGACAAAAAGAACCTGAATAGAAAACCAAACAGAAAATGTATAATAGCAATTAACAATGAACATAAATAAATAAATACATACATAAATAAGTGTTTCCTGTGAACACCGAGTGACTCTCACACCTCCATTTCATCCCTGTCTTATTTAAGTTTAATGACAGTTTGTTTCGGTCAAGCCATATTTTCAATTTGTTAATTTCTTCAGTGATTTCCTCCAGAACTATCTGCCAAACTAGAAAACTGCTGCATCCTAGTAGGAGCAGAATACTACTGGAATGGATCCGAATAAGGAAAGTTGTATTTTTTTTTTCTCACCTAAATGGATGCTGCGCTCACTCCAGTTTATTGTCTGGAATAGTCCCAGACTGCATTTCAGAGCTTCTAAAATTCAAACATTTTTGTGCAGGTGGTGTTGGGGGGTAATTTTGGGTTTCAGCTTTTTTTGTTTTTCATCACTTTCATCCCTGAATATGAGTTGTGATTCACTTTTGTGCGGATTAAAGTTACTAACTGGGTCTCCTGTCTCGTTGCGACAAAGAAACGAGAATCATCCTCCGTTCTGTTCACACAGCTCCAAACGTTGCGTGGCTCTCTGACAAGTCAAGATAGAATGTTAGAATTCAGTCTGAATTAATAACTTCAAAGCGAAACGCAGTTTTGTTTATTTTTATTTATGTCCAGAGATCAAGGATACAGTGACTAATCTCATATTTATTTACTTTAAGACTAAAGGAAATACATATAAAACCTGTAAAGCCTACTTTTAGTACAAAATTCACGAGGTATCGATAAGGGAATCAATAAGGAATCGGATCGATAAGCAAAATCGATAATGGCATCGATATCGATAAAACCTTATCAATACCCATCCCTAGACATGAAATTAATAATTTTGACACCACACACCTCAGGTCCCACAGAACACACAATACTAGCCAGCCAGCCATATCAACATCACAACCAAAAACTGATACTATTCTGTCCTTACATTTTTGACATATTTGTCAGGATGATCAAAATAAGACACATTTGTAGTGATGATTTGTATTGAGGGGAAATGTTAAGCATAACACGGTAAGTACATAAAAGTGATCATCAATGATCAATCATTTGTCATTTATAAAGAAAATTCTAAATTTTGACTTGTACCACATTCTCAATTATTCTATTTTATATGAGTGTCACAATCAATTACCAATTTTAAAGCAACTGATATGACTACACTGATACATGGATCCCTGAATCAGTCTAACTATGAATAAGTTTACGATGGCTCAGTTTTAATGTTAGAAATAACATCAGTTTAATTATTTCACTCTTACCTTTGTATCTTCACACTCTTACAAATGTTCAGTTGTTGAAACCTCCCTACTCCAGGCAGATTTATCATGCATTATAGCTTAATAATTGGCATAAATAAGGTGCAAGACATAGTCAGTGAATTGGAAATGTTCATGTATCCATCCCCTGACTTGTATTAAGAAAACTGTCTGTAAAACCGATGATTCATATCAACTATAATCCTGATATTTAGTGTGTCCGATTAGTTATGGCCTCTGAAAATGGAGGGACTACATTAAAAATGGCTGTCAATTCTCACTGTGATATTTTTGTTAAACCCTTTGAAAGTCTATGTTTCATCCCCATGTTCATGGTTTCATTACAATCCCATTGTGACAATGTAGAGAGACAAAACATTTTTTCTTTTTTTTTTAAATTTGTGGCACTGTCCAAACAACTACAACATTTTGGCCATGTGGTATATGTTTGATTAAGCATGCAAGTGCACCCATGTTGAGGACCCCAGCAACTGGATGAGGCCAAGGGTATTCCCATGTTTCACATGGGTGCTGCAGATTAACGGCTCCTTTGTGTAGTGAAGATGGACCAGTTCTCTGCCTGGGTGTTTGCTACCCAGGACCTGGGGAGATTCTGTGGCTATGGTTTGACTAAATACTTAATGTACCTAACTAAGAAAACCAAACAATATTTTTACATGTACGGAACCGTGGGCTAGCACTGTACAAAACAATGAGGTCTGTAACATTGACTATGATTTATATTGTCATGTTCAGACATATGGTTTAAATGTAATTGCTCAAGATGCAATATACAACCCCTGGCAAAAATTATGGAATCACCGGCCTCGGAGGATGTTCATTCAGTTTAATTTTGTAGAAAAAAAGCAGATCACAGACATGACACAAAACTAAAGTCATTTCAAATGGCAACTTTCTGGCTTTAAGAAACACTATAAGAAATCAGGAAAAAAAATTGTGGCAGTCAGTAACGGTTACTTTTTTAGGCCAAGCAGAGGAAAAAAATATGGAATCACTCAATTCTGAGGAAAAAATTATGGAATCATGAAAAACAAAAGAACGCTCCTACACATCACTAGTATTTTGTTGCACCACCTCTGGCTTTTATAACAGCTTGCAGTCTCTGAGGCATGGACTTAATGAGTGACAAACAGTACTCTTCATCAATCTGGCTCCAACTTTCTCTGATTGCTGTTGCCAGATCAGCTTTGCAGGTTGGAGCCTTGTCATGGATCATTTTCTTCAACTTCCACCAAAGATTTTCACTTGGATTAAGATCCGGACTATTTTTTGACCCTATGTGTCTTTTTGCAAGGAATGTTTTCACAGTTTTTGCTCTATGGCAAGATGCATTATCATCTTGAAAAATGATTTCATCATCCCCAAACATCCTTTCAGTTGATGGGATAAGAAAAGCGTCCAAAATATCAACGTAAACTTTGCATTTATTGATTATGTAATGACAGCCATCTCCCCAGTGCCTTTACCTGACATGCAGCCCCATATCATCAATGACTGTGGAAATTTACATGTTCTCTTCAGGCAGTCATCTTTATAAATCTCATTGGAACGGCACCAAACAAAAGTTCCAGCATCATCACCTTGCCCAATGCAGATTCGAGATTCATCACTGAATATGACTTTCATCCAGTCATCCACAGTCCACGATTGTTTTTCCTTAGCCCATTCTAACCTTGTTTTTTTCTGTTTAGGTGTTAATGATGGCTTTCGTTTAGCTTTTCTGTATGTAAATCCCATTTCCTTTAGGCAGTTTCTTACAGTTCAGTCACAGACGTTGACTCCAGTTTCCTCCCATTCGTTCCTCATTTGTTTTGTTGTGCATTTTCGATTTTTGAGACATATTGCTTTAAGTTTTCTTCTTGATGCTTTGATGTCTTCCTTGGTCTACCAGTATGTTTGCCTTTAACAACCTTCCCATGTTGTTTGTATTTGGTCCAGAGTTTAGACACAGCTGACTGTGAACAACCAACATCTTTTGCAACATTGCATGATGATTTACCCTCTTTTAAGAGTTTGATAATCCTCTCCTTTGTTTCAATTGACATCTCTCGTGTTGGAGCCATGATTCATGTCATTCCACTTGGTGCAACAGCTCTCCAAGGTGTGATCACTCCTTTTTAGATGCAGACTAATGAGCAGATCTGATTTGATGCAGGTGTTAGTTTTGGGGATGAAAATTTACAGGGTGATTCCATAATTTTTTCCTCAGAATTGAGTGTTTCCATATTTTTTTCCTCTGCTTGGTCTAAAAAAGTAACCGTTACTGACTGCCATTATTTTTTTTCCTGATTTCTTATAGTGTTTCTTGAAGCCAGAAAGTTGCCATTTGAAATGACTTTAGTTTTGTGTCATGTCTATGATCTGCTTTTTTTCTACAAAATTAAACAACTGAATGAACATCCTCCAAGGCCGGTGATTCCATAATTATTGCCAGGGGTTGTAAAAACTTTAAACAGAATGTTCAGGATGTGGAAACTGTAGATCCTCAAGCCAACTGGTGAACATTACTTGCGATATTACATCTTTTTAATATTATGAAATGTGTTCTACACCTGCATGAGGAAACCTGACAGCAATGCACCGTGATTTGTACCACACCATGACCTTGAAAGATTTCCAGACAACTCACACACAATATATTAATGCATCATGGGTAGCTCCTGGTCAACTCACAAATTCAGTGTGGTCAAGTCGAAATTTAACCTGATATCATAGTTATATTTGTGAAATAATCCTGGCAATAAATCACTCACATTTTCGCCCAAAACTACCAGTGTATGATATATGGTGAAACATGGAATGGATACAGTAAATCTGAGGGTGTATTTTTTTTTTTTCCCAGCGCACTGTCAGCTTGTGGTTTGATGCGTCGTAATTGGTAGCTAGCTCTGTCCACTTAGTACAACGGTGAAAGTGCGAGTTATCTGTTAGAGAGGTGCGATCTGACTTGGGTGAGAGTTGCCTTGGTACAACCATGTTTCAAACTGAACTGTGATACTCCTATAGTGAACTGTATGTAATCAAGTGCATGTTCCTGCCTGCAGTCAATGAATTGAGTTGGGAGGTTTATCTGACAGATCCCATGAGATAACCAAAATTTTTATGCTAAAGATCTATAAATACCCATGCATTCTCCCAGGAATTGCCATTTTATTTAATTCATTCATTCACTCAGCCACATGGGGTGTACAGCCAGTACATTCTGAGTGCTGGTCCCAAGCCCGGATAAATGAGGAGGGTTGCGTCAGGAAGGGCATCCGCCATAAAACAAGCCAACCCAACTATGCAGACTCAGAATCGAATTCCCATACCGGATCGGTCGCAGCCCGGGTTAACAACGTCCGCCACCGGTGCTATTGCCCAACAGGGTGCCGGTGGAAATTGGGCTACTGCTGGGCGAAGACGACGAAGAAGAGGAGGAAAATGTTGCCACGAACAGCGGGAGAAGAAGAAAACTAGAAGGGTGTAAATGAGAGTGGGGACTTTGAATGTTGGTAGTATGACTGGTAAAGGGAGAGAGCTGGCTGATATGATGGAGAGGAGGAAGGTAGATATATTGTGTGTGCAAGAGACCAAGTGGAAGGGAAGTAAGAGCAGGAGCATCGGCGGTGGGTACAAGTTGTTGTACCATGGTGAGGACAGGAAGAGAAATGGTGTTGGGGTCATTTTAAAGGAAGAGTATGTTAAAAGTGTGTTGGAGGTTAAGAGAGTGTCTGACAGGGTGATGAGTGTGAAGTTGGAAATTGAAGGGGTGATGATGAATATCATGAGTGCATATGCCCCACAGGTAGGTTGTGAGATGAAGGAGAAAGAAGATTTCTGGAGTGTGTTAGATGAGGTGGTGGAGAGTGTGCCCAAGCATGAAAGAGTGGTGATAGGAGCAGACTTCAATGGGCATGTTGGTGAAGGGAACAGAGGTGATGAGGAAGTAATGGGTAGATATGGTATCAAGGATAGGAATGGGGAAGGACAGATGGTAGTTGATTTTGCAAAAAGGATGGAAATGGCTGTGGTGAATACCTACTTTAAGAAAAGGGAGGAGCACAGGGTAACATATAAGAGTGGAGGAAGGTGCACACAGGTGGACTACATTCTTTATAGGAGATGCAAGCTAAAAGAAATCACAGACTGTAAGGTGGTAGCAGGAGAGAGTGTCACTAGACAGCATAGGATGGTTGTTTGTAGGATGACTTTAGAGGTAAAGAAGAAGAAGAGAGTGAGAGCTCAACAAAGGATCAGATGGTGGAAGCTGAAGGAGGAAGACTGTTGTGTGAAATTTAGCGAGCAGGTGAGAGAAGCACTAGTTGGAGGGGAAGCAATTTTGGACAACTGGAAAAGTACTGCAGATGTGGTGAGGGAGACAGCTAGGGCAGTACTGGGTATGACATCTGGACAGTGGAAGGAAGACAAGGAGACTTGGTGGTGGAATGAAGAGGTCCAGGAAAGCATAAGGAGAAAGAGGTTGGCGAAAAAGTTTTGGGATAGTCGGAGAGATGAAGAAAGTAGACAGGAGTACAAGGAGATGCGGTGTAAGGCGAGAAGAGAAGTGGCAAAAGCAAAGGAAAAGGCATATTGCGAGCTGTACAAGAAGTTGAATAGTAAGGAAGGAGAAAAGGACTTGTACCGATTGGCCAGACAAAGGGACAGAGCTGGAAAGGATGTGCATCAGGTTAGGGTGGTAAAAGATGCACATGGTAATGTGCTGACAAGTGAGGAGTGTGTGCTGAGAAGGTGGAGGGAATATTTTGAAGAGTTGATGAATAAAGAAAATGAGCGAGAGAAAAGGCTGGATGATGTGGTGAGAGTAAATCAGGAAGTAAAAGAGATTAGCAAGGAAGAAGTGAGGGCAGCTATGAAGAGGATGAAGAGTGGAAAGGCAGTTGGTCCAGATGACATTCCAATGGAGGCATGGAAATGTCTAGGAGAGATGGCAGTAGAATTTCTAACCAGATTGTTTAATAAAATCTTGGAAAGTGAGAGGATGCCTGAGGAGTGGAGACGAAGTGTGCTGGTTCCTATTTTCAAGAACAAGGGTAATGTGCAGAGCTGCAGTAACTAAAGAGGCATAAAGCTGATCAGCCACAGCATGAAGTTATGGGAAATAGTAGTAGAAGCTAGGCTTAGAAAACAGGTGAAGATCTGTGAGCAGCAATATGGTTTCATGCCGAGAAAGAGCACTACAGATGCAATGTTTGCTCTGAGAATACTGTTGGAAAAGTACAGAGAAAGACAGAAAGAGTTACACTGTGTGTTTGTGGACTTAGAAAAAGCTTATGATAGGGTGCCAAGAGAAGAGTTGTGGCATTGTATGAGGAAGTCTGGAGTGGCAGAGAAGTATTTTAGGGTAGTGCAGCACATGTACAAGAATAGTGTGACAGCAGTGAGATGCGCAGTCGGAATGACAGACTCATTCAAGGTGGAGGTGGGATTACACCAAGGATCAGCTCTGAGTCCTTTCTTGTTTGCAGTGGTGATGGACAGGTTGACAGATGAAATCAGACAGGAGTCCCCATGGACTATGATGTTTGCAGATGACATTGTGATCTGTAGTGAGAGTAGAGAGCAAGTTGAGTCTAGTCTGGAGAAGTGGAGATATGCTTTGGAGAGAAGAGGAATGAAAGTCAGTAGAAGCAAGACTGAGTACATGTGTGTAAATGAGAGGGAGCCCAGTGGAATAGTGCAGTTACAAGGAGTAGAAGTGGTGAAAGTAGATGAGTTTAAATATTTGGGGTCAATTGTTCAAAGTAATGGAGAGTGTGGTAGAGAGGTGAAGAAGAGAGTGCAGGCAGGGTGGAGTGGGTGGAGAAAGGTGGCAGGAGTGATTTGTGACCGAAGAATATCAGCAAGAGTGAAGGGGAAAGTTTACAAAACAGTAGTGAGACCAGGTATGTTGTATGGTTTAGAGACAGTGGCACTAACAAAAAGACAGGAGGCAGAGCTGGACGTGGCAGAGCTGAAGATGTTGAGATTCTCTTTGGGAGTGACAAGAATGGACAAGATTAGGAATGAACATATCAGAGGGACAGCTCAGGTGGGACGGTTTGGAGACAAAGTCAGAGAGGCGAGACTGAGATTGTTTGGACATGTGCAGAGGAGGGACCCAGGGTATATAGGGAGAAGGATGCTGAGGATGTAGCCACCAGGCAGGAGGAGAAGAGGGAGACCAAAGAGGAGGTTCATGGATGTGCTGAGAGAGGACATGCAGGTGGTTGGTGTGACAGAGAAAGATACAGAGGACAGGGTGAGATGGAAACGATTGATCTGCTGTGGCGACCCCTAACGGGAACAGCCGAAAGACAAAGAAGATTTAATTCATTCATTCATTTCCTGCTGTTTTTCTGTGTCCAGGTCATGGTGGCTGCAAACTGCTCCTTCCACATTTCCCCATCCTCTGCCACCTCTCCTACTCTTCCTGGTGGATCTCAAGGCATTCCCAAGCCAGATGGGAGCTATAATACCTCGAATGTGACCTGGGTATTCCCAAGGGCCACATCTCAGTTGGACAGGCCTGGAAGACTTCTCTATGGAAGACAATCAGGGGGCATTTTCACCAGATGCCCAAACCATTTCAACTGGCTACTTCTGATGTGAAACCAGAGTCTATCCTGGATACTGAAGATCCCAACCCTCTCCCTGAGTGTAAGGCAAGATTACCTAATTTCCAAAGCATGTATCTGCAACCTTGTTCTTTTGGTCATTACCCAAAGCTCATGACCACAGTTGAGGACAGGATTATAGTGATTATTTTGGGAGGGACCATACTAAAATACGAAATGGACAAAATGGAGACTGATAATTACGAAAAGGGGGCAAAATGGAAAGAAATGGGACCTAAAATTACAGTACATTTCGTAAAGAGCAGGTCTTGAAAAAAAAATGCATGGACTTTATAGATAAACGAGACTACTGTTGGGTCAGTGGCTGAAGTTTCATCTCTTGAACACCAGATGGCACAACCGCCCTGTGTACAGTACAGAACATATTTCCAAAATGCCACAAAAAGGACCAACATAAAATTAAAGTACCAGGCATATCCAGCTGGGAGGAGACCCCAGGGAATACCCAGGACTAGGTGGAGAGATTATATCTCCACACTGACTTGGGAACGTCTTGGTATCCACCAGTTAGAGATGGTTAATTTGGCCTGGGAAAGGGAAGTTTTGGGTCCCTTGCTGCAGCTGTTGCCCTCGCAACCCGGTTTTGCATAAGTGGTTGAAGATTGAAGAGATTTTGCACATAATGGGATAAAGGATTTACAAAATAAATGTACACAATGTGCCCTTGGTATCTGGGTTCCCAATGGAAACCATAGAAGGACCCCAAAAAGGTTCTGAGATCAATTTCAGTGTCAACTTTGCAGCCTATGAAAGCAATCTAGGCTAATGTTAGAGGTCCACAATCTCAGATCTATGTGACAAACTGGCCTGCGCGCACCTAAACAGCAGCTATCCAGACAAAAAAAGAAAGGAGTTGCTACTTTTTTGTGGCTCAAAGCGCAGACAGAGCATGTTGAGAAACGGCTGCCTTTTGGCCTGGGTGGCTGTTGCACTGTGCACACCCTGAGCTGTGCCACGCCGTGTATTGTTTACATAGCTTTCCTGCTTCTGCTGGTTTTTTCTGTGACAGTACATAAAACAGCAAACAGCGAGCTAACTAAACGACGAATTCACCAAAAACACACAACACTGCCGTTTGTCTTTAACCCATCGATAAGCTTTTGTCCCACCTTTTGTCATCTAGCTCGCAATGCTAATCTAGCTAGAATTTTAGCCTGAAGCAGACAGGAGCTTATTGGCTAATTTAGCTAGCAAGGAAGCTAATGTTGATAACTAGTTAATACACTGGGTGCATTATCGGACAAGTCTAAGGTGCTTATTTTCACTTTTCCGTCAAGTCTATAACCATATTGCTTAAAAAAAATAAAATAAAACCAGAACTTTACTATTCCATTTAAACCACTTATTTATACTGAAATCTACATTTAATTTCCACATTTGGGCTACAATGTCCAATCATCATTTCGAAGGGTTTAAGTGATTAAATGAATTGCTAACACTAAGTAAAACACGAAAATGAAGAGTAATAACTAATAAAAATACACGAGTGCGAAGTTTTAAAAAGCACGGTTAACATTAGAACCAGCTGTTAAAAAAAAATCTACAATGTCCGAGGATGGAACTCTAACGTTAGCGCTCTAGCTTAGCAATGCCTCACTACTCCAGCAGCTATCTGTCCTGGTGTCTAAAATACACTCCAGAAATCAACGCTGGGTGATTTCTAATAACGGCTCCTTATTCTGTCGGTTCGTGAAATTAAGCGAACTATGATTTAATGGCTCCACAGTAATAGAACAGGGAAGGGAAACAATGTGGCTGGAAGAAGAGCGGCTCTCGGTGACGCTCAAACCCCGATCTCTGACACTCATTAGCGGCTTTACCGGTCTTGAAGAACGGCGCTATGTCGGTGCCATCCCTCTCGGTCTCCTCCGCTCCTTCGCCGGAGCTCATGACTGCCGTAACCAAAACCGGCAGCGTAGTATCTCCAAAGTATAGTTCCTTCCCGAAAAGGGCAAAAAGACAGAGGGGGAAAAAATCACTTCGGTCCAGACAAAAGCGCCATTAAAGCCACACACGGAGGTTCGCGGTGACTCCTAAACACTAGCTGTGCCATCTGCAGACCTCCATCTTGGGGTAGCGAACAGACGGGGAGCACCGGGTTCCTCCTCGGAGTGCAGCCGAGGGGAGCGTCACTGTAGCGGGCGGCAGGGGGAGGAGGAGGGGGGCACGGGAGGAGCCGGCGGCGGCGACGGGTCGCTGCTCGGTGAATATCCGTCAGCTTTCGGAAACGAGCGGACAGACGGCACTCAGCATGTGGAGCAACTTAGTCTGTGCAACATTATTAGAAGAATTCTGCAGCCGTTATTCATGAAGACTGAATTGTTGCTCAGTTAAGTGCAGCAGAGCGATCGGTAAAAGTTTCCTGGATACACTTCTGAACGGATATCAGGTCAGCTGAGAAAGAACCTGTTATAAACTGTCATTACGCTGCCCTCCGAGACGTGTGTGTGGAAATGCTACCATCTGGTGGACGAGGGTAGAATTTCCCCCAAATAAAAATAGATAAATGTGAATTAAATTTAATTAAATTAAATTAGAGTAGTAGAAAACTACTCTTAGAGTAGTTTTAAGTTCCTGTTATAAGCTGCCACCACAACTCATGTCTTCAGCTTTTATTTTGAAGGCTTTGAGCGGAAGTGATGTATGCAGAGATGGCTTTGACGGAGAGAGGAATAAAGTGGACTTCGCTCCCCGTCAAATCACTTACACTACACCGCATATAGCACTTCTGTTCTAAGCCTTCAAAATGAAAGCTGAAGACGAGTTGTGACAGCTTATAACAGGAACTTAAAACTACTCTAGTCTGGAAAAATAGGTTACAGAAGTATATAAAATATTTCCAATAACAGTAGCTATTTACTAGTTTTCTTTAGTAATAGTATTTATGAAATATGAGTTGATAATTTCTCAAACCTCGGATTCAGGAGGAGCAGTGTGGTTTTCGTCCTGGTCGCGGGACACTGGACCAGCTATACATGCTCCATCGGGTGTTCGAGGGTTCATGGGAGTTTGCCCAACCGGTCCACATGTGCTTTGTGGATCTGGAGAAGGTGTTCGACCGTGTCCCTCGGGCACCCTGTGGGGGGTGCTCCGGGAGTACTGGGTCGGGGTCCTTTACTAAGGGCTATCCGGTCCCTGTACGACCACAGCAGGAGCTTGGTTCACATTGCCGGTAGTAAGTCAAACCTGTTTCCAGTGCACGTTGGCCTCCGGCAGGGCTGCCCTTTGTCACCAGTTCTGTTTATTATCTTTATGGACAGAATTTCTAGGCGCAGCCAGGGTGTAGAGGGGGTCTGGTTTGGGAACCACAGAATCTCGTCTCTGCTGTTTGCGGACGATGTGGTTCTGTTGGCTTCGTCAAATCAGGACCTTCAGCATGCACTGGGGCGGTTTGCAGCCGAGTGTGAAGCGTCCGGGATGAAAATCAGCACCTCCAAATCCGAGGCCATGGTTCTCGACCGGAAAAAGGTGCTTTGCCCTCTTCAGGTCGGTGGAGTGTCCTTGCCTCAAGTGGAGGAGTTTAAGTATCTCGGGGTCTTGTTCACGAGTGAGGGACGGATGGAGCGTGAGATCGACAGACGGATCGGTGCAGCATCTACAGTGATGCAGTCGCTGTATCGGACCGTCGTGGTGAAGAGAGAGCTGAGTAGGGGGGCAAAGCTCTCGATTTACCGATTGATCTACGTTCCGATCCTCACCTATGGTCATGAGATTTGGCTCATGACCGAAAGAATGAGATCGCGAGTACAAGTGGCCGAGATGAGTTTCCTCCGCAGGGTGGCTGGGCGCTCCCTTAGAGATAGGGTGAGGAGCTTAGTCACTCGGGAGGAGCTCGGAGTCAAGCCGCTGCTCCTCCACATCGAAAGGAGCCAGTTGAGGTGGCTCGGGCATCTTTTCCGGATGCCCCCTGGATGCCTCGCTGGAGAGGTGTTCCGGGCACATTCCCATCGGGAGGAGGCCCCGGGGAAGACCCAGGAAACGCTGGAGGGACTACGTCTCTTGGCTGGCTTGGGAACACCTTGGGGTTCCCCCGGAGGAGCTGGGGGAGGTGTGTGTGGATCGGGAGGTCTGGGCGGCTTTGCTTGAGCTGCTGCCCATGCGACTCGACTCCAGATAAAGCGGAAGAAAATGGATGGGTGGATGGATGGAGTTGATAATTTGGCTAAAATCTGCTGACTCATTCGTCTTTCCTTCAAGCATTTATTAGCAAAATACTGAGAAACACATTCCTAAATTATATATATTTAATCCAGTTGCAGTTCACAAATGGTAAAAGCTGCCATTGTGTTGCAGCACTAAGTTACAGTTTTTATATATGTTGTCTGATTAGCTTGATGCTAGGTTTTATGTTAAGACGCTGACACAGCACCTAACGTTAGCATGAGCTGAGTGCCTCCGTTGTAAGCAACCTCCTGAGTGAGGGGAGTGCCTTAAAGCAGTAATTCATAATGATTTTAATCATTCATGTGTCTTGAAATCTTGCTAGCATCACATAATGAGATGCTAATGGGATAACGTTAACATGAAGACTCACTAGCGTCACATAACACGATGCTAGAAGTCACGTGAGCGTTAGCTGAGTGCTTAAAGTGTAGCAACGGGATTTATAATGCTCTTAAAAAAACACGAGTTACAATTTCACTTAGAAAATCATAACTGCACATCTTCAGGTAATTTTACATGCTGCCTGAAAAAAAATGACTATCGAACTATGTGAGGTTTCTGAGCTTTTCTCCAGACAGACTAAGTACCGGGAACTTCCCATGAGCCCTATGGTCCACTAGTCCTAGTCCTAGGGTCCACTAGTCCTATGGTGCACTAGTCCTCATCTTAGGGTCCACTAATCCTAGGGTCCACTAATCCTACGGTGCACTAGTCTGCATTCTAGGGTCCACTAGTCCTATGGTACACTAGTCCTAGGGTCCACTAGTCCTGGTTAGGGGTTTGGGTAAAGGTTAGAATGAACTTTAAAATCAGTTTGGGGTTGTAATATACGCCATCAAATAAGATAAAGAAGTTAGGAACAGTGGACCCTAGGACTAGTGGACCCTCCCCCTAAGTAACATTTGGTCCTTAGAGAATTATGGTAGGTATTTTGATTTGTTGATGCGTGTTACATTCTTCATACAGCTTTAATACAACGACTGAGTGATCAGCAGATGGAACTGTCTTTAATTCAGGGTTACAAATCTTTCCCATTGTTGTCACATCAGGTCTAGGAGCAAGAACTGTCGTGGCTGCATCCATACCAGGGGTGGGCAATTTGTTCCACAAAGGACCAAGAGGCTGCAGGTTTTCTTTGCAGCCACTGACTCCACCAGGTGATTTCACTGATTAATATCACTTTGAGGAGATGGAATCAGCTAATCAGTGAAATTACCTGGTGGAGTCAGTGGCTGCAAAGAAAACCTGCACCCTCTTGGGCCTTTCTGGAACAAGTTGCCCACCCCTGATCCACACTATGGAAACCACCCTGGGGCCTGGATGGCAACCACCCATTAGACAACTGGCCCATCCCCACCTTTTGAAAGTAACCGTCTGTCTGCTGCAGCCAGGGGAAAGGTGAGTTGGGTTGGTGACCCCCTTCTGTAATAAATGTTTCCTTGTTTACCTTCAGGGCCACCAGTCTTTTGTGCTCCCTATACAGCCTACAATTTACATCTAGGTGTGTGGTACATCTCGTGAGGATGATATTCACAGTGCCTTCAAATATGAAACACTTCATCTGATGGGAAATTGGTGATTCCAGTGCAGTTGCCATAAACTTTCAGGGTTTGGTTCCCATGTTCTGCTGGGGTTACCTTTTGTGTCTGTGTCTGCAAGTCCTCCAGCCAGATTACCTCCTGGAAAACAGTCTGGTCCTGAGGTCTAGCCAGATTAAATTTTGGGCATAGAACAGACAACAGTCTATGATATTTCAACTTAATTTTTAAGGAAGCCACATTAAATTTGTGGTCAATGTTCACAATGTACAGTTCTGCAGAAATCTACATTATCTTCCTACGAGAACATGGACAATCTCTACTACACACATAAAATATAGAGCAAGCATTGAAAAAAAATTAACATTTTTAAATGAAATAAAAATTTACAATAGAGTATTAATGCAGTGTTAATGTTAATGCAGTAATAAGCATTAACTAACAGATCATTAACAATGATCTATTCTGTTTAGTCATCATTTCTTAATGGTGTTCATGTTAATTAATGCAGTAATGAACATTAACTATCAGTGAATGAAGATTTAACTGTGTTTAGGAAGAATTTATTAAGGATGATTGGTATCTTTCTAAATTATTAAATTATATATGAATTAATGCCTTCTAAATTATTAAATAATGTATACAATAGTAGCTTAATGCATAGAATAATACCTTAGTTAACATGAACACCCTAAACAAATTATGACATAATTAAGTCTTAATTCACTGTTAGTTAATGGTTATTACTACATTAATTTGTGTAATTTATTGAAATGTGCCCATTGTTTGTTTGTTTGTTTGTTGTTTTTAGCTGACTTCTGTTGGAGTTTAAAATAAATTTGAAAGTGCAGAGATTCATCTTAAATATGAGGATATTTGCATCAAGCACCCTGCAGAAATTACAGCGCTTTTTATATGTGGTACTACATTTATGTGGATCCAGAAGTAACTGGGTTCCCCAACTATTTCATGGCCAAATGTGTAATGTTCTCTCATTAATTAATTTATCAATAACTTCAAGGGTTAGATTTGAAACATCTATCCAGTTCTTGAAGAAAGAATTGCTGCCAAACCTTACCTCATGATCTGAAGCAGAGGACCTCTAGAGGTATAGGCCCATGGTATACGTATGTTTTGTTTTTGGCACAAAAGGGTCAACAAATGATTTGCAAACATTAAAAATTGCAATTTAATTCAAGGTTATGTTAGTTTTTGATTTGTAAAATGGTAAAATGGTAACTGCATTTATATAGCACTTTCCATCTGCATCAGACGCTCAAAGCGCTTTACAATAATGCGTCACATTCACCTCAATGTCAGGGTGCTGCCATATAAGGCGCTTACTACACACCGGGAGCAACTAGGGGATTAAGGACCTTGCCAAAGGGCCCTTAGTGATTTTCGGTCCAGGCTGGGATTTGAACCAAGGATCTTCTGGTCTCAAGCCCAACACTTAGCCACTAAACAATCACTTCCCCCGTAAGAATACATTCTTCAGATTTGGACCTAATTAACCGAAAATAAAAGCTTGTATTCTGCACTTTGATATTCTCAGTAATGTACTTTCCAGTGGTGAAGAATTGCTTGAAGTGTCCAGCAGGGGGAGTCTGATCTTACTTGCTTTCCAACGTAAGCTCTCAGAATCTTTATCCCCCCTTCTCATCTCATTCCATTTTTTTTCAATCATTTTCACACTTGTCTCTACTATGTCTACTCTTTCCAAAACATATTCAAAAGACTTTAACCATACCAATAGACTATGTCAACTAAAATCAAAGACATTTGTTGCATTGTCTTGATACAGAACGCATGATACAAAACAATACAAAACTTATATACATCTTCAACTGCTTATCTTGGATCGAGGCACTGGGGCATGAAAACTTCTCAGTCAATGTGCATCAGCAGCAAGATTCAGTATGATGGCTCATTTTTCAGACTTTTAGCTACTCTGTTTAAAACAGGCAACTTTTACAAAATGTAGATGACTGTACTGCAATTTGCACAAAAGCTTAACTGGGGTACGTTTTAAAACACACTGTGTTAGGAATTTGGAAAAGGTGTTCAACAACTGATGCCCCATTGATGTCAAGTTCTAGAAATCTAGAATTTGTTGTCTAGAAGGTAGGCAGTTGTCCCTATGACCAGAAGATCATTGCCTCAAATCCCAGTCACATTGGCAAATCTCCTTTGTAAGGGGATGTCAGTCACTGATGTTGATACATTGACGTGAGATCAGTGCTTGATGTTAATTTGATGAATTTAAATTGTTTTGTACAGTCGGTTACATGATGATTTCTGTTTGTTACCCAGAGGAATTTTCCTGCTGACATTTTCATTTTTCTGGAATTTTACTTGTTTGGGTATGCTCATAGTACCTCAGAAGCAAAAATACACCAGCAGCCACCGTTTCAGTGGAATAATATTATATTAGCATTAGTATTCCCCTTTGGCTGACCTGGTGGAGTGTTGTTCTCATCAGAGAGAGGTCTGGGATTCGAAGAGCCACAAAGCGATATGTCGCTCAGTCACATAACCATAACGCAAACGGAGATGATTGTTCCCTGATGATGTAACAATCAGACAGAAATGATGCTGCTTTGACAAAACACATTTACCCACGCAGCATGTGATGCAAAGGGGCTACAGAACTCATCATATGGTGATGGACAAAGGTACTAACCAAATGTCAAAAGATGACAAAGTTGGGAGTGAGAATGTGTCGTCCAAAATGTTGGCATTAGCGCTCCCTCATAATACATTTGATGTTTCTCATCTTTATCTCCCTAATTGACGGCTTATTTTCTTTTTCTTTATTGTTTATTTGATGAGGACAATGCACATGAATGAACACTTTGTACACTTTCATGCCATAATGTAAATATGCCGGATTTAGATAAAAGCTACTTTCCATCTGTAGTCCTCAGACACACAACAACAAACAATTATAATAATTGTTACAATAAATACAAATGGTGTTTTGTCCTGTGGCAGTTTGTCTAAAGGGCACCTCACAGTCCCCTCTAGAAGCAGACCTAATCCTGAGGTTTGATCTCTATGTCTAATAAATTCCTCCAGAGGAGGAGGGGTGAGGCCATGAAGAGTTTTATAAATGAGACAAGCACACTTAAAAATGATAAAATTGTTAAAACTTAAAAGATGGTATTTCTCTAGAATTTCACAGTAATGAGTGGAATATGGCTTTTGGCAAACACTGTGATGGCTTTTTTTTAAAGATGCTCTAAAAGTACTGTCTAGTACTGTCATACCAGCAAATGATCATGTTGTGCAGCAATATTCAATATGAGACAGGATCATACAATGAAGGTATGATCTAGCAGCATCAGTCAAAATACAAAGCCTGATTTGTTTAAAGTTTTGAAGGTTAAATTTTACAGTGCTGACAACTTTTTTCACATGTTTTTTGAAGGAAAGATTAGAGTCCAAGATGATTCCAAGGTACTTGAAATGGGATACCGTTTCAAGTACCTCTCCACCTATCGACACTTTGAGACTGTTTTGCTCTACTGGTCTTTTTGAAAATGTCATACAAACTGTTTTACTTGTGTTAAGCATAAGGCAACTGTCGTTAAGCCAGTCTTGTACCTTGTTTAAAATATCGGTAAGTTTGTAAGATATATCAGTTGTAGAACCATAGGTGTAAACAACTGTATCATCTGCATACATTTGAGTACTGAGATCACAGCATACCTCCGGAAGGTCATTTATGTGTAATGAAAATAATAAGGGCCCCAGGACTGACCCCTGTGGGACACCTACAGGACAGCTACGAAAAGAAGATTTGATTCTGTCAACTGTAACACATTGAGTTCTATTTGAAAGATACAACTCAAACCACTGAACAGCACCAGGTGAAAAATTAAAGTATGAGAGTTTATTAAGCAAAACTTTGTGATTGATGGTGTCAAATGCCTTCCTAAAGTCACAAAACACTGCACCAACATAGGAATACTTATCTATTAGACACTTAACCTTTTCAGTTAACATACAGTTAGCTGTTTCAGTTGTGTGGTGTGACCGAAACCCAAACTGCATTTGATATAGTGGTGTGAAGCACCACTACACAAAGTCATTCCAGCACTTCCCAAGGATCTTCTGCAGAGACCAAGTACCAAACACATCCATTTGTCACCTTGGGCCACTGATTTGTGTCCAAGTCTCACAGCTGCACAGGAAGCAGCAGGTCCCTGAAGACTTGGGCTTTCATTCTCCTGCAAAGATTTCACCAAACACCTCTGTCCAGTGACACCATGATTCCACCAGCTCATCCAAAGGCATCTCACAGTCTCAAAGGTAAAGGACCCAGATACATGAATGCCACTGCTGAGATCACAGAATGTCTCCACAAGGTCAACACTTTCACTGCATTCAGATACTGTACACTTTTGTTGGCTGAGTCCAAGAAATCATTGAAACCCTGGATGTTAGTCTTGATCCAAAACACTGTGATTCCTTACTCAGCTTCTCAAGTGCTGCAGTCAGGGTATCCATGGATTCTGCATTGTCTGTGAAGTCACAGTCTGTACCTGTCACGCCACCTGTCTGTATCCTGGGATAAGACTTTTAATCTGCATTGTCTCAGTCCACCCAGCTGTAAAAAAAAAAAAAGGGGTACTGGCCTCTGCTGGGGAGGTAAATGTCAGACATCATTGTAAAGTGCTTTCAGCATCTGATGGATAGAAATGCAGTCCTTCTGCTTGAGTTTATTCTTACAACTAAATGTCAGCAGCACTTGGAAATGAAAGTAAGCAGATAGTCACCATGTAAAAAAAAAAAAAGAAAAGAAATGCAATTATTCCCATTGTCTTGAAGACCATTTTTGTTGGAAACGTCTTGTACTACACTGAAGTGCTGGCATGTGCACCTCAGTCTGTTCCCATATGCATTCACTTGGGATTTTGTGTGCGTGTGTGTCTCTGACTCGGTGCACAGATAGCTGTGTGCTATTGACTACCTTCTGCTGACACACTGTAATTATGTGGAAGGAGAGAACAATAACATGTGGGATTGACATATGTGTGCGCACACACATACACACACATACAAACAGAAAACGTGTGCCACTGTGCCATAAGGACAACCTTCCACATGAGAAAGTCAGTGAGGTTAATGGGATTCATGTAATGGTCAACTATGAAGAAGCATAGTTTACCATCGACTGATTCATTATTACAAACTGATTCATTATAACATGCAGTTGATTCATTATTACAAACTGATTCATTATAACATGCAGTTGATTCATTATTACAAACTGATTCATTATAACATGCAGTTGATTCATTACAACAAACTAATTCATTATAACATGCACTTGATTTATTATAACATGCCGTTGATTCATTATAACTGTTGTGGCTGGCGTGCCTGGCTGGCTTTTGTGTGTCTTCTGTCTTTTGGTTTTCCTCCCAGGTGGTGCGCATTTGGGACTGAGTGGCTGTGTAGCTGAGTTTATCAGGACCTCACCCTGATCACCTGAGGCTGATCACGTGCAGCTCGTCAGGACTCACAGCTGTGGTGCATCTACATGGATTGGAACATGGTGGCATTTAAGACTGGAGTACACAGTGTGTATTTGCCAGAGACTCGACCTTGTGACCAGACGGGTGAGATCGTCGTCTCTAGAGCCATCTCCCATCAGTGGATGCAGAGAACGTCCAGGTTTGATGCATGGTCTGTGAAAGAGGAGGGGGGTGAGGTCTGGGGGTCAGGTTTGGTTTTGTGACTAACATTTATACAGTCAGTAAATGTGGTGTCCCTCACACCTTATTATATTGAGCTGTATGTTAGTCGTTTAAATCAGCTTCCACTGCAGTGGAGTTTTGTGAACAGGGTGTTCTATGCCTGCAGGGTGGGAAGCTGATTTGCAATTAAGCCAGGAAGTGTTTGCTGTTTGTACACCTTTGAGTGGTCTCTCTGTGTGTTGAGTGTGGACTCACATAATGATTTCTTCTTTCACAGACTCGGTTTGTCGCGGCCACCTGGGGGGTGTCGGCGGGGTCCTTGGGTCCGAACAGTGGTTCTGGCTCCGGACCGTTAGCGCTGCTGGGAGCGCACCGCAATCCACCACGCCAGACCGCGCACTTTTATATTTATCACATCACTGTTATGTTTATTAAACTCTGTTTTCCTTTGTACCGTGCTCTGCTTATTTCATACTGGGTCCTTCAAACGCTGGTCGGTTCTCCGGGCTGCGTCCGACACATAACAATAACATGCTATTGATTCATTATGACATGCTGTTGATTCATTATTACAAACTGATTCATTATAACATGCCATTGATTCATTATTACAAACTGATTCATTATAACATGCAGTTGATTCATTATAACAAACTCATTATAACATGCAGTTGATTCATTATAACATGTCATTGATTCATTATTACAAACTGATTCATTATAACATGCAGTTGATTCATTATAACAAACTCATTATAACATGCAGTTGATTCATTATAACATGCTATTGATTCATTATTACAAACTGATTCATTATAACATGCAGTTGATTCATTATAACAAACTCATTATAACATGCAGTTGATTCATTATAACATGCAGTTGATTCATTATAACAAACTCATAACATGCAGTTGATTCATTATAACATGCAGTTGATTCATTATAACAAACTCATTATAACATGCAGTTGATTCATTATAACATGCAGTTGATTCATTATAACATGCTATTGATTCATTATAACAAACTGATTCATTATAACATGCAGTTGATCCATTATAACATGCCGTTGATTCATTATAACAAACTGATTCATTATAACATGCAGTTGATTCATTATAACATGCTATTGATTCATTATGACATGCTGTTGATTCATTATAACAAACTGATTCATTATAAAATGTCATTTATTCATTCTCACCCACTGATTCATTTTAACATGCCGTTGATTCATTATAACAAACTGATTCATTATAACATGCAGTTGATTCATTGTAACAAACTGATTCATTATGACATGCAGTTGATTCATTATAACAAACTGATTCATTATGACATGCAGTTGATTCATTATAACATGCTATTGATTCATTATGACATGCTGTTGATTCATTATTACAAACTGATTCATTATAACATGCCGTTGATTCATTATAACAAACTGATTCATTATAAAATGTCATTTATTCATTCTCACACACTGATTCATTTTAACATGCCGTTGATTCATTATAACACTGATTCATTATAACATGCAGTTGATTCATTGTAATAAACTGATTCATTATGACATGCAGTTGATTCATTATAACAAACTGATTCATTATGACATGCCGTTGATTCATTATGACATGCAGTTGATTCATTATGACATGCTGTTGATTCATTATTACAAACTGATTCATTATAACATGCCGTTGATTCATTATAACAAACTGATTCATTATAAAATGTAATTTATTCATTCTCACACACTGATTTAACATGCAGTTGATTCATTACAACAAACTGATTTATTATAACATGCTGTTGATTCATTATAACAAACTGATTCATTATAACATGCTGTTGATTTAGTATAACATGCCGTTGATTCATTATAATAAACTGATTCATTATAACATGCCATTGATTCAATCTCACAAACTGATTCACTGTAACATGCTATTGATTCAGTATAACATGCCACTGATTCATTATTACAAACTGATTCATTATAGCATGCTGTTGATTCATTATAACATGCCGTTGATTCAGTATAACATGCCATTGATTAATTATAACAAACTGATTCATTATAACATGCCGGTGATTCATTATAACAACTGATTCATTATAACATGCCATTGATTCATTATAACAAACTGATTCATTATAACATGCCATTGATTCATTATAACATGCTGTTGATTCATTATAACAAACTGATTTATTATAACATGCTGGTGATTCATTATAACAACTGATTCATTATAACATGCCATTGATTCATTATAACAAACTGATTCATTATAACATGCCACTGATTCATTATAACAAACTGATTCATTATAACCTGCCGTTGATTCATTATAACAAACTAGTCATTATAACCTGCTGTTGATTCATTATAACAAACTGATTCATTATAACATGCCATTGATGCATTATAACAAACTGATTCATTATAACCTGCCGTTGATTCATTATAACAAACTAGTCATTATAACCTGCTGTTGATTCATTATAACAAACTGATTCATTATAACATGCCATTGATGCATTATAACAAACTGATTCATTATAACATGCCATTGATGCATTATAACAAACTGATTCATTATAACATGCCGTTGATTCATTATAACAAACTGATTCATTATAACATGCCGTTGATGCATTATAACAAACTGATTCATTATAACATGCCGTTGATTCATTATTACAAACTGATTCATTATAACATGCCGTTGATTCATTATTACAAACTGATTCATTGTAACATGCCACTGATTCATTATAACATGCTGTTGATTCAGTATTACATGCCGGTGATTTATTATAACAAACATTCATTAAACTGATTCATTATAACATGTCATTGATTCATTATAACAAACTGATTAATTATAACATGATGTTGATTCATTATAACAAACTGATTCATTATGCCATGCTATTAATTCATCATAACAAACTGATTCATTATAACATACCATTGATTCATTATAACCTGCCGTTGATTCATTACAACAACCTGATTCATTATAACATGCCATTGATGCATTATAACAAACCAATTCATTATAACATGCTGTGGATTCATTATAACAAACAGATTCATTATAACATGCCGTTGATTCATTATATCAAACTGATTCATTATAACATGCCATTGATGCATTATAACAAACTGATTCATTATAACATGCCATTGATGCATTATAACAAACTGATTCATTATAACAGGCCGTTGATGCATTATAACAAACTGATTCATTATGCTGTTGATTCATTATTACAAACTGATTCATTATAACATGCCATTGATTCATTATAACAAACTGATTCATTATAACAAACTGATTCATTATAACATGCCATTGATTCATTATAACAAACTGATTCATTATAACATGCCGTTGATTCATTAGTTTAGCTGGGAGCAGTTGACAAGGTTATTTTCAGGGTCAAGACTGATTGACAGCATAGAGTACGAGGTCTGTTGGAAAAGTATCCGACCTTATTATTTTTTTCAAAAACCATATGGATTTGAATCACGTGTGATTGCGTCAGACAAGCTTGAACCCTCGTGCGCATGCATGAGTTTTTTCATGCCTGTCGGTTGCGTCATTCGCCTGTGAGCAGGCTTTGAGTGAGGTGTGGTCCACCCCTCTCGTCTATTTTTTATTGCGAATAAATGTCTGAATGATTTGGATCTTTGCTGCATCAATTTTTTTCCAGAAACTGTAAGAGACCTGCAGGTGGACACTGTTCGAAAGATTAATATGGCTTTCAGGGACGATTTTATGGGGATTAAACAGATTACATGGTGTTACTGCCCCTTTAAGGACGGCACACAAGAGAGACATTAAGACAGACATGCGGAGGAGTTCGGCGCGTCGTGGTGCAGCCGCTCGGCGCAAAGAAACGCCGTGATAAAGCCTCACAGGACATGTTGGGGCTTGTCCAGCTAAAGCTCAATTTCTCGGATATTCACACGACATCTGAAAGCCGTCCTGAGAGACCAACACCGAGGTGGTTTTGTGCCGCGTCAAGACCGGCACGGTAGCGCGTCCCTCGGCTTCTTTTTCCATGAAAAAAAACTCCTGTAACGGTGGAATGTGCCGGAAAAAGTGCTGATGTCCACGTCTTTTCACAATTCCTGTGCTAGTCAGAGGACATACCGGATCAAGACAGCGTCCAGTTTAGAAATGAACGCCACATTTCACTGTTACAGGAGTTTTTGTCATGGAAAGAAGAACAAAGGCGGAGGAATTCCGCACGTCGCGGCGGAGCTGCATGGCGAAAAGAAACGCTGTGATGAAGCCTCACAGGACATGTTCTGGCATGTTCAGCTCATGCACAATCACAATCTGATATTCACACGACTGGAAAGCAACCAGAATCCTTCTGAAATCCACTTTTAAGCCGTCCTGTGATTCCAACACCGAGGTGGTTTTGTCCCGCGTAATGAACGGCTCCGTGACGCGTCCCTCGGCTTCTTTTTCCATGAAAAAAAAACTCCTGTAACGGTGGAATGTGCCAGAGAAAGTGCTGACGTCCACATCTTCTGCCTTTTTCTGAAAGTCAGACGAGGTCCCGGATCAACAAAGCTTTAACGTTGGAAGTGATCTGGTTGTTTGTGCGGGGTGTCAGCCTGTCCATCGGTGCTGGGAGCACGCTGCGCTCTCAGCAGTTGTGGGCCATCCTTAAAGGGGCAGTAACACCCCGTAATCTGTTTAATCCCTATAAAATCGTCCCTGAAAGCCATATAAATTTTTCGAACAGTGTCCACCTGGAGGTCTCTTACAGTTTCTGGAAAAAAATTGATGCAGCAAAGATCCAAATCGTTCAGACATTTATTCGCAATAAAAAACAGACGAGAGGGGTGGACCACACCTCACTCAAAGCCTGCTCACAGGTGAATGACGCAACCGACAGGCATGAAAAAACTCACGCATGTGCACGAGGGTTCAAGCTTGTCTGACGCAATCACACGTGATTCAAATCCATACGGTTTTTGAAAAAAATAATAAGGTCGGATACTTTTCTAACAGACCTCGTATATCATGTGATGTCAGGCAGTTGGTCATTTTGCACATCTTGCTTACCTACTCATACTGGCAGTGGCAGGAGTTGTAAGTACCTGATTCATACTGCCTGCAGATCAGTTCTGCACATGCACATAATTATATGTGGAAAACATCCGACAGCCAATCAGAACGTGACCCTCATGACCTTTAATTGGTATAAACGGGGTTTTAGTCACACCAAGAGCCAGTTTTCCTCTCTTGGAGCAAAACTGGCTTCATCCTAACTTGGTTTCATTAAGTTTGTTTGTAGAACATGACTTGAACTTCTTGTCTCCCCAGTCAATTATCTCCATCTTGTAAACAGAATGTGTCTCTGCCTGATTAAATTGTGCAAACTGAGGCTTGATAGCCACCTGGTTTATATCAGTTTTATAGTGGCTGCATAGTACAAATCAGATTTATGCCTGCGTGATTCTAGTTCCCACAAACCCTCCAATGTGACTGAATTAAAGAGGGTATTTAAATCACTTTAGGGAAGAACTGATGTCATTTTATCATGTGTTTGGTTGCAGCTGCAGTTAATAAAAAATGTTATAATCTGGTGAAGGAGCTGTCTTTTTAATTCAGTGATATAGGTGGTTTTATTCCATACAAGAATTTGAATGATCGATAAATAACTGCTTTCTGTGTACTCAGATTATCTATGTATTTTAAGTTTTAAATTAATTAAATTTTTTCTGCCCTTGTTTGGAAGAGGCTGGGCCATATCCACGATTTTTAAAATACCAAGATCACTGTAGACTGTTTTCCACCAAGCGGAATGCTATTTTGTGCATTTTCATGTTCAGATTTAGGGACGGTACCAAAATAACCAACCCATACCGTACCACTTTTTGGCACCCTTCTCTTGAGTTACCAAAATAAAGGAATGGTAACAAAAGGAAGTTAACCCACTGCTGTCCATTGGTTGGCTCATAGCAACACAGGAATGTGTCATCACCCTGTGGCAGCTTACACGCTTTCAACAGAATCCTGTGGAAAATATACGCTGCATTTTAAATATCCACACAGCGAAGAATGTCAGTGAAAAACAGCCAAGCTTGGTTAAACGAGGAGGTGCAGACTCTCCTGTTAATCACTGCGGAGGAACAACGATATGACATCGCGCTGCCCATCTTGATGACGTGTGCGTCTCCACCTACCAAACAGCAGGTACTGCTGCCAGTGGAAACTCAAGCCAAGCCATGCTTAACCATTCCAAATTGTACAGAAATGAAGCTTTTGTTCCTCATCTACTCCCTACTATTTTCTCAAAAGGAAGACTTGAGAGTTCAGCTGCAGTTTGCCAGAAGGTACTTGGATGTCTCGGGTTCTCCATGCGGCCATGATGCTGTGACTGCTGATGCAGCAGAACACCTCTCTATGCCCTGTGCTCTGGTTTAAAATGAACTAGCGTGTTGCCCATGGGGATTCACGGGCTCTAGATTGGGTAGTGTTTTATAAAATAGGTAGCTAATATTTTTCAAAGGTGGTAATAAATTATGCAAGGTTTCTACAATGATTTGGAATGGCATGTGAGTCCAGAATGTAAATATCAACGTCCATTGTTCACTGTTTTTTACGTAATATCAGTAAATTCTCCTAAAATATTAGTCCTATCAATGTTTCAGTTTGGCAGCATTCACCCTTGACCCAGGGTCCTGATGAAAGAGCATGAGCACATCACTCCCATCCTGCGTTCACTTCACTGGCTTCCTATTTCTGCCCAGATCACATACACAATTTCACTACTTACTTTTCAATGTTTATACGGTAATGCCCCATCATACCTCACAGAACTACACATTTTTTTCACTCCAACACTCACCTTCTTCTCACTCCCAGGACTTGATCCCACACCACAGGAGAGCGTGCCTTCTTCTGCACAGCCCCTCAACTGTGGAATGCCAGAATGCCCTGCCTCCTCTTCTGAGGGCTCCACAGACCATGGAATCTTTTAAACAGGGCCTTAAAACTTTTCTTTTTACCCAGTGTTAATTTAAAATTTTTGCTTTCCCTGTTGTTTAATGATTTTTTTATCTGCCTATTTTTGTTTCTGTTTTTATCTACTTCTTTTTAATTACTGTAGCACTTTGAGATTTATTGTAAATGAACAGTGCATTATAAATTAAATTTATTATTATCATCATTATTATTAAAATACATAAGCATACCAAATGGCAAATGTTGTCTCTCCTCAGTTTCTCCATGTTCAAAGGTTGGGGAGGTGATGGTCTCGTGGTCCAGAAGATTCTTGTTCTTTGTCTTTTGGCTGTTCCTGTTAGGGGTCGCCACAGCAGATCAACCGTTTCCATCTCACCCTGTCCTCTGTATCTTCCTCTGACACACCAACCACCTGCATGTCCTCTCTCAGCACATCCATGAACCTCCTCTTTGGTCTCCCTCTTCTCCTCTTGCCTGTTGGCTCCATCCTCAGCATCCTTCTCCCTATATACCCTGGGTCCCTCCTCTGCACATGTCCAAACCATCTCAATCTCGCCTCTCTGACTTTGTATCCAAACCGTCCCACCTGAGCTGTCCCTCTGATATGTTCATTCCTAATCTTGTCCATTCTTGTCACTCCCAAAAAGAATCTCAACATCTTCAGCTCTGCCTCCTGTCTTTTTGTTAGTGCCACTGTCTCTAAACCATACAACATAGCTGGTCTCACTACTGTTTTGTAAACTTTCCCCTTCACTCTTGCTGATATTCTTCGGTCACAAATCACTCCTGCCACCTTTCTCCACCCACTCCACCCTGCCTGCACTCTCTTCTTCACCTCTCTACCACACTCTCCATTACTTTGAACAGTTGACCCCAAATATTTAAACTCATCTACTTTCACCACTTCTACTCTTGTAACTGCACTATTCCACTGGGCTCCCTCTCATTCACACATGTACTCAGTCTTGCTTCTACTGACTTTCATTCCCCTTCTCTCCAAAGCATATCTCCACTTCTCACTAATTTAGAAGATATTCACTTAGCCTGGAAAAAGAGTCTGTTGCTTTATAAAAAAAGCCCTCCGTAAAGCTAGGACATCTTACTACTTGTTAAAGATTTTGTATATATGGTGAAGGAGTGTGAAGGACAGGACACTTCAGGCAGATGCAGAACAGCTGATAACTGCAACAGACGAACGAGATGTGCTGACCTGTGTAAAAGAAAGTGTTCTTCCTTACAGCTGCACTTATTGACGTATGCGTTTATGTTACGGGAAGAAACTTGTCTTGCGTCATCACCCCCACCCTTAGGACAAGTTTTTGTTTATGTGATGAGGGCGTCTCTTAATAAAAAGAGCGGAAAAGCAGGCCAGACTTTAGTGTAGCCTTGGTGTACAGCCTGACTGCACTCCGCGCGTAAAATTTGACTTTCTGTCTCACTGGTGTTTCTTGACTCTGTTTGTCTTGTTAAAGGTTTTAAAAATGTTTGGAGGAGAAAATACCCAACATTGACTGGGGGCTCGTCCGGGATCTCAACAACACCGGAGGTGTCCGGCGGAGGTCGTCAAGTCCAGACGTAAATCCTTGGCCAAGGTCCGATCGATCGATTGATCGTGTCTGCAATTGTCAACCACCGTTGGCATCGTCTGGTTGACGAGATTTTCCCAAAGAAGACAGACAGGAAGTCAAGTCAGTGAGTAAAATTTCCTTGTAAACAGTACTGAGTGAGTGGTGATCAGATCGCAGTTAAACAGTTAAATTCCGCAAGCGATGATACAGAATCGTCTGTTAATGCAAAGCAGTTAAACTCTGTAAGGAGGGTGCGGACTCCTCTGTTTATATACGCGTACCGGTAGGGGATAAAAGTGATCACATAAAACAGTTAAACTCCGTAAGCGATGATACAGAATCGTTTGTTAATGAAACACAGTTAAACTCTGTAAGGAGGGCGGACTCCTCTACGGTTGCGAGGGACGCACGTAGTTAAATTCCGGAAGGAGGATACGGACTCCTCTGTTTTAATACGTAAAGGAAATCCCGGGTAGAAATACGTGCACTGTAAAAAAGCAGTTAAATTTGGCAGGGACGGCGGAGTCCCCTAATGCAGGACATTAGTTAAATTTCACGGGAGGGCGAGCTCCCCTGGCATAAGAATACGCGTACGATTATTAAAAGTGTTTCTATGTGTAAATAGTGTTTTGTGTAAGTGTAAATAACTGTGTGAAAGTGTAATACTTTGGACAACGTTAGTGACAACCGTGCGTGTGGAAGCAGAGGCAAGTGATTCTGCTTCCTACGGGGAGGTGAAAGGAATCAACCACACGACGGCAAATTAATTGTCACGTCCAAAGAAAGTGTGAAAACTTCAGATTTAGAACACCCTAGGTGTGCCCCCGTCTGAAGTCCAAATTATAACAAGGGATAAAAAAAATATAATAAAAATGGGGGGTAAGACGTCTAAAAATAAGGAAAATTTATCAACTGACGACTGGAAATTTATGGAAGCAAAAAATCCAAAAGCAACAAAGAAATTGGAGACCTGGATAAATAAACATGACTTTGACGGACGACTGAACCTGATCAGCATACAAAAGCTGAAGAAGGAGTTAGAACGGGAACATAAAGGTGATGAGAAAAAGATGCAGAAAGTAGGGGCAGATTTAGTGGCATTTTGGGAGGAGGAAGCAGAGAACAGACAGAAAGGAGCAGAGAAGCGACGATTAGAGAAAGCAAGGAAAAAGAAAGCTGTAGGTAAGGCAGAAGAAGATGTGATAATTCAGCACAGAGAGCCAGAACAGCCTCAACAACCACCGCCGGCTGGATCGTCGGTGACAAAGAGACCTTTATCTCCTCTACCAGAGGATGACGATGTACCGCCACCACAGTATGATTTGGCAGTAAAACCTAAGGTAAAAAGAGAAAAACCAGAAAAACCACAAACACGCAGTCAAGCGAAAGTGCCTACAGCCCCTCCCATGGTGGAACATAGTGATCAGGGAGGTGCCTATCCTATGATAGAAGTACCAAATCCTCGTGCAGGAACAGCAGGACAGCGATCAACCATGCTCGTATATCGAACATGGAATGCTGATGATATCAAAGCAGCAGTCGACATGATACCATCGCCACATGTCGATATCGAGGGCTTTATGCAGGATATAGAAAACATTAGAACATCTTACCACCTTAATGGACCTGAAGTCCAACAGGTGTGGATGAAAGCATGTGGCCCTAAATGGAGTCAGGTATGCAGAGACTGGAATCCTGCAGACCAACAAGGCGTACCACTGACACATGATGATCTAGTCTTAGAAACAAGAGTGGAAGCTATGATTACACGTGCAAAAGGAGTGTTAGGACCAAAGATAAATTATACTGAAATTACCAGGACAACTCAGAAAGAAGGAGAGCCATGGACAGAGTTTAGATGCAGATTTGAGAATGTGTTTAGGGTCCATAGTGGCATATTGCCAGGAACACCTGTGTATGAACAACAATTGAAAAACGCTCTGATCCAACATTCCAATAAGGATATAAAAGCTTGGATACAGAAACATTGGATTGGATTGCCTACAGGCACATTGGAAGAAACACATACACACTGCTGTCATGCAGAAGAAGTCTTAAAGCAGAAAAAGACAAGAAACAGCGACAAAGGAGTGTATGTAGCACATGGAGATGATGAAATATATTACCAACAGGGTAACTTAAGACAGCAGAAGCAGTGCAAACGCCCCAAAAAGCCATGGCAAAATAGACAAGGTGGACAGCCACAACGTCAAGGACCATGGCAACCACAACAGCAGCCCAGACAGGGAGGGCCACCACGTGGTCCCCTGATTTGTTGGAACTGTGGAAGAGAGGGACATATGTATAGAAATTGTCCGAATCCACCTACTGAGGGAGCAGCAGGGGGAATTCCACAACGGAATAATCCTCCGCAGCCACAGTATCCACAATGACTAGAATCCATAATCCATGATTCCACATCAGATAGGCAGTCTGATTGTGATATGGATCTGTGTGCCTTGCTGGGAAATCCGGTACCAAAACCAGAAGTGACTTTGTTGGTAAATGGACGACCAGTGACATTCCTTTGTGATACAGGAGCATGTAGAACCACATGTAATGACAACATACCTGTCCATCAATTAAGCAACGAAATCTTTAGGGTTCGCTCTGCAAATGGACAAACATCAGACGTCCCTATCACCAAACCCATAACGTTGACAGATCCATTTGGCCTGACGTGTACTATGTCAGTGTTGAGCATGCCACAATGTCCAGTTAACCTCCTAGGACGAGATGGATTGACTGCATTGGGCTTGTCCATAATTGTGGAACAAGGGAAATTAGTTGTTGAACGCACAGGAGGCGTTAACATGGTAAGAGAAGAAAGCGATGACCCCACATTCCACTATTACTATACATTTGACATTTCAGAAGAAGATGCTGCAGGATGGGGTAAAGATGTCGTCTTGCAAGCGACAGCCCTACTAAAAAATCCTGAACAACAGATGTCACCACCTGACCTGCATGTCACAATGTGGCATAAAGATCCTCCAGGTCCGGATGGTGACTATGAAACTAAATTGAAAAATGTTTCACCTGTGAAGCTGACAATGACCGATTTGATTCATGATGGCAACTCAACAGCTGTCATAACAGTAACAGGTGCCACTGAAGATGTTTTAAAATTGAGATTCACAGGTATGCCATTACATGTGTCACTTTGTAAGCCATATTTGACAGAATGGCAAGAATTGGGACTGACAGTCATAACAGCTTTGTCAGCCTCTGATTGGAGCAGAGTTGGACCACGAACGGAGTTCAGTCCATCAACCAAGTTGTATAAAGTGCCAGTTAATGTCTCATTGGTGCTGACAGCTGGAACACACATTGATGTGTCCACTTCACAATCCTGAGTGTTTCAGTTGAGTCCTGAAGAAGATGCTCTTCTCTCTTCAGTACCGTCAGGATTGTGGACAACAGGTCCTTCAGACGTAGGACTGATTAAAAATGCACAACCTGTAGTTATAAGGCCAAAAACAGAATACAGACCATGTGTAAGACAGTATCCATTGAAACCTGATGCAATTGACGGAATCAGGCCAGTTATAGAGGATTTATTAACAGCAGGAGTAATAGTGCCATGTCCAGATTCACCATGTAACACACCCATATTTCCTGTAAAAAAGGCTCCGCCCTCAGTGGGGTGGAGAATGATTCAAGATCTGCAGGCAGTAAATGCTGCTGTGATTAAAAGAGCACCATGTGTTCCAGATCCACACACCTTGTTAAATTTGCTGAGACCAAATTCTAATAGTTTCTCAGTAATTGACATAAGTAATGCATTTTTCTCTGTGCCAGTACATCCAGATAGTCAATTCTGGTTTGCTTTTACCTTTAAAGGACAACGGTATACATTCACCAGATTACCGCAGGGTTACGCAGAGAGTCCAACTATTTATTCTCAAGTCATGTCAGCATGTTTAGCCAATTTCGTTCCACCGGCAGATAGCCAACTATTAGTGTATGTTGATGACATTTTGATTGCCTCTGACACACGAGAAAACTGCATAACTGACACAGTAGCATTATTATGTTTCTTATTTGACAATGGCCACAGAGTGAGTAGAAACAAAGTTCAGTTGTGTAGGGATAAAGTAAAATATTTAGGACATGAATTATCAGCCACAGGGCGCACGATCCTGTCTGACAGGAAGGAAGCAATTTTGCACGCTCCAAAACCACAAACCAAAAAGCAGATGATGTCATTTCTTGGACTGACTAATTACTGCAGGGCATGGATTCCCTGCTATGCAGAGTTGACTAGTCCACTTTCTGATTTGATGTACAAAGATGATATTTCAATGTCAACCGTGTTGGAATGGAACAAAGATGCTGAGGAAGCCTTTGTAAAAGTAAAACAAACATTAGTGTCATCCACAGTTTTGGCACTACCAGATTATAGTAAACCATTCATTCAAACAGTTGATTGTAAGAATAAGTTCATGACTAGTGTTTTGGTTCAAGTGTATGGCTCAAAATTAAGGCCAGTTGCCTACTACTCATCTAAATTGGATGCAGTAGCAAGTGCTTTACCACCATGTGTACAGGCTGTTGTTGCAGCCTCTATGGCTGTTCAAAGTAGCAGTAATGTTGTTCTATTCCATCAGCTGACATTGAAAGTTCCACATGCAGTCTCTGCACTTCTGTTGCAGACAAACATGAGCCTTTTGTCCCCAGCAAGACATCTTTCGTGCATGTCCTTGCTATTATCACAGCCACACCTTACGGTAGAGCGATGTACAACATTGAATCCCTCCACATTGATACCTTTACCTGAGGATGGTGAGCCGCACAATTGTCTTGATGTAGCAACAGTCTGTACGAAAGCACGCCCAGACCTCCGGGACACACCCATCCCAAACAGTACAATCGTGTATGTGGATGGTTCTTCCACTAAAAATGCTTATGGACAAACGCAATCTGGATATGCTGTCGTCACAAATTCAGAAGTATTAGATTCTGCTTCATTGCCATCGTCATTTTCAGCACAAGCAGCTGAATTAGTTGCTTTAACTGCAGCTTGCTATCTGTTTAAAGGTACGGCCGTATCAATTTATACAGACAGCCAGTACGCTTTCAGCACAGTGCATGTGTTTGCAAAACTGTGGGAGGAGCGTGGAATGGTGACATCATCTGGAAAGCCAGTGACTCATGCCACTCTCCTAACTGCCCTACTGCAAGCTGTGAAGTTGCCTCAACAAATTGCTATATGCAAATGTGCGGCTCACACCAAAGGCTCTGACAGTGTTTCAAAAGGAAATGATTTTGCTGACAGAGCAGCAAAAGAGGCAGCAGCAGCTTCTTCTATTTTTGTTGTACAGGAAACTACTCCAGATTTGCATTTAGGTCATACACTGCTTGCTGACATGCAACAGCAGGCAACTGACAGAGAAAAACAAATGTGGATAGCTAAAGGAGCTACGTATGCAAATGATTTGTACGTATGACCACAAAAGAAACCCATATTGCCAAAAAATATGTTTAAATGGGCAGCTATTATGAGCCATGGCGTGACGCATGTCTCATTAGGGGGTATGATATCGCAATTGCAATCTATTTTTTGTCTTTATGGGTTCGATGCATATGCAAAACAGCATTGTAGAGCATGCATGATATGTGCAAAACACAACTCACAAGGCAATTTGAGACCCCAAAGAGGTAAATTTCCAACACCACAATATCCCTTTCAAGTGATTCATATGGATTATATACAGCTGAGTAAACATGAAGGGAAGGAATTTTGTTTAGTCATAATTGATGCCTTCTCAAAATGGGTAGAATTGTTCCCTACAAAACGTGCAGATTCACTTACAGTGGCTAAAGCATTATGCAAAGACATCATCCCACGATTTGGAATACCAGAAACAGTCTATTCAGATAATGGAGCGCATTTTGTTAATACAATAGTGCAATACGTAGGAGAAGCGCTACAGGTTAATCTCAAAAATCATTGTGCTTATCATCCACAAAGCGCCGGATTAGTGGAAAGGATGAATGGAACAGTAAAAAACAGACTTAGAAAGACAATGGAGGAAACAGGCAGACCATGGACGCATTGTGTAGATTTGGTAAAAATGTATATAAACATAACTAGTACCATGGGGTTGACACCGTATGAAACATTGTTTGGCAGAAAATATCGATTGCCATATTATGGACAAATTTGGGATGTACCTGAGGAAGCCAATTTGGCGGATTACATGAGAAAAATGTTAGAAGGACAACGAGGGAGAGTTCCAAACACTGATGATCCCATTTCTCCACAGGAGGACCCTAAAGTGGTACCTGGAGACTGGGTGTTGATAAGAAGCATCAAGAGAAAACACTGGCATTCACCTAAATGGGAAGGGCCCTATCAAGTACTACTCACAACACCCACAGCTTTGAAAATTGGGGAAAGAAGTACATGGATTCATTTAACTCACTGTAAGAAAGTCATTTCTGCAGACACAGACAAACAGTAAGAACAGTAGGACAAGACTAGTAATAGTGTGTGAGCTTGGTGTTAAGATCCAGGTTAGACACGAAAGCTAGCAGAAGACATTAAGAAGCCACTGTTCTGAACATAGGTGTGCTGTAGTGTGCAGAAATGGCGAAAGAAAAAAATAAAAAGAACGAGGGTTTCTGGACCCCACGGACAGTCCTTGTTATGCTACTTTTCTTTTTTGGATTGGGATTATTATTAAAAGCCATGAGCATGGGACATGATAATAAGGATCACATCCGCAGATTGCAGAGACCAAAAAGAAGTAACGAAGACCCCAGTCCGATAATAAATGCCACAGTACATAGCTGTGATGGGAATAATGCGTACCGATTTGGTGTACAAGCCTGCATTCCTAGAAATACTTCTGTGATCATCTCTGTACCATATAGTGCTCTTACCCATGGAATGCCGGATGGTGACAGAGGGACTAATTACGGAAATAGTTTCTCATGGTATATGACCAACGATCAACAAGATAGGAGATGGGAAACATTGGTAGCCGATGAATGGAGTAGATGGACACCAAGATGGGCACAAACCGAGTGGGCTAAGTACCAGAGTCAAATTCTCAAAATGTATCAAACAGATGATAAGCTGTCTATAGTGGTGAATACCACAGAAAAAGGAACCATATTCCCACCTGATATAGAGGGAGACTGTTGGTTGTTCCTCCTTTGGGTATACAAACAAGGAAAAGATCCGTATTTCCATTTTTTCCTCTGTGAAACAGATAGAGTACAGCAACCAATATTGACCGAATTAAGTACGTCAAAGGGGGTGTCCATACAAGCAAAGGGGGTGTCCGTACAAGGCACAAAAGACATGAAGGCAGATGACTGGTTCCTAGTAACTACAGGAATTAGTGGACAAAATAACAATTGGCTTTTAATGGCAGAACAAGCAGGACTAGCAGCAAAGAAGGACTGTGTTGTATGTATGGGACCCAGACCTATATTACAGGTAATACCGGCAGCATTACCCAAAGACTGTCTACTGACTGCTATGACACAGACATACATTGCGGCAAACAACAATTGTTCTAAGTGGGACAAGATCTATCCAGTGACCAAATTGACTAAGATTAAACCTTTATTCTCAAGCAAAGTTGGGCATGCTAACCATACATGTGTACACTTGACAGGGACAAGTAAGACTCTGGGTAGCTTAAACCACACTGCCTGGTGTAAGAATGTGGTCCATAGTACTCCCACATTCAAACCTGTTGGGAGGAGTGACGTATGGTGGTGGTGTGGTGATAACAGAATCTTTGACAGACTGCCACGAAATGTGTCAGGTTATTGTGCATTAATATCATTATTGTTACCAGTTGAAGCCATACCCATGACCCCTGAAGACATTACGACATATGCAGCCTCTCTTATTCCTGAAGATTGGCAGAAAGGCATAGCCAGACATAGAGTAAAAAGAGATTGGAAAGGAGTGGGAAATCCAACATATATTGACGCAATAGGAGTCCCCAGGGGAGTGCCTGACGAGTATAAACTGGTTGATCAAATAGTAGCTGGATTTGAATCTTCCATCTGTTGGTGGTGTTCAATTAATAAAAACGTGGACAGAATAAACTACATCCACTACAATGTACAGAAATTAGGAAATTGGACTGAGGAAGGATTTAAGGCTGTCCATTCACAGTTAGAAGCCACGTCCCTTATGGCCTTCCAGAATCGTATTGCTCTGGATATGTTGTTGGCAGAGAAAGGAGGTGTTTGTGCCATGTTCGGAGAACAATGCTGCACATTCATTCCCAACAACACGGCTGCAGACGGCAGTCTCACTCAAGCCATTGACGGGCTGAGGACGTTGAACAGGAAGATGAAAGAGCACAGTGGAGTAAACACCGAAGGCTGGGATTGGTGGCTGGAAGGGATGGGAAAATGGAGGTCTTTGATTTCTTCACTATTAGTGTCTATAGCAGTATTTGCTGCAATTCTAACATTGTGTGGATGTTGTTGTATTCCATGTCTCCGAGGCCTTGTAAATAGAATGATAACCACAGCAATAAGTCCAGGACCAGGAGGGGGTCCGGCATCATATCCACTTCTGGGGACAGACGACGAGGAGGAGGACGATGGCTCTCCTGACCTGTACCCAGACCAATGGAAGTATGATGACCCAGACACCGATGATGGTGACAATGATGACATCACCTCTGGGGTGTAAGCCTATAGAGAGAACATACCATGATGAACCTCTTAGTGAAAATCTCAAAAAGAAGTGCTAAGCTGAGTGATGCCTACTGTATGTTTAACAGGCGATAAACAGGAGGGGAATGTTAAAGATTTTGTATATATGTTATCACTGTTAAACATTTGTACATTTGTCTTCTTTCTCATGAGAACGGTGTTGTGCTGTTTTGCACTTCACCCTGAGAATGTACGTGTTATTCAACCTTGTTTTAGCTTGTCTTCTTTCTCATGAGAACGGTGTTGTGCTGTCTTGCACCTAACCCTGAGAACGTGTTATTCAACCTTGCATGCTGGGATCATTCTGAATGTTATTGTGCTGTTTTGCACCTGTCTTAACGCAATCCTGAGAATTCAATTTTGTTTTAGCACTCTGGGGTCAATCTGAGCTGGGAATGAAGGGCTGGATGTACTTATTATTATAATATAACTTTGTTTTCGCAGCCTCTAACGACTGGGAGTAAGAGAACGTTTTGACTGTTGTGATGTGGTGCTTAGTGTGAAGGAGTGTGAAGGACAGGACACTTCAGGCAGATGCAGAACAGCTGATAACTGCAACAGACGAACGAGATGTGCTGACCTGTGTAAAAGAAAGTGTTCTTCCTTACAGCTGCACTTATTGACGTATGCGTTTATGTTACGGGAAGAAACTTGTCTTGCGTCATCACCCCCACCCTTAGGACAAGTTTTTGTTTATGTGATGAGGGCGTCTCTTAATAAAAAGAGTGGAAAAGCAGGCCAGACTTTAGTGTAGCCTTGGTGTACAGCCTGACTGCACTCCGCGCGTAAAATTTGACTTTCTGTCTCACTGGTGTTTCTTGACTCTGTTTGTCTTGTTAAAGGTTTTAAAAATGTTTGGAGGAGAAAATACCCAACACTACTCATCACTAATTGAAGAAAATAAGAACAACCCCAGGTTTCTTTTCAGCACTGTAGCCAGGCTGACAAAGAGTCAGAGCTCTATTGAGCCGAGTATTCCTTTAACTTTAACTAGTAATGACTTCATGACTTTCTTTGCTAATAAAATTTTAACTATTAGAGAAAAAATTACTCATAACCATCCCAAAGACGTTGTTGTGTGTTGGGGGGTGTGGCTGGATGTTTTGGTGTTCTTTTCTTTTCTTTGCTCCTCAGGTGGCATGGAAACTGATTTGTCTGTGGAGAAGGTACTGGCTGAAGAATCCTCACCCTCATCAACATCATGTGAAGCACCTGTGACTGGTGCTCACATGCAACCTTAAAGACTTTCAGCTGAAGCAGATAATTGGATGACGTTCTGCTTTTAAGTCATGTGTGATTCAAGCAGAACTGCCGGGAACTCGACCTTGTGATGTTCGTTTGTGGGACGCTGGGGACCGCGCCTGGGTTTGACACATCGACCCCGTGGAGCAGGGAAGGGTGGGGACACATGCTGTCAGCACACATTAAAGGTAATTAAGTATGTGACTGATTGTTGATAGTGACTTGGTGTTTTGTTGCATAGTATACTTGAGTTGTGATGTTTTTCCTTCCCACTGTAGCCAAGTGCTTGCTCACAGGGGGTCGTTTTGACCGTTGGGGTTTTACATAATTATTGTATGGCCTTGCCTTACAATATAAAGCGCCTTGGGGCAACTGTTTGTTGTGATTTGGCGCTATATAAAAAAAATTGATTGATTGATTGATTGATGGGAGTTGTGCAGCTTGCTTCTCACTGCTGTGGCGTGCAGGATAGGTGATCCTCCACTTGTTGTGAGAGGCTGCTCATTTGCATAGGGATAAAAGGTACAGGCCTGAATGTGTTGCTGATGGCGTGTGTCTTTTGAAGGATGTTGTTGTGACTGCTGACTTGCCTCACATCTTCTTTGCTTCACAGAGAGTCGGTTTGTCGTGTCCACCTGGGGGGTGTTTGTCTGGTGGTAGTGGGTCCGGGAGCGCCGGACTTCTCTCCTTGCGGGCGCTGGAGAGCGTGCCAGCAGTCACTCCTCCAGAAGGACGTTGGTTTTGGTTTTGTACATTTTATTTAGGCACAGGTGAAAAATAAATTGTTTTTGTTGTTGGAACCGCTTTCTGGTTATTTTTAGCGCTGGGTTCTGTCTGACGCAGGTTCGCTCCTCAATCAGCGTCGACACATAACAGACGTATCATTATCTTTGGCTGCTTTCAGTGATGCCGGTATTTGGTTAGACTCTTTCTCTCCGATTGTTCTGTCTGAGTTATTTTCATTAGTTACTTCATCCAAACCATCATGTCTATTAGACCCCATTCCTACCAGGCTGCTCAAGGAAGCCCTACCATTAATTAATGCTTCGATCTTAAATATGATCAATCTATCTTTATTAGTTGGCTATGTACCACAGGCTTTTAAGGTGGCAGTAATTAAACCATTACTTAAAAAGCCATCACTTGACCCAGCTATCTTAGCTAATTATAGGCCAATCTCCAACCTTCCTTTTCTCTCAAAAATTCTTGAAAGGGTAGTTGTAAAACAGCTAACTGATCATCTGCAGAGGAATGGTCTATTTGAAGAGTTTCAGTCAGGTTTTAAAATTCATCATAGTACAGAAACAGCATTAGTGAAGGTTACAAATGATCTTCTTATGGCCTCAGACAGTGGACTCATCTCTGTGGTTGTTCTGTTAAACCTCAGTGCTGCTTTTGATACTGTTGACCATAAAATTTTATTACAGAGATTAGAGCATGTCATAGGTATTAAAGGCACTGCGCTGCGGTGGTTTGAATCATATTTATCTAATAGATTACAATTTGTTCATGTAAATGGGGAATCTTCTTCACAGACTAAGGTTAATTATGGAGTTCCACAAGGTTCTGTGCTAGGACCAATTTTATTCACTTTATACATGTTTCCCTTAGGCAGTATTATTAGACGGCATTGCTTACATTTTCATTGTTACGCAGATGATACCCAGCTTTATCTATCCATGAAGCCAGAGGACACACACCAATTAGCTAAACTGCAGGATTGTCTTACAAACATAAAGACATGGATGACCTCTAATTTCCTGCTTTTAAACTCAAATAAAACTGAAGTTATTGTAACTCAACAAAAATATAAACGCAACACTTTTGGTTTTGCTCCCATTTTGTATGAGATGAACTCAAAGATCTAAAACTTTTTCCACATACACAATATCACCATTTCCCTCAAATATTGTTCACAAACCAGTCTAAATCTGTGATAGTGAGCACTTCTCCTTTGCTGAGATAATCCATCCCACCTCACAGGTGTGCCATACCAAGATGCTGATTAGACACCATGATTAGTGCACAGGTGTGCCTTAGACTGCCCACAATAAAAGGCCACTCTGAAAGGTGCAGTTTTATCACACAGCACAATGCCACAGATGTCGCAAGATTTGAGGGAGCGTGCAATTGGCATGCTGACAGCAGGAATGTCAACCAGAGCTGTTGCTCGTGTATTGAATGTTCATTTCTCTACCATAAGCCGTCTCCAAAGGCGTTTCAGAGAATTTGGCAGTACATCCAACCAGCCTCACAACCACAGACCACGTGTAACCACATCAGCCCAGGACCTCCACATGCAGCATGTTCACCTCCAAGATCATCTGAGACCAGCCACTCGTACAGCTGCTGAAACAATCGGTTTGCATAACCAAAGAATTTCTGCACAAACTGTCAGAAACCGTCTCAGGGAAGCTCATCTGCATGCTTGTCATCCTCATCGGGGTCTCGACCTGACTCTAGTTCGTCGTTGTAACCGACTTGAGTGGGCAAATGCTCACATTCGCTGGCGTTTGGCATGTTGGAGAGGTGTTCTCTTCACGGATGAATCCCGGTTCACACTGTTCAGGGCAGATGGCAGACAGCGTGTGTGGCGTCGTGTGGGTGAGCGGTTTTCTGATGTCAGTGTTGTGGATTGAGTGGCCCATGGTGGCGGTGGGGTTATGGTATGGGCAGGCATCTGTTATGTATGAAGAACACAGGTGCATTTTATTGATGGCATTTTGAATGCACAGAGATACCGTGACAAGATCCTGAGGCCCATTGTTGTGCCATACACCCAAGAACATCACCTCATGTTGCAGCAGGATAATGCACGGCCCCATGTTGCAAGGATCTGTACACAATTCTTGGAAGCTGAAAATGTCCCAGTTCTTGCATGGCCGGCATACTCACCGGACATGTCACCCATAGAGCATGTTTGGGATGCTCTGGACCGACGTATACGACAGCGTGTACCAGTTCCTGCCAATATCCAGCAACTTCACACAGCCATTGAAGAGGAGTGGACCAACATTCCACAGGCCACAATTGACAACCTGATCAACTCTATGCGAAGGAGATGTGTTGCACTGCATGAGGCAAATGGTGGTCACACCAGATACTGACTAGTATCCCCCCCCTCCAATAAAACAAAACTGCACCTTTCAGAGTGGCCTTTTATTGTGGGCAGTCTAAGGCACACCTGTGCATTAATCATGGTGTCTAATCAGCATCTTGATATGGCACACCTGTGAGGTGGGATGGATTATCTCAGCAAAGGAGAAGTGCTCACTATCACAGATTTAGACTGGTTTGTGAACAATATTTGAGGGAAATGGTGATATTGTGTATGTGGAAAAAGTTTTAGATCTTTGAGTTCATCTCATACAAAATGGGAGCAAAACCAAAAGTGTTGCGTTTATATTTTTGTTGAGTATACTTGGCCCCACAAATCTTAGAAACATGGTGTCTAACCAGATCCTTACTCTGGATGGCATTACCCTGACCTCTAGTAATACTGTGAGAAATCTTAGAGTCATTTTTGATCAGGATATGTCATTCAATGTGCATATTAAACAAATATGTAGGACTGCTTTTTTGCATTTGCGCAATATCTCTAAAATTAGAAAGGTCTTGTTTCAGAGTGATGCTGAAAAACTAATTCATGCATTTATTTCCTCTAGGCTGGACTATTGTAAGTCATTATTATCAGGTTGTCCTAAAAGTTCCCTGAAAAGCCTTCAGTTAATTCAAAATGCTGCAGCTAGAGTGCTAACAGGGACTAGAAGGAGAGAGCATATCTCACCCATATTGGCCTCTCTTCATTAGCTTCCTGTTAATTCTAGAATAGAATTTAAAGTTCTTCTTCTTACTTATAAGGTTTTGAATAATCAGGTCCCATCTTATCTTATGGACCTCATAGTACCATATCACCCCAAAAGAGCGCTTCGGTCTCAGACTGCAGGCTTACTTGTAGTTCCTAGGGTTTGTAAGAGTAGAATGGGAGGCAGAGCCTTCAGCTTTCAGGCTCCTCTCCTGTGGAACCAGCTCCCAATTCAGATCAGGGAGACAGACACCCTCTCTACTTTTAAGATTAGGCTTAAAACTTTCCTTTTTGCTAAAGCTTATAGTTAGGGCTGGATCAGGTGACCCTGAACCATCCCTTAGTTAGGCTGCTATAGACATAGACTGCTGGGGGGTTCCCATGATGCACTGAGTGTTTCTTTCTCTTTTTGCTCTGTATGCACCACTCTGCATTTAATCATTAGTGATTGATCTCTGCTCCCCTCCACAGCATGTCTTTTTCCTGGTTCTCTCCCTCAGCCCCAACCAGTCCCAGCAGAAGATTGCCTCTCCCTGAGCCTGGTTCTGCTGGAGGTTTCTTCCTGTTAAAAGGGAGTTTTTCCTTCCCACTGTTGCCAAGTGCTTGCTCACAGGGGGTCGTTTTGACCGTTGGGGTTTTTCCGTAATTATTGTATGGCCTTGCCTTACAATATACGAGGGCTGTCAATAAAGTATAGGTCCTTTTTATTTTTTCAAAAACTATATGGATTTCATTCATATGTTTTTACGTCAGACATGCTTGAACACTCGTGCGCATGCGTGAGTTTTTCCACGCCTGTCGGTGATGTCATTCGCCTGTGAGCACTCCTTGTGGGAGGAGTCATCCAGCCCCTCGTCGGAATTCCTTTGTCTGAGAAGTTGCTGAGAGACTGGCGCTTTGTTTGATCAAAATTTTTTGTAAACCTGTGAGGCACATCGAAGTGGACACGGTTCGAAAAATTAAGCTGGTTTTCGGTGAAAATTTTAACAGCTGATGAGAGATTTTGAGTTGATACTGTCGCTTTAAGGACTTCCCACGGAGCGAAACGTTGTGCAGCGCTCTCAGGCGCCATCGTCAGCCTGTTTCAAGCTGAAAACCTCCACATTTCAGGCTCTATTGATCCAGGACGTCGTGAGAGAACAGAGAAGTTTCAGAAGAAGTCGTTTTCAGCATTTTATCCGGATATTCCACTGTTAAAGGAGATTTTTTTAATGAAAGACGTGTGGGCGGATTGCAGCGTCGGCTCGCAGCCGCTGCGATGCTCCACCACAGGAAAAACACCTCTGTTGGAAGCCTTAAGGACAAGTTGGAACATGTCCAGCTGTTAATTTCTCATATACTCACTCCACTGAAAGCCATCAAAAGCTGCCTGGATTTTACAAATGGTTATCAACACGGAGGTGTTTTTCCTGTGCCACCGCACCGCGGCAAAAACCGGTAAAAACATATGAATGAAATCCATATAGTTTTTGAAAAAAATAAAAAAGACCTATACTTTGACAGACCTCGTAAGGCGCCTTGGGGCAGGATGTTTTTGTGTTGTTTTCTTTTCTTTGCTCTCCAGGTGGTATGCAAACTGGTTTTTGTCTGTGGAGATGGTGCTGGCAGAAGAGTCCTTCACCCTCATCAACATTATTGGCTGCACTTGAGGAGGATGTCCACGTGCAGGCCTAATGACTCACAGCACCTGTGGATGATGCTCACGTGCAGACTTAAAGACTTTCAGCTGAAGCAGATAATGAGATGGCGTTCTGCATTTAAGCCATGAGTGATTCAAGCAGAATTGCCGGGAACTCGACCTTGTGACGTTTGTTTGTGAGACGCTGAGGACCGCGCCTGGGTTTGACACATCGTGCCTGTGATGGAGGACGGGTGAGGGACACATGCTGTCAGCACACATCAGAGGTGATTGATTGTCTGAATAAGTGTTAATAGTAATTTGGTATTTTGTTGCGCAGTATATTTGAGCATTGATGAGAATTGTACAGCTCGCTTCTCACAGCCGTGGCGTGCGGACTGATGATCCTCCACCTGTTGTGAGAAGCTGCTCATTTACATAAAGCTTAAATTCAGACCTGAATGTGTTGCTGATAGTGTGTTCCTTTTGAAGGATATTAGTTGTAGCTGTTGACTTACCTCACCTCTTCTATCCTTCACAGAGTCAGTTTGTCGTGTCCACCTGGGGGGTGTTTGGCGGTGAACTTGAGTCCAGAAGCGCCGGGCTTAGATCCCTTTGGGCGCTGGAGAGCGCGCCGTCCTTCACTCCGCCAGACAAACGCACTTTTATGTTGTACACAATTATTGCACGAAAGGGAAATAAATGTTTTGTTTTTGGAACCGCTTTCTGGTTATTTAGCGCTGGGTTCAGTCAGACGCAGGTCCGCTCCTCAACCCGCGTCTGCACATAACATTGGCGCTATATAAATAAAATTGAAATTGAATTGAAAGGGCATCCGGCGTAAAAAGTTGCGCCAATTCAACATGCAGATCCACCTTGGATTTGCTGTGGCGACCCCGAGTGCAAACAAGAGCGCAGCCAAAGGGACTTAATATCCACTGATGTCATCGTTAGCAGTAACAGGTAGAAAGCTACTCAGGCTGTGGAGTAACTAGTGGTAAGCATTACATTTTTGTGAAATTTGGGGTGACCTGGGGTGGGGGGGGGGGGCTTTAGGGTTATGGTTAGATGAACTAATAGATTAAATAACTTGTTGTGATGTCGTCACAAATTTGGCGTGACATCAGGATGGATAATGTGCTGCATTTGCAAAGACACAACAAAGACACAAACACCGAGGAGTTCAATATGTAAAAAAAATTTAATGAATACCAAAATGATGGACAGCGAATGTTTTCCACACATTTCTATTGATTTCAAATGGATTATTAAAAAAAAGCTCTAGTTTCCTCTGGAATGTTGTGTCTGAGGCGACTTACTGTTAGAAACGATGCTCCAAAGCAAAAACTATAATTTGCAGGTTTTGGCAAACGACCAACCACACTCGCAAATTCCTCTACATGACAATTAACTATTCTAACATCCATTTAGATTAAAAGGGAACAAAATTGTCTCCTGGTGCCAACCAGTCACATGAAAAACACCTCGGCAGGCAGTTCCGTTTGCTCAAGTGTAACGTGATGCACTTGTAGCAGCACACCGCCGTTATTGTACAGATGAGTGACTACAGCCTTCAAAAGCTTCACTTATTCAGCAGACCTCCGCTTCTTCAGAGACTCCTTCGTACAAAGTGCTTGTGATGCTTGAGATGTGAGAAGCCTCTAAAGAGCAGCGCTGAAGGAGTAAAGTGGGTGCGTGCACCTCGGCACTGCACTCGGCACAAAAGCGGCTCTGCTGGCTTCTGGTGATGGGATACAGTTAGAAAGCAGCGTGACTAATCACATTCTGAGGGAGAGTGTGTTTGTTCAGCGGTGTGGTGCGTTCAAGGCATCACGGTCCCTTGTGACAGAGATCGACTCATCTCTGTGTGAACAAAGTAGGTCTTGAGCTTTCCTTTGCCCTTCACGTTGATGATGCCTCGGCAGGAACACGAGTACCCCAGACCTGATAAAATACGACTCGTCTCCTCAGTGACCTGTACGGAAACACAGTTAGGGAATTTGATCGGATTAAAATATGTGCTACAGGAAGACGAACAGGCCCACCTGGATTTTTCCAAGTACTCCTGTGGTCTCCATTCTACTGGCCACGTTCACGCTGTTTCCCCAGATGTCATATTGCGGTTTCTGGGCCCCAATAACACCCGCAATCACTGGCCCGTGGTTTATCCCTACTCACAGAAACAACAAATCAGAGGACCAGTTCTTTCAAATGCTTGCATGTGATTAAATATCATTTCTGATTCCACAAAGAAGATAATAATTCCATTTGAAAAGGTGATGAAAAGAAAGGTCCTCACCTATTCTGAGTCTGAAATCATTGAAGGAGTGTTTATTGATGATGTCAAGCTTTCCCACGAGAGCAAACGCGAACTCCACCATGGTGCCGATGTGCATGTACTGTCTGTCATGTTCCTGAGGGAGGCACACAGAGGGACACAATAATGTAATGCACTCGTCCTTTGCATCACTACAGAAACGTGTATTTGCTGCAGCTAGGTAAAATGTTGCACCCTCTTGGACTTTCTTCTGCTACTGGGGTTCCTCAACCTGTACGCTGGATCATGCACAGACAAATGCACCACATGGCCAAAATGTTGGAGCTTATGTTCCCTCAGAATGCAAGTAGGACACCCCATCTGAGTCTCCATAAGTAACTGTTCATTTGAGATAAAGTCTTCCAGGAGTACTGAAGGATCCACCAAAGAGACCAAGTACCAAATACATCTAGTCATCACCTTAGGTCATGGGCGTCAAACTGATTCCAGAAAGGGCCAAGAGGGTGCAGGTTTTCTTTGCAACCACCAACTCCACTTCCTACTTAAAACCAAAGTTCAGTTAAAAAAGGCACTTCTAAATGTCACAAACTTTGACCTCCAAGTATTTTTGTATAAAAATTTGGATTTCTAAAGTTTTACAGTTCTTGAGTTTTAGGATGCGGAAGGTTTTGCCATCCAGACTTATGGACGGATAGGCAGAAGGACAGATGGAAAGACAACAATTTCTCTCAGCCTGTCCCAGCAGTCATTGGGGAGGATGCACCCTGAACAGGACACCAGTCTGTCACAGGGCTGACACATATAGACAAACACATTTACACTCTCACACACACCTACGGTCAATTTAGAGTCACCAGTTCATCTAGCCTACATGTCTTTGGAGGTGGGAGGAAGCCGGAGCACCTGGAGAGAACCCACAGAAACATGAGGAAAACATGCAAACTCCACACAGAAAGGCCACAAATCTGAAGCAAACATGGGACCTTCTTCCTTTGAGGCAGCAGTGCTAAACGAACACCGGCCAGTCCTCCTCCTCATGCCAATCCTTCGCGTTGAAAGGAGCCAGCTGAGGTGGTTCAGGCATCTGGTAAGGATGTCTCCTCGGCGCCTCCTTTGGGAGGTGTTCCAGGCACATCCAGCTGGGAGGAGACCCTGGGGAAGACCCAGAACTAGGTGGAGAGATTATATCTCCACACTGGCCTGGGAACCCATCAGGATCCTCCAGACAAAGGTAGTAAATGTGGCCCGGGGGAAAGGGAATTTTCGGGTTACCTACTGGAGCTGTTGTCCACTTGACCCGATCCCGGATAAGGTCCCGGTGGAAGATGAATGAATGAAATATTAAATAAAAATACACAAGGAAAATAATTTTAATAATGTAATTATTGTATTTACTCTGGCTTAATCTGTTCCTCAAGGTGATGCTTGTTGTCTTCGCGTAACATGTGAATTTCACTTATTATAATCTCCAACAGGAACAAAGCCTTTAAACTAGTTAGCTGATTTAAGTTTCTCTTAAATTTAGTCAAAACTAACTGGTTTGCTGATGGTTGTCAAAGCTAGCTGAAATGCTAATCCACTTACAAAAAAGTTAGCATCAGCTAACTAATTTGCTGATTAGCTGAACTGTGCCCACCACTGGATTTGGACCCATGTGGATTACATGGGCACATCGGCATCATGGAACCCTAAGAATATGGTAGACCTCAAGTTCTGGGTGAAATGAAAGAAATTATGTGAAATTAAGGCACAAAGGTAGCGACCGGCACATTCAGTCATCATAGGCCACCGGGGAAGGCCTACTGTGTCAATACAGTCACAAGAATTTTACTTGGCTTGCCAAAATTTAGTGGGCGGGAAGATGAATGTTTTACACGCAGTCACATGGTCTAATATAACCTTTGAACCTTGCACATACAGAACCACACTTCCTCTACGTTGTAAGATCTCATGGTGCAAACTCACTACATTTGCCATGGAATCTTTTCAATATACCACAGAAATAAAGGTACTGTACTTTATAATAAGTAGATTTCAACATGAAGTCAATTTCATCACATTTTTGTAGACAATCGAAGCGTACTGTTACGTCAAATGCAACGCACGTGTATTTCTACTCATGGTGTCACGTGAAGTGTGTAAAAACAACAGCGTGCCTGTGCGCACTCTGGTCCAGGGGTCACGTTGAGTCCGGTTGCAGCCATGTACGTGCTCCCGATGGTCTTTATCTTCTCCACGCCGCTGAATTTCGGCTTGGACAGCAGCTGGGAAAAGACGAGAACACAACACGTGATGCAATCGCACGACGAGCAGAGGAAGTAACACCAGATATCAACCAAGTTCAGCGAAAATATGTCCGCTTCTCCTCCACGCTGGCACAGACAGGCCGCGTTTCCTTCTTTAAAGACGTAAACAGAAAATATTTTTCTTGCCTGAAAGGAAGTCGAACTGTCAGACGGGGTTTATGAAAGCAGTTTACCTCATCAAAGTCTGCTATGATCTCGTTGAGGAGACGGAGGCACTCCAGTCCTTCCTTATTAACATCAGACTCAGTGTAGAACTCTTTGAAGTCCGGGATGGAGGCGAACATCACGCACACCGACTCGTACGACTGGTGATATAGGTCCTGAGAGTGAGAGAGCAGACAGTAACAGCGGGATGTGTCGTACTGATCAATCAGTGGTTCAGAACACACTAGTGATCAGCGGCTTCAAAAGCACACAACGCCGACTTTAATCATCTCTGTGAGGACAAATGGCCACTGCAGCCGGAAAACGGTTAAAGAAGACATCACGGGACAAATCCAGCAGGAAGAGTCACGACGCAGAGCTGAGGGGAAAACGCACAATAACACTGGGAAAGGAGAGAAATAGAAAGTCAGCTCCATCAGTTCAAGTATGTAAAAAGAGAGAGAGTGCGGAGAAAATATTGAGGAAGTAGTACTGAGAAACACAAACGGGACGAGATGTCACCATATTTGCAGTATTTGATTTCGCCCAACTGTCGGTCAATTCATAAGAAGAGGAGGGGTGTGGGGAAAACCAGCGTGACCTGGCGTGGGATGAATGAAACCCAAACACGTCCATCTTTCTCGTAGTTACTAGGATTAGCTAACATGATTATCTAACGTGTCTTTTAGTGAACTTGACCCTGGCTTTGAATAACGGGCAGCTTGGCTGTGGGTATTAAAAGCTACGGCCTACAAAAACCATGGTGCTATCAGTGTAGCTAACATTACCTAGCTATCGAGACCAGGTTCTCCACAAACATGAGTTGCGTGGGAGGAGAGGGGCGGCCGCATATCCGGCCGCGCCCCAGTCCAGTCACGAGCGGCTCTGCTCACCGGGCCCCCCCCCGGGGGGAAGGCCCAGCTATCAGGGGCCAACCGAAAATCCACAGCGCTTCGGTATCGCTTCGTCTAGGCAGGATTCTGACTTAGAGGCGTTCAGTCATAATCCCACAGATGTTAGCTTCGCACCATTGGCTCCTCAGCTATTTAGCTATTTACCTGCTATTTAGTGCTAATTGTGCTAACATACAAGTTAAATAATACTAAAATTTCAATCACTGAAAATACTGGAGTACGGACTTCTTGTGCACCCTGTTATTAGAAATAACTGCACGGCAAGACATATTATTTTGGATGTGCATTACAGAATTAGATTGTGATCCGATCATGAAATGGAGTAGATTTTCGTGATGAGGCAGTCTAAGCCTCACTATTGCCCCACGGTGGATCTGTAGAACAGCCCAGTCTCACGATAGTTTGTGGTTGTGATATCATCACAAAAATCTACTACATTTTGTGAGGGTATCGTGGTCTAATAGATTAGATCACTTAACGTGATGCCATCACAAACTGCTGTGGGACTGTGTACTTAAGATGCTAGGAAAGAGCTAGCACCCTGTTAGCGGTCAGCTGCCAACTATACAGTTGCCATAAAGGAAAAACAGCTGTAGAGACCAAAACCGTTTTTTTTTTTTTTTAATTTACTTATTTATTTTGTACTATGGTGTAAATATGTTTATTTCTGCCCTAAATTTGAGAATTTTTAACATGACGTTCTATGGGGAAAGCAAATATCAAAGCTTGCAACAAAAAATATGAATAATGAATAAAAAACAAACTGTTAGTTCTGTTTAGTTCTTACAAACAAACAAACAAAAGAAGTCTTTGAGGAGTCATGTGTTTGTGTTCTTGCCATGTACAAACAGAATTTTAAGTCTTTGAGGATGTTTAACCTGAACCATCAACAATATTTAACTTTTCAAGTTTGATAAAAAAAAAAACAATTTTGCACAATATGATCACTGTCAATATCAACAGTGTCTCAATGTAAAGTGACACATTTCAGAAATATTCCGTTTATAATATATTACTGTGTACAGCCATTTCACATACTGAATGGGCCCAAAACTTGTAAAATATCTAATATTCATTAATTAAAAATACAACGTGTGAGCAGTTTTCCCTTTAAAAAGACATAATTTGTTTTTGGGATTCTCCTGCAATTCATAAGACAATCAACTTGCATGTAATTATTATTATTATATTGTTGTTATTACATTACTGAGTGCTCATTGGCTACTCTGTGTTTGTGTTATCACGAACCAGGCAGCAAGTGCTGTTGTTTTCTATTTTTAATTTGAAAATGTTTGTAATTAGTTGATTTGTATCTCTAAAAGGGTCATATTATGCAAAATCGCCCCCTCGCCCCACCATCTGTCACATTTAAATTTTAAACATCCTCAAGTCCCATAATTCTGTGACAGCGCATGTAAAAACTGCCCCGCTGTAAAGAAAATGTAGGCATGAAATGACCCTGATGTGTCAGAATTTCAGATCTGGACAAGTTTTCTTTGTGAGACACACCCACTGAGTCCATGTGCTCATGATAACTTAAACAAAATTAGTGTGATTTCCACTAACTTTGAACCAGACATCACAAATGAGTGTATCTCATAAGTGTTCAAATTTGAGTGTGATTGGGTTTGATAAAGACGTTTTATGTTCCATTCAATTTACTGGACACAATATTAATTACATTTTTTTTTCTATATCAACTGGTTGCTTTCCTTACCAAACCAATCAGTCACAACAAACACATCAATACTTGACCTATATACATTATAAACCTGTGTAAATCCCATTGTGTTAGTGTATGCTCTTTTTACCACATGTGGTGACTCATATCAGCTAGTTACAAACATATAGAATATAAACCCTTCATAATATCATTTAAAATATATATTTGAAATAGTGAAAAAAATGTTTACAGCTTAAAAATTTGATGCTCATGACGACTCCCCCCCCCCCCACTACTTTTTTTTCCAAAGAAAGTTTTACACACTGTACATACTGTGTATAGTTAATACCAGTGATGCCGGTAACGTGTTACTTAGTAATGCATTACTCTAATCTAACCACTTTTTTAGCAACGAGTAATATAACGCGTTAATTTTTCCAAATCAGTAATCAGATTAAAGTTACTTCTCAAAGTCACTGTGCGTTACTATTACGTATTTTTGCATTGTGGGTCGATAGCAGCATTAAACTTGGTCCGTGGGCAGGGGGTCGGGGTTCGACTGAACTGTCCAGTTACGACTCGTCTTCACTTCTTAAAGTGCGGTGACAACAGCACACCTGCACTGAGCTTTACAAAGACATTTTTATGTTTTTTTTTTCCTCCTTTATTTAGAATTCTGAGCTGAGCCGCTCGGTATTTGCTCACTAAAAACAGCTGATCCTCGCAATGCGTCAACAACTAACACTATTTTCCACTCAAATGCACCTAGACTCTCTTTCTGAGGACCACATGATGTGAAAACGCAATAAAACTTTCTTACCTATAAATCTGGTCATGTTTTCTGCATAAATAAATGTTATCCATTCTTTGTGCTCAAACGCCAAAGCAGGGGCGAATCCAGATGGAATGGGGGTGTGGGGCAAGGATGTCCCCCCCACAACACCCCTAGATTAAAGGTCCAGTTTTGAAGCCTTTTTTTTTACTACAACTACTAATACTACTTATAATAATAATAATTTTGACAAGTAAAATTTTTAGAGAGAATTTAAATGTTAGAAAAATGTTAGAATGAATTTAATAGTTACATTTATAAACAATGTAGGTTCGAAATTGCAAGTTTTACTGTTACAGTGCTGTCAGCAGTTAAATATGAGGTCAAGAAAGAGGTCTTTATTTTACTTTTTATAAAACAAGTATTTATTTTCACTGAAGTCAAGAAAGGGTGACTATAAAGTGAGTTTTGGCAAAACAAGTATCATTGTCATGTTGAGGTGGCAGAGAGTTGTCGGCAGCTGGAGAAAGTAACTAAAAAAGTAACTAGTACTTTTATTTTTACTTTTTCAAGGAGTAATCAGTAATTGGATTACTTTTTCAAAGTAACTGTGGCAACACTGGTTAATACACATTAAAAAAAACATGAAATCCACAAAGTGGCATAAATTTAAAATCACACCGTTTTCACAGGAATTCACCTCGTTCTTCCAGTGGCGGCCTAGGAAGTGCTCTGCAACATGGGCAGGTAAAACATTCTCCAGCAGAACTCGGTTGAGGTTCTCCATAGTTTCAATCTCCTCGCACTCCCTCTTGAACTTGTCCCTCCACAGAAAGTCCAACCTGCAGTAATATTCATTCTTTTACAGGAGGACACAGAGTAAAGAGAAGAAGATCTGTGTCACTTATACTCTGCAAGAACAGACGTCTTAAATGAGAGCAGAGAAAATTACACAGCAAGAAACTAGATGGGTCTCAGGAATTATTTGTCCAAAATATAAGAGGGTATCTCAGAGATGGGCTGTTTGTATTCGGGTCTAATCATTGCCACCAAATGGAGCGTGTATAGATTTTCCAGGAAATGTAACAAGCCGAAACTAAAGAGTGCACTTTGTATTCATAGACAATTCTTAGAGTCAATAACACGGCAGTGAAGCGGTGCAGTGCGCTGTGCTCTCGTCGCCAAACTCGAGCAAATTCCAGACAACAGCATTGTTTTGCATAAAAAATAGCCACTGCTTCTTTTTTATGCTTGAGGGCGATTTAAACACCTCAAAACATGTCAGTGAGTCTCATCTACAGGGGTCAGAATGGTCTGTGTGTGTTTATGATGCATCCCCTGAACACACCATCACTCTGATCATACACAGTATACCAGGAGCCCCTAAACCACGTGTGGGCTGCCCCCTACAGGCTGAGTGTAGATGTGCGTGGGAGCACTCTGCTGTGAGATGTGCTCCACCTGTGGTTATTAGACAAAATGCATATGCGTAGACACATACACATACGCACGCTGAATAGCGTTCCCGTGAGACTGACGTGTGGTGCCAATTTAGTAGATTCCTGCAGCGGCCTGCGCTGGGAAGCCGCACTGCTGCTAGCCCGAGGCTTAACCAGGATGAAGATGAGCTTTCAGGCCTCTTAGGACAGTCACTGTGCTCCATTTGTGTTACACAGAGAATGTGTGCTTGGCATTGTTCACGAGTGCACACAGACCGCTGTTGCTGAGGAGAAAAGTCTGGTGTAGGAGACTAAAAAGGGTACCGGAGTTAGAAAGTAGGTCAGGAGAAGGGAAGCTCATTCCACATGCTGTTTAGAAACAAGATAACGAGGGTATGAATGAGCATTGGCTTGCCAACTGAAAAATAAAGTGGGTAGTCTGCTTTTTCAGAAGACTAATGTCTAAGGAGTATTTGTGCCACTTTTGGTGCTTGTACCACCAATTGAAAGATTCTTATGTAAATATTCTGCTATCTGTTGCACTACAGTGGCAGCAGCACAAGCAACTCATCCCACACTTCCATATCTTCAGCCTAGTCCTGTCACTCTTCCCGAGGGACCCCCAAGGCGCTCCCAAGCCAGGTGGGAACTATAATCTCTCCAACATGTCTTGGGCCTCCTTCCTTTTGAACGTGCCTTGAAGACCTCCCTAGTGAGATGACCACCTCAGCTGATGGTTCAGGCACCATCATCATGATCATCATCTACTATAATACTATACTATATAATACAAATAATTAATGTTTATGTGTTCAATGGTAGACAGATAGATAGATAGCTTTATTTATCATTGTCATGACAACAACGAGATTTGCACACTCACATAGCACAGACAAACCGCAATTAATCCACAATTATTACTTGTTCACCGTAATAATAGTACACATCAGAAATTAAGATGAATTAAGTATGAATACTTAATTACGTATTAAGTACGAATATTTTATGAGGTGAAAGATGGAATGGACCATTCAACGAGGCGAAATATTCGTTCCATTGAAAGAATGAAAAAACATTCATTATTTGTTTTATATAACACCTAACATAGATCCTTGTCATTTGATATTTTATTAATTTATAAACAACAGAAAAGGGACTTACATTTGGCTCCTTTAAATTCTCGTCCATCAGCAAAACAAACGCTGCTATCTTTAGCTAAACGCTGCCGTTGGTAGTGTGAGCGTGCAGTGGTCGGGGCGTGCAATAGCAAATTTCATATAGCATCAAAATTACACGCTAAAAAAGAACTATTGCACAGTCAAAGAAAACACAATGGCAAATACTATGAATAATCCATGTCACGTGACATACAACCCACCAATCAAATGACAAGGATCCATTCAACCGTTATATAAAATACCATAATTTGAGAAATGTTTATTTGTTCCACTACTCCTCTGAAGTGCTTGGCCCAGTTTGCACTCAACTATATCTTAGTTTGCTGATTAATCTATATGGTCTGTGTTTGTTTTTTGTTTTTTGTCATTTGTTGTTATGAGTCTATATATATAAATATATATATATTTTTTTTTTTCTTTTTTTTTTTTTTTTTTCAAAACACAGCTCCCCTCCCTCCTGGTGACGCTGACCCAGAATAAAAACAGAAAAACTTTGATTGTGGTTCTCAAGGGTGATCCAGTTTTGGCTACAGATGCTCTAAGGGGACTCTGGATGTGCAGAGCATCTGCTTTAGGGTCAGCGCTGATGGATGTTACTCCAAAATAAGACGTCACACCCTCTCTCAGATCTGTGCCAACCAAGTTTAGCTCTCATATAGCCACAGGATGGAGACGACTGGTTGGGCTGATGCCTCTGAAGCTAGTACAGAAGTGTGTTAAAATAAAACAGAATGTTCTCTATTTATAATAAACCCCTATCACATAGATCTATAAGTAGTTGAATACTGACATTTTTTAGTTTTTGCAGTTTTGCCTCTTTACGCCACCACAATGGAGGTGAAATGAAACAATCAACATCTGCCTGTAGTGTGGACTTTCATAACCATTTAGGGATTAGAGCCATTTTATACACAGCCTTCTTCAACCTATGTAAGACTTTTGATTCAGTCAAAAGAGAAACCATATTGGTGATCTGAAGGAAGTATGGCTGTCCAGATTGATCATGCTGACCCGCTTGCTTAATGATAAGAATGCAGCAAGATGTTAGATATATCTGTGCATTTATATACCATTTTGTTTTGATAGTAAGTAAACACTTTACTTAAAGCATCCTATATTTTTACAATGAGTCTGTTATCTGCTTAAACATGCTTGTGGAACTGGATTTGACTGGTTTTAGCGCTTAGAACAAAGAAAATCAAGTTATCATGGGTTTCGTCTTCACAAAAAGTTTGGGCAGGGGTCAGGACCTCCCTCTGTGCCCACGAGAGACCAGTAATTTAATTTAATTTATTTTTAATTTTAATTTACTTCATTGATATAGCACCAAATCACAACACAGCTGCATCAAGGTGCTTCACACAAGTAAGGTTTAACCTTACCAACCCCCAGAACAAGCACACAGGCGACAGTGGTAAGGAAAAACTCCCTAGGATGATCTGAGGAAGAAACCTCAAGCAGACCAGACTCAAAGGGGTGACCCTCTGCTTGGGCCATGCTACCGACACACTTGACAATACAAATATACAGGAAATTTTGGGAGTCCATGTAAGTCCAGTAAGAGAAGGATTTGCAAAATAAGGTCCACCTTTTGTGACGCCCATATTGCGTTTTATAAAAACTATTTCAGTTTCTTTGTTCGGCGTTCTGGACAGGTGGATCTCCTGCGAGAGAGAAGTTCTCCAGAATCCAGGCCTGTTTTTCCACCGTGATTTTGAATAAATGTAATCTGAGAAATAGTTTAACTTTGTACTTTGTAAGGGACAGTATTACAATAAGAACCGGGGTAAGACTAACAAAGTGGAACCATTTCCTGTGAAAGTGCGAGTCAAACGAGGCAGTGTACTAGCCCCCTCATTGTCTGCTCTTTACATGGGTGCTGTCTTGCAATTAGCAGAGCATCAACTGAGAAAACATGGAGTTAAATTAGATTACCGTTATGATGGCAATTTGTTCAATCTAACCCGGCTATAAGACAAAACAAAAGTGTCTAGTAAGTATCCCCCTGTATGGTTCTGAAAGTTGGATTATGTACAGATATCAAGTAAAACACTTGTAGAGTAGAAATTTCACCGAAGATATTTACGTACAATCATAAATATCAAGTGGTGTGATCTCATAACCAATGCTCAGGTTCTTGACTGGTGCTCTGTGGCAAGAATTGAGACTATGTTGTAACAGAATAGATCACGATAGTATGGTCATATGGCTAGAATGGATGCACATTGCCTACCTAAACAGTTTCTTTTTGGTCATCTTTCTACAGGAACCAGAAGCATTGGTGCTCCTAAGAAGAGATTTAAGGATGTCCCTAAAAGGACCTTCAAAAAAGACTGTGAGATGAATAACTGGGGCACAGCCCCATCAGATAGACTCATAGGATGAATTCCTTTGCAGTGCATGACCCGTGCTAAGTTTAAGAACATATTTGAAACATTCAGCGGTTACTGACCTGCCTCGCTAATACCAGCAAAGTGATGAAGAAGATGAAGAGAGACACAGAGCCCATGGTCTTCAGGTCCTTCAGGACACCTGGTCTGCAGAGGGAGAACAGATGGCTTCATTTTATCATCATGCAAACATATTGTTCATATTTAGGGTATTTCCCCTAGTATAAGTCACGCTTTGTTTGTTTATTTACTAGTTTGGGATGTCCTACATCGTATACATGCATTCATTAATAGTAACAATAATAAGTATTTATATCAGGATTTCTCAAGAATTAAAGCACAAAACAAGAAAAAAATACCAAAAATAAAATCTACACTATAACAACGTACAAAAGTCCCAAATCATCCCTGAAAAAAGTAGTTCATTCCTTTTATCTACTTTTAATAGTAAGAAATTTAATGCAGTTGTGTTTTACTCATTTTTTGCTCCTGTTATCAGTCTCATACAATTCACAAAGCTCAACCCCAAAAAGAACTCTTGTTGCTGTACTCTGTGGGAGTATTTCTACTGCTGCCTTCCATCAGAGGGCAACACGTGTTATGAAGGAGTTGGGAGAAAGCTGTTCAGAGCCTCAGTTCTAGAAGAAACTAAACCACGGGAAAGCACCAAGGGGATTGGTCTTTGGAGAGTGGCAACTGCTGCGGTATAGCAGTGCCCAGGTACCTGAGGTGACTCACATGGATGGACACCTAGAACAGCCTTTCAAGATATGGAAGTGCCCAGATAAGAGGTGGCACGAAGTCACCATCAAGTCACACTCAAGTCATGAATCAGCAAGTCTCAAGTCATAATGACCACAAATTGTTTGCAAGCAGACTTGAGACTTGACTTGGGACTTGCAGATTCATGACTTGAGAATGACTTGACAGTGATGTTGTCCCACCTCTGGACCAGACCTTAGTGGGTGGATCCACCTACTTTTGGTCTGGTAACTCCAATGGTCCATCTACTGATGGAGTGTCGGCTGCTGTAGCAGATCGGCTCCTTCTAAGGATGCCAGATGTCACCCCAGTCCCATGCCCAGTTTGTGACTTGTAACCACAGACCTGTTGTGGCTTCCTTGACATTGCAGTTGTAGTCTTGCAGACTACCTACCGTCTGCTCAATATCCAAGATTAAATTTGGCCATGGCTTCAAGATCACCTTGATTCTCTGAAATTTGCAGAGCTGGGGCAGAATACTGGTGTTCATTGTGTGAATCAGTGGTTTTGATATATTTGTTAATGAGGAAATGTTTACTGATCTTGCCTTTGTGGATGATCCTGCGATCTTTGCAGAATCAAGGAACACCCTGATTGCAGCACTTCAGAAGCTGAGCAAGGAATGGGAGTGCCTGGGTTTGCAATTATCCTGGACCAAGAATAAGATTCAAGTTTTCAATCACTTTCTGGACTCTGCCATCAGAAGTGTATCTGCATGCAGTAAAAGTGCTGAATTTATAGAGACATTGATGACTGTGGGTTCCTGGCCTCTGAGATCAATGGATGCCTTTGAAGAGCAGACGGAGACATGAAGTCGCTGGACAGAAGTGCTTGGCGATGTCAGTATCTTTGTGAGAGAGTGAAGGTCCAAGTCTTTAGAGTCCTGCTTCCTGTCCTACTGTATGGATGTGAGACTTGGATGCTAACCAGTGATCTATGGTGACAACTGGACGTCTTTGGTCTCTTTGAAGGATACTCGGGTAACACTGGAATGACTCTGTGTCAAACAAGCTGTAACTTAAGGAGACTCAGATGAGGAGTATCACTTACAGATGAGCATCACCATTGACATTTTGGACATGTGACATTTCTCCAGCATGCAGGTTCCTCAGTGTTGAAGAACCCAATGACAGAAGAAGACCTGGGGATGCCCATATTTCACCTGGCTGCAGAAGATAGATGTTTACCTTTGAGAAGTGGGGAAGAACCAGTTGTCTGTCTAGGTTGTTGTTATCGAGGACTTAGCGTGGCACCAGCCCATGCTCCTAGGCTTGACTTGACTTCAGAGAAGATCAGTACCTCCAAAGCTTGGAGCTGGTGGCCACTGTGGCCACTGCTGCTTGAGTACAAAATGTCCATTAATGCTCCTCCACACGTACCTCATTAAGAGGTTGATGATATTTTGTCATCTGAAAGTCACAGAGTCGAGGTCGTTGCCTTCTCTGGTGTGCTCTTCTCCCAAACATGGGGATGCTTTTCAGTCACATCACTGTGTGGCTGTGTGAGACAGCCAGACTGCATGATAAAAACTGATTTTTATTTATTTATTTATTTTTCACCACTCCAATTTGGTATCCGGAAAAGTTTTTGCATAATATTTTTTTTTTTTTCAGCACCAAGCTTCCAGCTGTCAGTCAGTATGAATAATAAATTCAGCTCCATCAACAAAAACTGCTGCAGCTCCCCTGCTGCCACTCATGTTCTCCTGTTCTTCAGGGGTTACAGCTCATCCAGGTTTTTTCTTTTAGGACATTGCTTCCTCGGCTGTCCCGTGTCCCCAGAGAGTGCCGTCGAACCCCATTCATCATTTTTATAGACTCATTTTTATAGATGCATCAAAACAGTGCGTAAAGTGCGTTGCAGAGTCAAAGGAGAAGTGTGAGGTTTCAAAGAGAAAACGCCGGCCTTGCATGGAAATACAGATTCAAAACAGGAGAAATTTGTGCGTGTGTGTGTGTGTGTGTGTGTGTGTGTGTGTTACCTTTCCAGGGTCTCCGTGCGATACTGTGCTTCACTAAAACTATCCAGCAGGGAGGCATGCGTCTGGAGGATGATGATGTTATATATCACCACGGCAACCAGCATCACCACCATCTTCAGCTCGTAGTTGATCCTCAGAAACACAGAGCAGGACACCAGGCCAAGTATGCAGCAGTAGATGAAGTACTAGATGAAGAAAGATGCAAAAAATATGATGATCAATAGGAACTTGCGAAACTGTGAAAGGATTGTGTGTGTGTTTGTGTGTGTTCATAAGTTGAAGTTGCGTCGCAGCACTTTGCTCAAGCTCAAACATCTTGCAGTAGGACTGGTGCTGTATTTCAGGTATTAGATCATAATGTATATTGCATGATGTTTACATACATGTTATCAGAGGCATACAGGCTACAGGTGCACACACACACACACACACACACACACACACACACACACACACACACACACACACACACACACACACACACACACACACACACATGCTACACATTTATATTTGACAACGCAAACATCGCAACACACTCACCGTTGCAAAATACAGCTTGATTATAGGTCCACAGGATTTAGAAAACAAATTTATGTGAGGTGATAAAAAGATGATTCCATGATTGAAACCCTGAATTGGATAATTTGTATTAACTGCAGATGTAGCTATTATCTGATAGTTCCTTTCACAGTAAAAAGTATCACTACTGAATTGTATCATAGCCCAGGTATGTAGATAAGAATCAGATTGTGTTTTGAGGAAGAGATGCATATCCTTATTTATTGCTGTGTTGGTGTGATACTACACGTACAGCACGGCAGGACCACCACAGGAATTTACATTCACCACATTATAAAGTTATTTTGGATATTGATGCACAGCTTTAATTTGAAATTTGAAATCAGAAAAAAACAAACAGATGTGATTGGTGCACTTGATCTTCCACACACTCTGCGTCTGACCTCACAACTATCAGTATGTCGACCGTTTATGAGCATCTCCAGCACGTCAGTATCCCGATGACCAGCTGTCTCATACCTCCACTAATAAGTGAATGCTTATATTCGTCTTATGTGTATAGAAATCAGCCTTTTATCAAGTCATGGCAGTTTTAACTCACTAAATGCATTCATAATGTTGTTTGTACAGTGAGTCAAACTCTCTGTTTTGGTAAACCACACTATCCTATGCCAAATTTGATTATTTTTTCTTTTTAACACCAGCAGTAGCCACCTGAGAACTTCAGATTAGGTTCCAACTTCTCTCCCAATTACAGTTTTTCTATTTGTGTTGCTAGGAAGAAAATATGACACTGTAGCGATCCTTCATCACCGTAACCTGGAGGTCCTCGGTCTGCTCTCTGATCTGTTAACACGCCCAGCAGACAGCGTGTCCCCTCTGTCCCACAGGTGTTAACACGCTGAGGCGCGCAATGTGTAAACTACGCAGACAAAAGGGCAATTCTATGGTAACGGAATTACAACAACAGCAAACTCTGGACATATGGCATCTAACCACGACAGATTAGCTCAGATTGTAATTCCGTTACCACAGAATTGCCCATAAGTCTTTGTTTACAACTATACAAATAAATCCTCCTGTCTTGGCTCCCTGTTGTAGATGTGCTAACGAGCCGAGACGCGTACATTGAGAACTTCCTGTCAGTGTCCCTGTGGGTTATGCAAATCGACATCTGCCGACAGGACCCCCATGAGGGGCCCAGCAATCGTCTGTTCTCTGTTCTGCGCACATATGAAGCTGTTTCCTGTAATTGCTAGCGTGTTCTCTATGCATATGACATGCTGTCTCGCATACTGATATGTCGTGTCTCCTTTGTGTGTCTGCCGTACATATGACAGGTCTGTAACTGTGTGAATGAAGGACACTCATTCTCTCACGCACGTCAACAACGACGCTGCAATAAACACACTCGTGGTCACTACACGACCACCAACTTACACATGGGTGATCCCAACGTGATCACCCGAACTGCTACAACACTACAAAAACATAAAATCACTTACATAATAAAACAGATGTGGAATGTGAAAACAACCAGGAAGCTGCTAAATGTGCAGGAGCATCTGTGTCAAGGTTTAATGCAGTGCCGCCTGAGGGATCAAAGGTCACGGGCATTCAATGTTGGTTTTTGGCCTTGCTGCTTAAGTGTAGAAAGTTCTCCAGATTCTCTGAATCTTCTGATTATATTATGGACTGTAGATGATGGAATCCCTAAATTCCTTGCAATTGAACATTGAGAAACATTGTTTTTAAACAGTTGGACTATTTTTTTTCACGCAGTTGTTCACAAAGTGATGATCCTCACCCCATCTTTGCTTGTGAACAGCTGAGCCTTTTGGGGATGCTCCTTTTATACCAAATCATGACACTCACTTGTTTCCAATTAACCTGTTCACCTGTGAAATGTTCCAAACAGGTGTTCTTTGAGCATTCATCAACTTTCCCAGTCTTTTCTTGCCTCTGACCCAGCTTCTTTGAAATGTGTTGCAGGCATCCATTTCAAAATGAGCAAATATTTGCACAAAACAAAAAAGTGTATCAGTTTGAACATTAAATATCTTGTCTTTATGGTGTATTCAGTTGAATATAGGTTGAAGAGGATTTGCAAATCATTGCATTCTGTTTTTATTTACATTTCACACAACATCTCAACCCTAACGTCTCAACGTCTGATCTATTAATGAAATTAGAATGAAAAGTTCACCAGGAGGATGCAGGAGAGTGTCATTGGGGCTCTAAGGGTTAAAATCACAACTCAAGTGTTATCATGTTTTTACAGCCCTTGTGACTGAACACTTTTTGTTGTACTTACTGGCAGGTAAAACTTATCTTTTGTAAAGACCGTAGAGCCACGAGGGTCCAACAGGCTGTCATTGGTTAAGTTCTTGATGGGAAGAGTTGGCAGCACTTCATCCTCTAAGAAGAACTGAGCACAAAGAAGGAACAAAGTGCACAAACGTTGACCTGGTACATATTATGCATTCATGTGTGTCAAATCGAAATATCAATCATTTTTGATTTGCTGCTCACCATGTTAAAGACAGACATCACCAATATGAGCGCAGTGGTCGTCATGGTAAGGACCAATCGTAGCCAGGGGTTATTGGTCACGATGATGCGGGAGGAAGTGGAGAACCAGGGAAGTGAGCACAGCGGATCCTTCCTTCCCTGCTGAAGATGCACGGAACAATTCCATGAATTGTTCCAAACTGGCACAAAGCCAGACATTCATCGACAGCAACAACTTCTTCATTTTTCAAAGGAAAGCTTTCTGGCATGATTTGGAGCAGCGCAACTCTTCATGGCACATAATGAAATACAGTTTTTCTATCCATCATATCCACATTCATCATTTGATTGCTTTCATTTCATGCAGGACTGTCCCTGGCATTTATTATTATTATTATTATTATTATTATTATTATGTATATTAGTAATTGGATCTAAGCTGGGCATCCTCATGAGTGAATTCCTTCATTCTTCCAGTACCTACACAAATAGGTGTGGGTGGAACTCATGCTTGTATGTGGCTTAGTGGTTAGTACTGTTGCCTCATCATGAGAAGGTCCTGGGTTTGCTACCTGTCTGGATCTTTCTATGTGGCATGTTCTCCCCATCTTCATGTGGCTTCCCTCCGGGTGCCCTGACTTCCTCCCACGTCCAAAGACTTTCAGGTGATCTGGAAGCTTTAAATTGGCAGCTGGTATGGATGTGTTTGTTTGCCTGTATGTGGCCCTGCGATGGATGTGCAGCCTGTCTAGAGTGTACCCCGCCTCTCGCCCAATCATCATTGGGATTGGCTCCAGCTCCCACATGACACTTAATTGGAATAAGGAGATATGAAGAATAAATGGATCTGTTGAAGTCAAGAACTTGCTTTGATGAATGATTAGCCATCTTTGAGCGAGGCTATGCATCAGTGTTGGGCTGAGGTATGAGTAATCTCCTACTTCAGTGACTGTTCTAGCTAGAGGTGGGCGATACTGGGAATTTTGGTATTGATCCAATACCAAGTAAATACAGGCTCAGTATCGCCGATATCGATGCCAATACAGATACTTTTTCATAATTAAGCTTCATAGATCCAAAGGATCTAAAAGACCTAGGAGAGCATTTCGCCAAACATTGTATGTAACAACAAAATACTTAATCACAATCAACGTTTTTGTTTAAAAAATATCACTCAACACAACTTAAAACAAAATCTCCTGAGTTAGAGGGCTGACAAACCACAATACAACAAAATTAACACACCACAACAAATACTGTAAACATTTTCATACTTATTCTGTTTTTCCAAGTCAAACAATACAATAAAATAATACAAAAAATAATGAATTTCTTCCCTTCAGTGCACTTCTCTATGTTGTTTCTTAAATAAAGAGTGTAAAAAATATAGAACTTAAAGCAAATTAAAACAATCTTCTGAGGTTAGAGAGCTGATAAACCACAATAGAGAAAAGCTAACACACCACAACAAATATTGTAAAAAGTTTCAAACTTGTTCTTCTTTTTTTTTTCAAGTCGAACAATACAAGAAAATAATACAAAGAATAAGGAATTTCCTCCCTTCAGTGCACTTCTGGGTTTAAACAAAATAAAAACATTAAGTGAAAATTAAATAAAGAAAGAATAAATTAAAAAAGAAAGAGCGTTGCTCTTACAGACAGAGAGTAGACTTTAATGAATCTGCAGTCAGTGCGTGCGGGAGAGAAAAAAGCTTGAGTATCGATCTTTTTACACGAGGATCATTCAGTATCAATACCAGCATTGGTATTGATATTATCGATATTAGGATCGATCCGCCCACCTCTAGTTCTAGCATCAATGCATTCACTCACTCAGTAATGTGGTCTGTTTCACTGGGACTCTAACCTTCACCTCCTTGTTGTCAGCACTCTGTCACTATGAACAGTGGACTCTTATTAGTGTTTAGCTCCAACATTTCTGTCATTGGATGTTCTGACAATGTTGTGCTTTTTGTGTTGTCTTGTTAGTATGGCCATAGCAGATGGTCACCTGACTAAGTCCGGTCTGCTTGAAGTGTCTTCCTATGAACTTACCTTCCCATTGTAGCCAATTTTCTTGCTCATAGGGTGGATACATTCACTTGGGAATGCGAACACAGACAAAGTATATGTGCTTCACAGCCTTCTCTTGTTGGTACGTGTCCAAAATCACGTGTTTGCAAAATTTAATCTGGATTGATGAAAGAATAAAACGCTGCCTTGGCCACATTGTGCCAGATTTTTGATATTTCTCCGAATCTCATTTAACTTCAAAAGACATTTTTCAAAGCAGCTGTTCTTTCATGTGTGAACAGTGCTTCCATCTGTAATACAGACTATTAATAATAACTCACAATAACTTACAATACGTCAGGCATCACCTCTCATTAAGTCAATGACTGCATGCGTTCTCTCTTCAGGGGTCACTGAGGGCTTCAACCAGAACGTTTTCAGTGCAAAACCAATAATTAGCGGCAATCAGTCCAATGGGACATGCTGGTATATAATTTGCTCTCTTGCTTCTCATTCAGGGGGTGTAAAGTTAATTTCTGGGTCAGGACAGACCCAAGGTAATCACCAAGTAACCCCCCCCCCCCCCCCCATTTATGGAGGAGTTAGGCGGAGAAATACTTTAACTGCCAATGAAACACTTAAACTGGCAGCCGAGGCAGATTGGAAGTGACACCTATTAATCTACTTGTGTTTAATTAAAAACTCCTGTGAAGTCATTAATATGTCAATGGCCTGAAATTTGCTTAGGGTACCTAAGGTGGCACCCTAAGTCAAATGGAGTGCTGACTTAGGGTGCCATCCTTCCTGCTCGCCCTAAGCAGTGCCACCCTAAGGGTGCTTAGGGTGGCACTGCTGTAGGGGTGGCCACCTACCCCTCAAAATTAATTATGAGTTAGCCTTATGGAAATACCTTAATATTGTAGCCAAGACAATTAGTTAACTGGCAAAAGCAGCGAAAACATAATGGAATTTCATCTTTTTTCCTAAAAACGTGGTAAAATATTGAACATATTTGTAAAATTTACTCGTCTATGAGCGTGACATCGCACACAACAGAACAAGTCTGGTTTATATGGAGACATGATGAAGAATAAGTGTGCATCAATGTTGAAGTAAGGCGTAAATAGCATACAGAAAACCTTTTGTCACCTTAACACTGAATTGATGCATCAGAACTTTGTTGTAAATCATTTGATCCACAACATTGGATTTTCATTGGAAAATATAGAGAAGAAGTGCAGAATAGTAACAAAAAACCCCACCAGAAAACAGGAGTGATAAGCATGAGATGGAGTGATATAGTGATACGGCAGGCGTAAAAGTTGTTTACTATTATTAGTAATCAATGATAATAGATTAGGAGACTGTGAGCACTGAGGTACTGTTTGGTCTACGGACGTGACGTACAATAATTAGTGAGTTTAGTGGAAGATGGAGAACCACCACCAAGCATGCTTAGACTGAAATTCATAAATACCGTTGTGTTCAGCACCATTGTTGATACTGACAACTTAACAACAAAGACATCAAGAAGATCATCTGGAAATGGTGGTCTACGGACGTGACAAAACCGTTAAAGAGTTCACATCCGTGACAGTCATAATGCAGCCACTCAGAAATGTATCAAAATGAAGGTTAAAAATTCTGTTACATCTGCAATCAATAAATATTCTGCGTAAAATAGACGGCATGGAATTAGTAAAAACCTACATTTGGACCTTGAAACAGCTGTTTCAAAATGATATGTTTTCTCAACCATTGAACTGTGACTTATATGATTGACTTGTACACATGAATATACTAATGAAGAAATTATTGCCAGACTTATGATTTTATGTGTATGTTATTCACTGGAACCCATAGAAATAAAAAACACAAAAAGTGTCTCTGAATCAACAACAGACATATTTTAGTGACAGTTGTGTGCATTAAATGTGATGTGGCCAATGGACAATTTTCAATTGTGCCGCCATCTTGAAACCAAGACGTCCGGTTAGGGAGCCTCTCGTTCGCATGTTTGGTGTCATTAGAAACAACAGCTTGTTATGATGCCTTACGGACTGGCTAACTGATCGGATGTTATGACGCCTCACAGAGCGGCTGATCGGTCAGATGTTATGACGCCTCATGGATTGGCTAACTGGTCGGATGTTATGATGCCTCACGGAGCGGCTAACTGATTGGATGTTATGACGCCTCACAGAGCGGCTGACCGGTCGGATAGTATGACGCCTCACAGAGCGGAAGACCGATCGAAGCTGGATGCTGGTTAAACAATGTCTCTGAAAGTCAACATAAGTCCAGATTTCTTGTTTTGTTTTGGCTTTGGTGTCCTTCGTTAGTGCTGTGTGACTGGGGCTCTACATTTGTTGCTAGGAAAGTTCAACGACCAAAAAATACCAACATCCTGGGTGCAATGAACATGTTTTCACTATTTATTTGACTTCTTTATGTGACTGACATTGTTATTCAAGCATTCACGTACAAGAAAGTTTCTTGACAGTTCTTGCTGTTGAACGAAACTGCTTCTCCTTAACCAGACAGAGTTGTGATGTCATCACACATACATGTAGGCACTGCTCTATCGCAACTTGAAAATCCCCCATTGTGACATGCAATTTTGGGTGATTTTCCCAAAATTAGACATTCCAGTTGTCTTGATTTATGAAACTGTGCTAGATATCCAAAGTAAATTGGTACGTTATAGGTGCCCGGACTTGTACCCAACATAAAATGAACTTAATACTGACCAGCAGAACATTTTTATGCTTATTTTTCCATGCAGTGTTATTTTGGTACCCTAAGTGAATTTCAGCACCAGTGCAGCCATTAATATGTCCTTATTTAACTGTTGCTATGTCCCGATTTGACCAACTCCTCTCTGTGTAGGTTTTGAACATGTCCAGAATTTGACCGCGCCCTTAAACAATTTCCACTGCATTTCTGATAAGTTGTGCAGATTCTTTTTGCAGACTCTTAGGTTTTTTTTTTTTTTACAGATATGTCATCATAGCTGACTGTGACGGGAGCATAAATCACAGTGGTTCTCTTATATCACAATAAATAGTCTTCTACACTATAATTAGGTTATGGTGTTGTAGAGAAGTTTTGCAAGTTGATTTTTATGCAGGACTCAGTCTAGAGTCACCACGGCAGCTGTGACACAGTGTGTTTGTGGACAGTCGTGGTGCAAATTGCGGATGTACGATCTACTTTGGAAGCAGGTGAGTGAGAGAACAGATGACACGGATGGATCATGTTTTTGTGATTGATGTAAAAACAAATCACGGTCATTAGTGGCAACACCGACGGCTTTTTTGTTGTTGTTGTAATATTCTGATTTCACAAAATTGGCTCATTTGCATTTATTTCAGACTATATTTTAAATTCCGTACTTTAAGTTCGGGTAGCTCAGAGGTTAAGGAACTGGGTTGTGAAAATGTAGACTTGGGTTCAATTTCTACTCATACTACCTGTTTGTGATCTTTCACATGACACTTCATCTGCAATGTCTCTGCCCTCCCAGCTCTAAAATGGGTACCAGCCTTGGCTGAGGAACCTGAACTGGACTGATATCTTGCCCAGGGGTAGTTGCAGACTCTCATCCGCTTCGTGTTATGGAAACTGGAGCACCGGCACCAAAGCGCCTCAGGGCCTGTCGCTGACTTACTTAAAATTCAAGGGTGCTCATAATTTTGAGCAAGACTGTAAATCAGAGTTTATTGGATACGTCAGAAAGTACATTTATTCTGGTTCATGATTCCCTCAGTGTGTATGTCTATTATTACCTATTACACCCCATTTCAGGCCCAAATTGGGGTTTTTGCACCACAAGCTTAGGCAATCTTGTGTCAAAAATCTGCAACAAAGCACCGGCTTTGTTTGCTTTCCATATTTGCTCAAATGCAGCTTTAGCCCAGATGTGTGTGTGTGTGTTCATGAATTCACATTTAGATGCATGTAGGACCTACCAGAACGTGACCAGCAAAGCACAAGAGCAGGATCAGAGCCAAAAACAGGAATGCCAGGCCAAAGGAGATCCCCAACACGGCCGTTCTGCAACACACACACACACACACACACACACACACACACACACACACACACACACACACACACACACACACACACACACACACACACACACACACACACACACACACACACACAAAATAATGTTAAATATTTCATGAGGAACACAGTACAGCTGACGTGACATCTGCCAGAAAGCAGGAGAGGACACTGTGACAAATAATGAAAACATAACAACAGCACGAGGGGTTGAGTTCTAAAAATCAATGACCTCTCAGATATGGAATTACTCTGTCCGCCCACAGCAGCAAATTACGATGAAAGCGAATTTCTCATCATTATTTTTCTCCATTAAAGACACGCCACAGTTTGCTCCACCTGATCCATAATCACAGCTCCTCACAGCGCCCTTACATGTCCATTGGATTTCTAGCGTTTGGCCTCTTGCTCCCCTGTCGCTTTCATTCCAGCACATAGGACAGCTGAGGTCGAACAGCTTTTTCCCCATCAACACGCTACAAACCCATAAACTCCATTTGCTGAAGCTCTGGGGAGGGCGCAGTGTACTGACCTCTTAAAGAGTTTCGACTTACTTGGGCAAAACCAGGACCTGCACGATGAAAATACAGCAAAATATGAGGCAGGCACAGGTGACGTAGTACTTGAAGGCAGGCAGTGTGGTGGACCTGTACTGTTGACAGCAAGACAGAAACAGGAAATTTGAGCATTACAGGAAAAATGTCAAAAAGGAGAGTGCAATGACATAAACCTCCAATATCAATTTTGTGGACATGCATACCAGAAGGTCATGGACTATAACCCTGACAAACTGGCACAATCATGTTTGACCATGAACGTGCGCTTGTGAGCAGTTTGAAGATGTTACACACCGGACTTCTAGCACGTCAGGTGCATAAACAACTGCAGAGCGCATCTGTGGCACCTCTGGACAACCTCCTGGTAATACAGTAGTGTTCAGAATAATAGTAGTGCTATGTGACTAAAAAGATTAATCCTGGTTTTGAGTATATTTCCTACTGTTACATGGGAAACAAGGTACCAGTAGATTCAGTAGATTCTCACAAATCCAACAAGACCAAGCATTCATGATATGCACACTCTTAAGGCTATGAAATTGGGCTATTAGTAAAAAAAAAAAAGTAGAAAAGGGGGTGTTCACAATAATAGTAGTGTGGCATTCAGTCAGTGAGTTTGTCAATTTTGTGGAACAAACAGGTGTGAATCAGGTGTCCCCTATTTAAGGATGAAGCCAGCACCTGTTGAACATGCTTTTCTCTTTGAAAGCCTGAGGAAAATGGGACGTTCAAGACATTGTTCAGAAGAACAGCGTAGTTTGATTAAAAAGTTGATTGGAGAGGGGAAAACTTATACACAGGTGCAAAAAATTATAGGCTGTTCATCTATAATGATCTCCAATGCTTTAAAATGGACAAAAAAAAAACAGAGACGTGTGGAAGAAAATGGAAAACAACCATCAAAATGGATAGAAGAATAACCAGAATGGCAAAGGCTCACCCATTGATCAGCTCCAGGATGATCAAAGACAGTCTGGAGTTACCTGTAAGTGCTGTGACAGTTAGAAGACGCCTGTGTGAAGCTAATTTATTGCAAGAATCCCCCACAAAGTCCCTCTGTTAAATAAAAGACATGTGCAGAAGAGGTTACAATTGCCAAAGAACACATCAACTGGCTTAAAGAGAAATGGAGGAATATTTTGTGGACTGATGAGAGTAAAATTGTTATTTTTGGGTCCAAGGGCCGCAGACAGTTTGTGAGACAACCCCCAAACTCTGAATTCAAGCCACAGTTCACAGTGAAGACAGTGAAGCATGGTGGTGCAAGCATCATGATATGGGCATGTTTCTCCTACTGTGGTGTTGGGCCTATATATCACATACCGGGTATCATGGATCAGTTTGGATATGTCAAAATACTTGAAGAGGTCATGTTGCCTTATGCTGAAGAGGACATGCCCTTGAAATGGGTGTTTCAACAAGACAATGACCCCAAGCACACTAGTAAACCAGCAAAATCTTGGTTCCACACCAACAAAATTAATGCCTCGCAGATGTGAAGAAATCATGAAAAACTGTGGTTATACAACTAAATACTAGTTTAGTGATTCACAGAATTGCTAAAAAAGCAGTTTGAACATAACAGTTTTGAGTTTGTAGCATCAACAACAGATGCTACTATTATTGTGAACACCCCTTTTCTACTTTGTTTTACTAATAGCCCAATTTCATAGCCTTAAGAGTGTGCATATCATGAATGCTTGGTCTTGTTGGATTTGTGAGAATCTACTGAATCTACTGGTACTTTGTTTTCCTTTAACAATAAGAAATATACTCAAAACCTGGATTAATCTTTTTAGTCACATAGCACTACTATTATTCTGAACACTACTGTATCACAGCACAGGACGGCACCACAGGAATGCAAGGGGTGACCGAAATATGTCATAGTTCGTGACGGAAAAAATGAATTCGAGAACATCTTGAAAATCCAGCCAACCTTCTAAAGTTGACCAAGGTTTGGACAAGGTTTCAAACTGTGACCCTAAATGTCAATGAAAGTGGGAATGAGGCTTTAGAAATATTTTTCTGTAAATTTAGACATAAAGTACAACATGAACTGAAGCTGCATCAATCAGAGGTGTCACCCAGAATTAATTTGGGCACGTCCAGTGTTTACTACACGTCATCACTGTAACGCATTGAACATTTTGAAAACTGCATCAGTTCCTAAAAAAAAAAAAAAAAAAAAAAGGTTCATTTAGTGTTTGGAGCATTTACAAAATAAGAGTCATTTTCTGTAGAAACTGTGTAGAAAATGTGGAGCTGTTTTGAAAAACTGAAACATTTTCTGAGGCATTTGTTTCTTTGAAGCACTTTCTGAATGAAACACTTCATTGTGTTGCAAAAAAATGAATCACTTTTGAATGAATCACAATTCCTAAAGTATTAGTAAGTACTATTTGACCTTTTGAAAGGTTAACTTTGGGAAACAATTTGTTAATTTAGTTTTATGCATTTCACAGCAATGAATTATTGAATTATTGTTTGAAATAATTGTTTCATTTAGTGCTCCAAACCTTTCGAAAATGTGAATTATTTTCTAAACAATCGATGCCATTGTTGTTACATGCATTTTGAAACAGTGAAATCTTTTGTGAAGGAACTGGTTGAAAGTTTTGAAAAACATTTCATGCCAATAATATGTGAATATTGTTGAGATGTTTAAACTTGTCTTCTGCAATATTATGATTCAGTAATATTTTCTAGGGTGGGTCACACTGCAGTGATTCATTTCAAAACTCCTGATGCAAAGAAAATGTTTTATTTGATGATTTAACCATTTTCTGAAGCCGTTGTTTTGTCCTGTTTTTAACATGTATAACACTTGCTGAAACAACTGCTTTCAAGCACTTTGAAACATTTGATTCAGTTTCATGAGTTTGAAACCAATTGAAACACTTTCTGATTCATGCATTTAATTTACACTTTTGAGCATTTTAAAAAGTGTATTATTTGGGGAAGTTTTGCACTTTTCAAAATAGTGAATCATTGCTTGAAGCAACTGTTTCGTTTCATGTTTCAAGCATTTAAAAAAAGGAGAATCATCTTAATATTTAAAAATCCAAAAGCATTGTTCTAAATTTATTTCACACTCACACATAGACATTGGTGTGTCCTTTTATGAGTTAATTTATATTTTTTTTATATATATATGTTTGCAAATGATTCGTGGCATAAAAATGCAAGTCCAGTACCTGTAGCTCCACAGGTATGTGAACCTTATATTACAAATTACTGCTGTATAAACACACACACACGCACACACCATTTGTTGCCTACAAGGTCGCACAGTCTCTGTGACACCTGCACAGTTCAATTTATTCATTTCTCTCCTCTGACTAATCCTGCTGTCTGGTGTTATGTATGCATTCACCGACCTCTTTCTCCAGAGCTTTGTTGTGAAAGAACAATGAGATCCTCTGGAGGTCCTCAGACTTCAGCCACTGTCTGGAGATAAAAAGTGACAGACAGACTCAGACAGTGCAGAGATCCAGAAACAATGCTTCAGCATCACAAGTGATTCACAGTAACTGAAGGCACCAATTAACAATGAACAGACTGTGGATTATCACTATGTATGTGAGCATAAAAAAAGGTTTTATTTTGCAGACTTAAGAATTTTGTTCATGTATTTTCAAGTTTTCCCACATGTATAACTTGGGGCCCGTTCACACTATGACATGAAGTGTATGACGTAGGAGATTCTCACAGAAGGTTCACAGCAAGGGTCCAAATTTCTTGTCTTCAATGCAGGATGATGTAGCTCAGTGGAGGGTGAAGTAGATTTGCTGATGGTCCACTGACTTACTACAGCATGTGGTTCAACTTTCCTCATCGAGGGTGGGCACATTAGTAGTGCACTCCGCGGAGCAGCAGCGTAGCGGAGAGAGATGCTACATATTCCTTTATATTATTGCCACACAGTTCGTCATACCCAAGGATCCAGAGTATGTGGTGCGTTCAGTCAAGCCTTCGACGGAGCAGGAATGGCGTACTCGCAGAGGTGATGTAGTGGTAGTGTAACTCAACTCTTGCCAGCGTTTCAGCATGAATGTAGAAAATTTTAAGCATGTTGATAATTTTTTTCAGCATTCCCCCGACTGATGCAGACTTTGCTCCTGTGGAGTCCGGTGCACCTTGGCGTAGGTTGACGTTAATCAAATTTCTACTCTCCGTTGGCAAACACCAGGCTAAACATCACAGCGTGAATGCAAAAATTAACTATTTTAATGGACTGAGCTACAGAGTATTTTTTGGTTTCATGAATAAATCTGTTTTTCTTTTTTAATTTCACTTTTGATGCTCTGTGTGCTTCTTGCCCTGTGTGCTGCTATACAATGCTGCTGGAACCTCAATTTCCCAGAGGGAGTCTTCCCAAGGGATTAATAAAGTTCTATTTAATCCAATCTAATCTAATCTAACACCACAGCACATTCACAGAACATCTTTACTTCACGATACACACATTCTACAATGCTGTGCAAATGTTTTAGGCACATTTAATGCTTCATAAAAGCATTAAAAATGATGAAAACCTGATAAATATTCATAAATAAATTAAATGTGTGATGAATTTCAACTTTTATGATAATCAATAAGAAAAATTGGGTCCATTTATGTGCGATTTTTCAGTTTATAAGTTGCACCAGTGTATTAAATTGCAGGACATCAAAAAACGTTTTTAAGAAGAAAAACGCGACTTTGAGTATGAGTAAATGAGTTTTGGAGTCATTTTAATATAATATTATTAATATTAATAAAAATGTAGCTCTCATATTCATTTTTGTTGGAACTGATTTTGTGTTGACATGCCATTAAAAAGGGGTGCTGGTGGTGGTGGGGTGGATCAAACGCTACTTTTATTATGACTCTAGAAATGTTTGCACAGTACTGTATGTGTGTGTGTGTGTGTGTGTGTGTGTGGTGTAGTCATGTTTTCTTTGAAAATATAAAAAAATATATAATGGTGTCTCTAATCTATCTATTTATTGATAAGCAGCACAGCAAATCAGCAACAAATCATTATGTTTTTACAATAAAGCACCATCGCCTGAATTAAAAGTGTTTCCAAACCAGCTCGGTGATAAATTGATCTTATTTCCGACGGACGCTTTAGATTTTTTTTTGCTCATTGCACATTCTGGCTTTGTGTTTCTACTCTTTTTTCCCACTGTGAAGTGTTTACTGTGAAGAACTATGACAGCAGCATAAAAATAGAACGTGCACTTGCTTCTGCGAGTTAATGCCATCAATCGTGCGAATCATCCGCTCATTGAGTTCCTCCTCAAACCGCCTCCTCTGAGATTTGGACCTGGCAGAGCACACGGTAAAAGTGATCCCTTAAAAGCGAGTAATTACGAGTCGTGATTATTCAGGCGGTGATGCTGCATCAAACTCACCTTTCTCTTCTCTGAAGATGATACTGCCCCATTGGAACATCCTAAAATGAAAAAAAAAACAAAACACACATCACATGTATTGATCAGGGATGTTTTGTGTATGTGTGTGTGTGTGTGAGAGAGAGAGAGAGAGAGAGACGGAACAGAACGCTGCTTGCACTCACAGCAGTGTTGATTTTGCCGTTTTCTGTGGTCATACTGTCTCGATGGTGAAGATTTGCGAACGGCTTGGCGGCACCCCAGGACTCCAGATAGCGGGTCATCCTGACAGACGCTCTCATCTTGCCCCCGTCCAGAGAGGGCCGAGAGCGCGCAGCCAGCAGAGGGCTGTGCTTGTCAGTCTGGAAGACGAAGAACAGCAACAGAAAAGGAGAAGGCTTCTATTTTTTAATACACTATAAATGTTTCATCTGACAACTTTCATTTCTGGTCAAACTGATCCTCAAGCTGCAGAAAAAAAAACCCCGTTATATTGCAATAGTTCCTCCTGTGCATGTGAAAACCAGAGGAGTGGAGGGTGGAGTTTTACTGCCCACTGATGCAAATGCAAAGGTCAGATGACAGAACTGGAACTTGAAACATGGAAATGATTGTTGTACAAAAGCTTCAGATATCTGTCGTTGAGATAGGTGATGACTGGAGGCAGTTTGAAGCAGAAATGAGGTGATAATCCATGAACTGCGTCATCGGGGGGACCGATTTTTAGGGGGACAGTTCGGTCTGCGACACTGGCTTATTCCAATTAAGGGACCCCGGCGGAAGCTGGAGCCTGTCCCAGCGGTCATTGGGCGACGGCGGGGGGAGGACACCCTGGACAGACAATTTTTCTTAGGATTTCATTTCAGGCCACGTCCAGTGCCTCCTGAACAGTCAAATTCATACAGTGGGTGGACAAAAGAAGTTAATGATAACGGTAAATTAGTTGGACCGAGGACGAAGGTCAAGTGGTGACTCTTTTGTTCACTTGCAACCAAAACCACATTCCCACATAGATGATTTTGAAGATGTCCAACCAAGCCACAGCAAAACAAGGGAAGGAGACCTGCAAGCTTGTAACCAGAGAATCCTCAGTTCAATAGGGAGCCGTTGTCTCATTTGAACCCTGTGTGATATCGCGGGATTTGACTACTTATGGGGACAGCCAGTCCCGTTGTGCAGTATATACACAGCATAACTTCACATGGAAAAATGGTGTACTGTTTTGTTTTTGGATGCAATCACCAAAACAATCATGAAAAGTGTTTTTTTTTCCGGTTCCCGATGGAGAAGGGAAGACAAGACGAATGGGAGACGTTGTGTCAGTGTTAGCCTACACAGTAGCTACATTCTCCCGCAAGCAAAACCGCCTCACCATATTTGTGCTCTGGGTCATAAGCAAACTGCAACACATGTCCACTTCCCACCGAATCGTCACTCTTTCTTTGTGTGTAATTTACCCAAAAACTCAGCAACAATGCTATTTTTTTTCTCAGGAAGTAGAGAAATTACGTCATGTTTTACCCCTTTAGCGCCCGCACTCAAACGAAACTGCAGTGTTCAATTCCCCATCCTAGAAGCAACTCATGAATATCCCCTTGAGTGAGGTCCTTAATCCCCAATTTACTCCCAGTGTGCAGTTGAGCACATTCCACAGGAACTCACTGACATTAGTGTGTGTATGTTTGTGTGACTGGATGAATGTGAGGCATCATGGTAAAGCAGTTTTTCATCTTCAACAGATGAAAAAGTGCTGTAGACATACAGTCTGTTTAAAACACCTCAACGTTATTATAACATACAAGACAATTCATCATGACTGAATAAAGAAACACCATGATTTTCCACAACATCTTCAGGACTCAGGAAAGACTCTGCAACAGTGCGGCATTGTGTTACATTCCATCAGGTTTTCACCCAACTATCCAAGAATACACAGTGTTGCCTTACAGGTGGCAGCAAGACAAAGCAAGACTGCTTGACAACACAAAGAGGAACCACAAGACTTATAATGACAGTATTTAACTGTAGTAGTAGCATACTATACCATCAGGACTCATTAAGAGTGTTCAAAACTCACCAAGACATCAGACTGATCACCCGCTATAATGTAGTCATCATGATAGTGTCGTGATAAAAAAGAAATATTGCATGTGGGAACAGGGCTGAATAAAAACTGGACATAAAATTATATTTCACCACTAAACCCACAACCAGGTAGAAGCAGGTCACACCTCAGGTGCTGACGCTGGCAGTGATGGTGCAGGTAATCGAGTTAGCAAAGAGACCAGGTAGACTCTGTGACGACAGATGCACCAAGAATTAGCTGCTGTTCCCCACTGCTCATTAGAAGCTAATGCTAATGTTTACAGTCCATTAAATTGCTTTCTTCACCCTCAGAGCCTCACAGGTGATGTGCATGAACTTGTTCTCCAAATTCCATTTCGTTCCAGCTCACTCTCATTCCCCTTCTCTCCAGAGCATATCACCGCCTCTCCAGGCTCTCTCAACCTGCTCTCTACTCTCACTATAAATCAAAATGTAATCTGCAAACATCATAGTCCATGGAGAGTCCCATCTGATCAGGTCAGTCAACCTGTGCATCACTACTCCAAACAAAAAAAAGGGCTGAGACCCCATTCTTGATGTAATCCCACATCCACCTTGAAAGTGTTTGTCATTCCTACTACAATCTCACACCTGTTGCACTGTCATTGTATATATTCAGCACTACCTTCACATACTTCTCCACCACTCCATACTTCCACATACAATGCCACAACTCTTCTCTTGGCACCTGTAAGCTTTCTCGAAATCCACAAACACACAATGGAAGTAATTCTGACTTTCTCTTGTCCATCAACATTTTCTGCATCCTGCAGACTGCCTCTGTAGTTCTAAATTCACTTATTTTACTTATTAATACCAATGCAATATTATTACTTCCCATGTGGAACAACGTGAATGCAACTGTCATCCTGTCTGGTTATTTACTAGATACTGAAAATCAAAGAAAGACAGAGACACACTGGAAAATGACAACAAAAACAATCTCCTTGGTGAGAATCAGGATTAGGAGAGAATGCCTGAAATGGATAACCATTTCTCAACATCAGAAATGTAAGAGTTTGGCAGATGTATGCATACATTGCAAAACTGGTGACAATGACGTAAAATGGAAAATGATCCATAACGTCTGCCGTCATTTTCTGTGTGTGTACTGAACAATTGTGACAGTGACAATAAAGAATGAAAATGACAACAAATATGACACCAACATCCTCTCCGGTCCACAGATCCGTTCAGGGCCTCATAAAAGCATCATAAACATCTACAGCCTTTTGCAAATATCTAACAGGATATTGAAAAGCTATTTTCACTTAGATAAACAAGCCAAGGTGTTGCATCATGAGATGAATAAACAAGGAAGTGTTCACCAATATTGAAAAGGTGCAGACTACAAAAACCTATAAATATAATTGCAGAGACCAAAGTAGTCGCACACAATCTCATGTCTTCAAGGCCAAAGAATTGTATTTAATGGGTAGTCTTAGAAGCATTGGTGACTATTGAATACATTTTTTTTGCATGGAAGCTGTGACTTTTTCTGTGACTACTTTGGTCTCTACATCACGAGATGAAACCTCACCACAGTGTAAATAGACTTTAGAGGACAATGATGGATTATGGCAAAACTGTTGGCTGCCATAAGTGAGAGTGTTTATCTAACTGAAGTGGGCTGACAGCAGCTTGTTGTTTTCAAATTCAGATACATTTGCTGGTTTGTTTGTTCCAACATTTGTTATTGAGATCATTCTACTCTAAAGGGACTGCTCCATATTCAGAAATGACTTGAAAGAAAAAATCAGTGAAATGAGAAAAAGAAAATGCAAACAATTTTTTGGTTTGTTTTCTATAAATCCCAGTTTCTTTTTTGTCTTTTGCATGTGTTTCTACAAATATTTTTCTCAAGCACATCCCAAAGCAGCTCATAAATGTGATTGCGCGCGCATGTCATTAAAAGGTATTTAATGTCAGCTGTCCGTGGTGCTGATCCATAAAAGTAGGTACACTGAAGTAATGTAGCAACTCTAGTAAGTTATGGGTAGTACTGTATATTTAATAGAAAAAACTGGAAAAGTGTAACTGTAATAACTCTATACAAATATTTGATACATTTTAATTGTTAAAGAATTATTCAGAACTCAGATCAACCGCAGTCATGAGCTTTCTTTTTCTTTCTTTCCTGTGAAATCGAGAGACACCTGGGAAGAGCTTATAAATTTATGAGGCTGCCGAATAGAGGTGTTTGACAATGCCACTATATTTGCAGGAGAATGAAGGTGCAAGTCTTCAGGGTACTTCCTGGTACTTCCTGGGTTGTGAGAAGGGGCACCTAAAGGGATTCTGGGCCCCTTGAAAAGAAATCTTAACTGGGCCACCCCCCCATATTATTTAGAGAGTATTATAATTGTACAACCCCAGTTCCAATGAAATTGGGACATTGTGTAAAATGTAAATAAAAACAGAATACAATGATTTGCAAATCCTCTTCAACCTATATTCAATTGAATACACCACAAAGACAAGATATTTAATGTTCAAACTGATCAACTTTATTGCTTTTGTGCAAATATTTGCTCAATTTGAAATGGATGCCTGCAACACATTTCAAAAAAGCTGGGACAGTGGTATGTTTACCACTGTCACAGCTTCACATGCCTCACATTCACCCGGCATAATTGTAAAGCGCTTTGAGCGTCTGATGTAGATGGAAAAGCGCTATATAAATGCAGTCTATTTACTGTGTTACATCACCTTTCCTTCTAACAACACTCAATAAGCATTTGGGAACTGAGGACACTAATTGTTGAAGCTTTGCAGGTGGAATTATTTCCCATTCTTGCTTGATGTACGACTTCAGTTGTTCAACAGTCCGGGGTCGCCGTTGTCGTATTTTGCGCTTCATAAAGCGCCACACATTTTCAATGGGTGACAGGTCTGGACTGCAGGCAGGCCAGTCTAGTACCCGCACTCTTTTACTACGAAACCACGCTGTTGTAACACGTGCAGAATGTGTCTTGGCATTGTCTTGCTGATGTAAGCAGGGATGTCCCTGAAAAGACGTTTCTTGGATGGCAGCACGTGTTGTTCCAAAACCTGGATGTACCTTTCAGCATTGAAGGTGCCATCACAGATGTGTAAGTTGCCCATGCCATGGGCACAAACACACCCCCATACCATCACAGATGCTGGCTTTTGAACTTTGTACTTTTGACAATCTGGATGGTGTTTTTCCTCTTTTGTTCTGAGGACACGACGTCCATGATTTCCAAAAAGAATTTGAAATGTGGACTCATCAGACCACAGCACACTTTTCCACTTAGCGTCTGTCCATTTCAAATGAGCTTGGGCCCAGAGAAGGCGGCAGCGTTTCTGGATGTTGTTGATGTATGGCTTTCACTTTGCATGGTAGAGTTTTAACTTGCACTTATAGATGTAGCGACAAACTGTGTTAACTGACAATGGTTTTGTGAAGTGTTCCTGAGCCCACACGGTAAGATCCTTTACACAATGATGTTGGTTTTTAAAGCCATGCCACGTGAGGGATCGAAGGTCACGGGCATTCAATGTTGGTTTTCGGCCTTGCCGCTTAGGTGTAGAAAGTTCTCCAGATTCTCTGAATCTTCTGATTATATTATGGACGGCAAATGATGGAATCCCTAAATTCCTTGAAAGTGAACATTGAGAAACATTGCTCTTAAACTGTTGGACTATTTTTTCACGCAGTTGTTCACAAAGTAGTGATCCTCACCCCATCTTTGCTTGTGAACGGCTGAGCCTTTTGGGGATGTTCCTTTTATACCCAGGCATGACACTCACAATTAGTGTCCTCAGTTCCCAAACGATTATTGAGTGTTGGTAGAATGAAAGGTGATGTAATACAATGGTAAACATACCACTGTCTCAGCTTTTTTGAAACGTGTTGCAGGCATCCATTTCAAAATGAGTAAATATTTGCCCAAAAACAATAAAGTTTATCAGTTTGAACATTAAATATCTTGTCTTTGTAAGCTTGTAATTTATAAGCTCTTCCCAGGTTACATACAGTACTACCCATAACTTACTAGAGTTGCTACATTACTTCATTGTACCTGCTTTTTAGGGATCAGCACCACGGACAGCTGACATTAAATACCTTTTAATGACATGCGCTCGCAATCACATTTATGAGCTGCTTTGGGATGTGCTTGAGAAAAATATTATTTTTAAAAACACGTGCAAAAGACAAAGTGAGTGAACACAAAATTGTTCAGAAACTGGGATTAATAGAAAACAAACCAAAACAATCATTTGCATTTTCTTTTTCTCATTTCACTGATTTTTTTCTATCAAGTCAGTTCTGAATATGGAGCAGTCCCTTTAGAGTAGACTGATCTCGATAACAAATGTTGGAACAAACAAACCAGAAAATTTATCTCAATTTGATAACAAGCTGCTGTCAGCCCACTTCAATTAGATAAACACTCTCACTCATGGCAGTCAACAGTTTCGCTATCCATCGTTGTCCTCTATAGTCTATTTACACTGTGGTGAGGTTTCATCTCGTGATGTAGAGACCAAAGCAGTCACGGAAAAAGTCACAGCTTCCATGCAAAAAAAAAAAAAAAAAAAAATGTATTCAATAGTCACCAATGCTTCCAAGACTAACCGTTAAATACAATTCTTTGGCCTCGAAGCTGTGAGATTGTGTGTGACTACTTTGGTCTCTGCAATTATAGTTATATGTTTTTGTAGTCTGCACCTTTTCAATATTGGTGAACACTTCCTTGTTTATTCAGGGCCCCTGTCAATCATGGGCCTCTAAAATCCTTCTCCTTATTCTCCCCTTGTCGGTACCCCTGGTTGTGAGAGTTGACCTGCATGTTGATTTGGCACAGGTTTAAACCTTCCGAATGCCCTTTTTGACACATCTCCACAATACATGGAAGGGGTGGCCTTTAACGGGGAACTTCTGGAAACAAGCACACTTAACTGCTTGTCCACCACCCCAGCCAGAACTCCAAGTTGATGATTGGATGTTTTTAGTGCTGTTTCTCTCCAGAGAATCCTTGGTTACTTCCAGAATGACTTTCTGCCAAATTTGCGACTACTTAGAGAGATTCAGCCTGGCTACTTGCAATGTGTGAGAAAATGAGCTATGACATTCCAGTCATGAGGAACATTTGCAATGTCTCCGCAGTGACGTTCATGATTCTGGGTCTTCGGACTTTGAGATCAAGAAATGCTGGAGAAGAGTCAGTCATGAGGACGTTGGACACAGGTGTTTGGCAGTCCTGGTACTTTTGCAGAACAAGGGTCTTAGGGCCTGATTTACTAAGATCCCAGATAACGAGTGATAAATATCCAGATCTAATATACATGGAAGACAACTCAGTACTCAAATAGCAGTATATTGTATTGATTTATTATTGATTTGTTTATTTATTTGTTTATTTACTTGGATCCCCTTTAGCTGCAGCTCTGCTGCAGCTACTCTTCCTGGGGTCCACACAAGTCTACAAACACAATATACATTAATCAGAAATGCATTCAAAAATATAAAAAATTTAAAAAGGAAAAAAATAAAACAAAACAATCAAATTCCAGTCAAATTAATCACCACACCAGGTCAGTCGATATACACAAAATAACTTGTCTATAAATGATCAAAAGCTAAACCCAAATTGCATGTTATGTCAACAGATGCAGCTTTAGAAGTTCCTTAAAAAACATTCAGTTGAAATGAGTTTAATGCATTCCAGTAATAAATTCCATTCCTTCATACCCCTAAATATGACAGTGTTCTTTATGGCATTAGTCCAGGCTACAGGTAGCGTAAAGTTTCTCACCACAGCATGTCTGGTTATGTATCTATGATTTTCTGAATTGAAAGAGAAATCCCTAAACAAAATACAAGGTAACTTAGTGACAATAATCTTTCTGGTAAAAATGATCAGTGAATATAAAAATCTATCTTTAACTAACAGCCAGTTTCAATTATTATGTATTGTAATGATGTTAGTCCTATAACTGCACTTAAGTGCTATATGAGAAGCCCTATTTTGAATAATCTGTAATTTATTTATCATTTCTCTGGAGGCATTTGACCAAATTGCTGGGCAATAGTCCAGGTATACTAATAATAATGCTTTAATAGCATAATTCAATGTAGAACAACTTTAAAACCTTGCATGTCTTCTCATAATAGATATACCACTGCCCATTTTTACAAAAAATATTATTTATATGTTTTTTCCATGATAATTTTGAGTCTACCACTACACCCAGCAGCTTAGTCTCATTGATGTGCACAGGAATGCACACAGCAACGCAAATATAGACACAGACAGCTGTGCATGCAGCGTGCACAGCTCAGAGTCTGTGAGGGATGAGCTGTGTCACTTGCACAGGTAGCCATGTGCCATGGTGGAATACACTGATAGCTGGCTGTGTGCCTGCTATTAGTGTATCAGTGTGTTTCACCAGCAGAATGCACATGCATCGCGCACAGCCATGCATCCATCATTCCACACAGACCCTGAGATGTGTGTGTGTGTATTTGTGTGACATCAGTGACTATAATTACATACCAAAATGTACTCTGGTCCACCTGTTCTTAAAGAAACAAACATGAGGTAAAACCGTTAAAATCTTTAAATATGCCCGACATTTACAATGAAAGTTTTTTTTTAATTCTGTCTGTGCTGATGGAAGGTTTCAAAATGATAAAACACAAATGCTATCAGCACCGGCTAAATTAACTTTTGTTGCATGTGCAAACGTCACCTATTTGCATGTTTCCTCCCATAATTTTGCACTCTCGGGTGGACAAACCTCAAATTGCATAATCATGAAGGTAAATGCATGAAACTGCAATTTCACAGGTGCAATCCTCATTGCGCTCAGTTAGCAAATCAGCATGCAGGTGTGTTTGCGGTAACCATGTTTCACCTGGCTGCAGCTCGAAGTAGATGTCTCTCTTCAGGAGGTTAGGGACAGACAGGTTGTCCGCCTGTGTAATTACCATTCAGGATCCAAGGTGGACCAGGTGAAGCGCGGCACCATCAGTGTGATATTTTATGATGTGATTATGACTATCTTGTGGTTTTTTGGTTCCTCCTGCAGATTCTGGAGCCTCTTTACACTCTTAAGCTTTTTGGTGTGCCCATAAGACACTCGTTATTGTACAAAATTTGATCAAACATCTTAAATAAAAAAAATGCTTTTGGGAAACATCTTCTTAGCTTGAAATGGTTCATCATAGGGTTTGGACAATCAGCTCAGTATTAAGATCCTTTTGGGGAAGGAGGCCCTGATCAGTGTGTTTAAATGTCAAACGTGGGTATCATTCACACTAATTAAAGCAGATTCCTCACTCAGTGATCCCCGATGACTGTGTGTTTGTGTTTTTCACAGTTGCAGTTATCCATATTGTTCTATGACACATCATCCGTGCTGTAAGAGAACTCTTGTGTATATTTCAGGATCGAAATTTTTAAAGATTTTTATTTAAAAAAGATTAAGTGGTGCTCAAATGGCAGCTGGTTTGAATTGTAGCATTAAAATACAAAAAGTTGGCCAAAATAAAACTAACACTTTTAAATCCAGAAGTATCCACTTCAAACACTGGAATGTGAGATTCTAATAAAAATAGATGAGTCGCCACTTCACATGAGATCTACTTTGAGTTATTTTGGACCTATGCCTGGCTTTTTAAATAATCTGCTGTAAAATTTTCTTAAACTGTCCAGGGTGTCCACCACTTGACCGATGGCTGCTGGGATAGCTTCCAGCCCCTTCCCTGTCATCCTTAACTGGAATAAGCAGTTATAGAACATGAATGAATGAACCACTTTCCTTAAGTCTAGTTTATTCCGTAACGCAATAAGTTATCGGAATTTTTATTCTTCTTTCATGGCTTTCAGCTGCCCCTGGTTGACTGGGGTCACTGTAGCAGATCTGGTCCAGACACAGTGGGATTGCCCTTCCTGATGCAACTCCGATTCTACAAAGAGAAACGTGGTGTTTCCGAGTGGTTTTCCAATTCAAGTGCCAATCAGGACCTACTCTGCTTCACTTCTGAGATCTGATGGGATCATGTACACACAGAGCGGAATGACTGTGACAAATATTATCATAATAACGGTAATAAATTAAGTGTGTAATTGCAGTAGTACCTAAGGCTTTGAAGCAGTTCCCCTCTCCAATCAACTTTTTAACTAAAGTACACTGTTTTTCTGAACAATGTCTGGAACAATCCATTTTACTCAGATTTTCAGAGAGAAATACACAACAACCAGCATGTACAACACTGACACCTGTTTGTTTCACAGAAAGAAAAATGTAGACACTGCTGTTTTTTTTTTTTTAACAGCCTAATATTCCTTTATAAATTCTAATTATAAACTATTATAAAGATTTTGAGCTTTAGTCACTTTTTAAAACCAAGTGCTATTATTATTTGTCTAAAAGCTTTATTGGGATGGATGATGCTAACCTTAGGATTGATGACCAGGTAGGTGATCACTCCGTGCTCTTTCAGGTAGGAGTCTCGACTCTGTCCGTCTCCAGGCTCCACCTTGTATGATCCTTTCAAATGCTCCAGTGTCACTGAAGAGATGTGGACCCTCCTGCAAAGCAAACATGAAAGAAGGGGAGCAGATGGTGAAGGTTTGGAGTTGTCATCATACAGCTCTCTTAAATTAATAACTATGAGAACCTAGAAACCTCTTGCCTGTCATCTCTCTACAAATGGGTGGAAATGGTATTTTTTCAACCTTTGTGTGACTTGCAGCAAAGGACAAACCATCAGCAGCACAGTGAGACATTGTTGTAGCACCGGAGTCGAGTTTTCACATAACGAGCTGGCCAATTAGACTGCACTTCTTACAATGGTTCAACAGTTTCCCTAATGACCACAGAATAAATATAGAGCTGGATGTTGACGTAAACGCAAATAAAATTTCAACATGAGCAGAATAATACATGTTCCAAGACAGTCTATAAATGTGTGCATGATGATGACACACAAAATGTGATTGCAATTAGATGTTGCTACATTATATTGATATGTTGCTACTCCCTGAACTTCAGCCAACACTGATTTTCGAAGACCAACACTGACACCTAATCGGGCTAAACCTGGTCTGGACTGTTAATTAGTGCCAAATGAACAGCTTACCATCAAGTCGGACTTTTAACGAGTAAAGTCAGGCTCGGATTCACCATGAAAATTTATAAAGCGACCAACATCTACAGCAGCAGTGACATCATGCTGAGCCGAGGGGATCAAAACTTGGGAACTAATCAATTAGGTCTTACCCTGGCACACCACCTGCCTCCATGTGATTGGCTAGTGTTACATCATGTGACCACACATCGTACTGCCACTTGCGGAGGCCGATCACACCGCAGAGGACATTTCCAGAATGAACACCAACACGCATGTTGATATCAACTCCAGTGGCATCTCGGACCTTCCTGTGGAGAATCAAACATCACAAATGTGTAGTGTGTGTGTGTTTGTGTGTGTGTGTGTGTGTGTGTGTGTGTGTGTGAGAGAGACAAGCATCCGTCAGCTGTAATTTGCACTGTGTAGCATTTTGTGCCGGGTGGAGGATGGGACCCGGAGTGTCTATGTGATATTTGTGGCAACAAACTTGATTACGTGTTTAAACCCACATGATGAGTAATATCAGGTTGCTCGTAACGTGTATACTACGACCCCATTAAGGCCACGGCGTACTTCCTCAGACAGTTGTCCAATGCCTCCTGTTGGATCAGGACAGGAAAGCTTCCTCAAATATGATGTTCCCAGCTGCTGACACTTGGAGGATACATACCAGGAGCAAATTAGGGTTAAAAGGACCTTGTCCAAGGGACCACTGTGATTTCCCGGTCTGACGGTTAATCTGAAAAGCGGATCCTCTGGTGATAAGCCCGTCACCGTAACCACTTCACCATTACCTCCAGTTGAACTCTATTAGTGTTGATCAACTTGGTTTAACCAGAAATTAATAATGTGTCATTGAAAATAATTTTAAATCAACTTTATCATAGTGTTAAAACAATGCTATTTGAGTGTTAAATCAACTCTGTCACAGTGGCTATAAACAAACAATTTTAGTGTTGATCAACCTGATTTTACCCCAAATTTATACAGGTCCCTTTGAAAATAGTGTTAAATCACTTATATCACAGTGTTAAAACATTTCAAGTTGAGTGTTACATCAACTCTGTCACAATGGATATAAACTCTATCCATGATGATCAACTTGGTTTAACCACAAAATAACACCGGTCCCATTGAAAATGGTGTTAAATCAGCTCTATCACAATGTTAAAACAATTCTAGTTGTGTTAAATCAACTCTCTTACAGAGGATATAAACACTTATAATGTTTATCAACTTGATTTTAGCCCAAATTTACACGGGTTACTTTGAAAATTTTGTTATATCAACTATCATAGTGTTAAAACAATTCTAGTTTAGTGTTAAATCATGTGTCTCACAGTGGATATAGACTCTATTAGTGTTGATCAACTTGCCCTAACCACAAATTAACACTGGTCCCACTGAAAATAGTGTTAAATCAACTCTATTACAGTGTTAAAGCAATTCTAGTTGTGTGTTAAATCAACTCTCAAACAGTGGATATAGACTCTATTAGTGTTGATCAGCTTGGTTTAACCATAAATTGAGGCTGGTCCCATTGGAAATAGTGTTAAATCAATTCTATCACGTGTTCATGCAATTCTAGTTGAGTGTTAAATCAACTCTCTCACAGTGGATATAAACTTTATGTTGTGAAAGTGTAGGAACACGGACCCACAACAGGGGGCGTAAATGAACGGGCAATGGATAAGCCAAACAGTAACAATTTAATGTTGTAAATTGTGCACAACGGAATACAGACAAATACAGTTTTGGTACTAGAAACAATTATATGTTGAGTGACGTGTGGGCAGGCTTGAGGATAGGAGACACCCGTCCAGAACCGAGCCGGATCCCACACGGCCCTCACCGCCAACGGATCTGAAGAACACCGGATCCGCCAAGTCCTGAGTCCCCAGGTGGCCACCGTCTCCAGCTGTCAGACCTGGCACTGCTGGCAGAGAACAAAAACAGCACAGGTGAGTGTGAGTACGCACACTCAGTAATCCCACAGTCTGTGTTCTTTTGGGAGGGAGCACCTCCACCTCCAATCACACACTCGTGCAGCTCCTGTTTAACCACTTATCTGGTTGGGATGTGAGGCGAAGCCGTCGCTAATCAGTTGCAGTCCGGCCTTTAAGGTGGTGGTGATGTGGATGAGTGACAGCTGGTGCTGATGACGAGTGACAGCTGTCACTCCCGGTTGCTATGACGCCCTCTCGTGCTTGAAGCCCGCACTTCAAGCAGGGCGCCATCTGGTGGTGGTGGGCCAGCAGTACCTCCTCTTCAGCGGCCCACACAACACTTTATTAGTGTTGATCAGCTTGGTCTAATCATAAATTAGGGCTGGTCCCATTGGGAATAGTGTTAAATCAATTCTATCACAGTGTTAATGCAATTCTAGTTGAGTGTTAAATCAACTCTCCCATAGTGCAGATAAACTGTTTTAGTGTTGATCAGCTTGGTTTAACCATAAATTCAGGCTGGTCCCATTGGAAATAGTGTTAAATCAATTCTCTCACAGTGTTAATGCAATTCTAGTTGAGTGTTAAATCAACTCTCTCACAGTGGATATAAACTCTATTAGTGTTGATCAGCTTGGTCTAGCCATAAATTAGGGCTGGTCCCATTGGAAATAGTGTTAAATCAATTCTATCACAGTGTTAATGCAATTCTAGTTGAGTGTTAAATCAACTCTCCCATAGTGGATATAAACTTAGTGTTCATCAGCTTGGTTTAACCATAAATTCAGGCTGGTCCCATTGGAAATAGTGTTAAATCAATTCTCTCACAGTGTTAGTGTTGATCAGCTTGGTCTAACCATAAATTAGGGCTGGTCCCATTGGAAATAGTGTTAAATCAATTCTATCACAGTGTTAATGCAATTCTAGTTGAGTGTTAAATCAACTCTCCCATAGTGGATATAAACTGTTTTAGTGTTGATCAGCTTGGTCTAACCATAAATTAGGGCTGGTCCCATTGGAAATAGTATTAAATCAATTTTATCACAGTGTTAATGCAATTGTAGTTGAGTGTTAAATCAACTCTCTCACAGTGGATATAAACCCTATTAGTGTTGATCAGCTTGGTCTAACCATAAATTAGGGCTGGTCCCATTGGAAATAGCATTAAATCAATTCTATCACAGTGTTAATGCAATTGTAGTTGAGTGTTAAATCAACTCTCTCACAGTGGATATAAACCCTATTAGTGTTGATCAGCTTGGTCTAACCATAAATTAGGGCTGGTCCCATTGGAAATAGTATTAAATCAATTCTATCACAGTGTTAATGCAATTCTAGTTGAGAGTTAAATCAACTCTTTCACAGTGGATATAAACTGTTTTAGTGTTGATCAGCTTGGTTTAACCATAAATTGAGGCTGGTCCCATTGGTAATAGTGTTAAATCAATTCTCTCACAGTGTTAATGCAATTCTAGTTGAGTGTTAAATCAACTCTCTCACAGTGGATATAAACTATTAGTGTTGATCAGCTTGGTCTAACTATAAATTAGGGCTGGTCCCATTGGAAATAGTGTTAAATCAATTCTATCACAGTGTTAATGCAATTCCAGTTGAGTGTTAAATCTACTCTCTCACAGTGCATATAAACTCTATTAGTGTTGATCAGTTTGGTCTAGCCATAAATTAGGGCTGGTCCCATTGGAAATAGTGTTAAATCAATTCTATCACAGTGTTAATGCAATTCTAGCTGAGTGTTAAATCAACTCTCCCATAGTGGAGATAAACTCTATTAGTGTTGATCAGCTTGGTCTAACCATAAATTAGGGCTGGTCCCATTGGAAATAGTGTTAAATCAATTCTATCACAGTGTTAATGCAATTCTAGTTGAGTGTTAAATCAACTCTCCCATAGTGGATATAAACTGTTTTAGTGTTGATCAGCTTGGTATAACCATAAATTAGGGCTGGTCCCATTGGAAATAGTGTTAAATCAATTCTATCACAGTGTTAATGCAATTGTAGTTGAGTGTTAAATCAACTCTCTCACAGTGGATATAAGCTCTATTAGTGTTAATCAGCTTGGTCTAACCATAAATTAGGGCTGGTCCCATTGGAAATAGTATTAAATCAATTCTATCACAGTGTTAATGCAATTGTAGTTGAGTGTTAAATCAACTCTCTCACAGTGGATATAAACTCTATTAGTGTTGATCAGCTTGGTCTAACCATAAATTAGGGCTGGTCCCATTGGAAATAGTGTTAAATCAATTCTATCACAGTGTTAATGCAAGTCTAGTTAGCAGGGGTGGTGGCCAAGTGGTTAATGCGCTTGGTTTCAGTGCAGAAGGCTCCGGGTTCAAATCCCACCCCTGCCACATGGCATAAAACCTGTGCCAATTCAACATGCAGATCCACCTTGGATTTGCTGTGGCGACCCTGAGTGCAAACATTTACTACTGTTAATGCACAGTGTTAATGCAATTCCTGTTGAGTGTTAAATCAACTCTCCAATAGTGGATATAAACTGTTTTAGTGTTGATCAGCTTGGTTTAATCATAAATTCAGGCTGGTCGCATTGGAAATAGTGTTAAATCAATTCTATCACAGTGTTAATGCAATTCTAGTTAGCAGGGGTGGTGGCCAAGTGGTTAAGTGTGTTGAGTGTTAAATCAAATCTCTCATAGTGGATATAAACTGTTTTAGTGTTGATCAACTTGATTTTTACACGGCTCCCTTTGAAAATAGTGTCTTATTAACTATCATAGTGTTAAAACAACACTAGTTTGGTGCTAAATTACTCTATCAGTGTTGATCAACTTGATGTAACCACAAATTAACACCGGTCTGATTGAAAATATTGTTAAATCAACTCTATCACAGAGTTAAAACAATTCTAGTTGAGCATTAAATCAACTCTCACCATGGATATGAACTTTATTAGTGTTGATCAACTTGGTTTAACCACAAATTAACACCAGTCCCATTGGAAATACTCTTAAATCAACTCTATCACAGTGTTAAAACAATTCTACTTGAGTGTTAACTTTCTCACAGTAGATATAAACTCAATGCTGACCAACTTGATTTAACAACAAAGTTACACACGTCCCATTGAAAATAGCGTTAAATCAACATTATTACTTAGTGTTGATCAACTTGATTTAACACTCAACTACAGTTGTTTTAACACGACAAAAGTGTTGATTTCACATTATTGTGTTAATTTTACAGCACATAGTCACATTTGTGACCACATTCCGCATGTTCCTCAGAGCCCGTGAGGTCCATTTTTCATTGATGCTGCAATCTCGTGTCCTGACAATATTGTGAATTTGTTTCAACACGACTCGGGAAGAAAATGAATAATGTCCCGTCAACGCTGGTGACAGGTGCAGCTGTCACGGAGTCAGATGGAAAGCTACAAATTGTGTCAGTGAGCACTTCCTCCCATTTGCACTTCATCCATAGTGCTTCTGGACAGTCTGACATGCTGTCTGATGAAGTATGCAGAGAGGCCTTCAATCACACGGAGTTAATGCAGAAGAAACACTAGAAGAACCAGCTCGGGGAGCTCGGACTGAGGATTCTCTGTTTTCTCTAGTTATTATGTTGTTTTTGTCATATTGCTTCGACATTGTGTTGACTTCAGTGTTCAAACAGCAGAAATCAAACCTCCACTTTGATCTGTTGACAGACAAGTGTTTGTGTGCGTGTGTGTGTGTGTGTGTGTGACAGAGATCTGGTCATTTACTTGATGGCCTCACACATATCCAAGCCCATCTTCACGCAGTTCCTGGCGTGGTGAGGCAGTGATTCAGGCAGGCCGGACACACAGTAGTAACAATCTCCCAAGATCTTGATTCGCATGCACTCGTTTTCCTTCGAGTGAGAACAAAACAGGACAAAGCCGTCAGCGTGGAAGATGATTTACCTCACTCGTCCTGCCAGAAAAGTTACCTGCTGGTTCTGTTTCATCAGACCTCCTCCATCAAGCCCTAAGTTCTAACACCCACACACACGTAACACATTTGCTCTTGTTCCACATGTGGGATGTGCAACAGCTCATCATCAGGTGGTTTTATATAACGGCAGCGTCGAGGACAGAGCTGCTGGACACAGAGTCTCGACCGCTAAGGTCCCAAAACAGCCGTCAACACCGAGAGACCACGAGATGGTCTGACGGCACACATAGCTGCAAACAAAGAGCGCCGTGGCGAGGTCCTCACAGCCTGGTGGATTCATTTCAAGGTCTGATTGAATCACTTCACCTGTGCTTTGATTTTGTGCTGAACTATTTTGTCTTTTGGCTGTTGATAATTCCCCTACTAGTCTAATTCCTAAAATGCCATCGCACCAAACAGTAAGGTTGACATTGTAGATCTTGAAGAGATTTACTGGGTTAATAAACGTAGGCTTTAGGGGTTAAGGGCTTTGCACATGATCTAATGGGATATTAATGGAATGCTAATGTGAAAAGACACAATAAATCTGTCCAAAATCCATTAAAATAAGTCTGGCTAAGCCTCAGGACTCCATGACACTCACAATTAAATAGTCTGAGAAGTAATAAAAGACAAGTACTGGCAAGTGTTGGTCCTAACCCTCTTATCAATTTAAGACTTTTAATCCTAGCCATGATATACAGGTTTGTCCTGGATTGTCTTTTCACAAATTCAGCCACCTGTGTGACTGGGAATATATCTATAGATGCTTCTGCTACCATCATCTGTGTGTCTGTTTGCATCTTTGTCCTACTAAATTTGTTTGTCAGGTAGGCCTTTGGTCAAGGAACAACCCATTCAATTTATATACCGATTTGGCTCAAGAGGCAGTTCATGTATTGTTCTTTGAGCATTGATCTTTGATCCTGATTACTTTGATCCTGATCTTGACTTTGAGCTTTGATCACTGAATCTGACTCATTTTATCCTGCTTCGATGATCAAAGAAATCACCCAAACAGTTCAGTCGTGACTATCAAAGCCCAGCAATTAAGATCAAATGTCATTGACCAGGATCAGTTGATCAAAGTTAAGGTAAAGTGGTCAGGAAGGATCAAAGTTCATGATAAACATGAGTGGTCAGCATTACAGATCAGCATCAAAAACGATAAATCAGGATGAAAGTTTGGTAATCCAGATCAAAGGTCGTTTAACAGGATCAAAGAATGTTATAGAAGAGATTGGTTCTCTGCATTTCGGCAGATGCTCAAAGAGTTTTACAAAGATGAGTCATATTCACCAAAGGCCACAAGACAACTGCTGCTCCTTTACCTTCCCCACCCACAATTTTGAGTGAGGGGATCAAACCTACAACCAGCTAGTCAAATTCCCCAACAGATGGGTCAGACGTGAGTAGCATGAACCTCCCAGATAATTAGTTTGTCTATGCCACTAGACGTTCAACTAAAATAACATCAAAGTCAACTTCCAGTACTCGCCGCTCTTTCATCCAATAAGGGAACAGCTGCTGTGAGATCAAATCAACACCTTCTAATGTGTACAACAAACAGACCCGAAACGTCTGGATGATATCGGTTGCTATGGCAATACTGTGCACCATGTGGTGTCAAAAACATAAGAGAAGAAGCGTAACCGGTGGACAGTTAGCTCTCAGCGGTGCAAAAACTCCTCATTGTGTGAAAACAGACCAGACTCCAGTAAAACACACTGAGCGAGTTTGTTCCGCTGTACATAACATGTCAAACCAATTGTACACTTATGTTTATAAGGTTTAGGATTCAGATTTAAATTTACCGGTGGCCACTTTCTCAGAAGGGAAAATTCAAGCATCTGGAGCGTGAAAACACACAATACGCACCATATTTAAGACTCATATTAAACACAGCGATTTCCCGTGAAGATGCACATTAAGAGAATTGAAATCACCTGTTAAATGTGACTTTAGTCAAAAAGTGTTCACAATAATAAAAGCATCTTTGTGCAATAAATACACATTTACTGTAATTAAGTAGCTTTTTCAATGGAAGCGTTTATAGGTGCCAGTCTGGTTGTACTTTCTATAAAATGCAAGTTTTATATACATATATACATACAATGTGGGACTCTATTAGACTGAAAGGTGCTGCCTAAAATTTGTCCATCCTTTGCAAATTCTTGTAGCCATTTCTACATTGTTTTTGGGTGTGTGATGTTTTTCTTTTGTAATTTAATTAATTTCCACTTGGGATTGTCCCCATCTGTAACAGTTACCTTTGCAATCTGGTCAAACTTGCCAAAGAGTTCATTCAGCATGTGCACAAGTTCCCCTGGAGAGCAGTCACTGGCCAGCCTGGTGAATCCCACAATGTCAGCATACAGAATGCTGCGAAACAAACAGTAGAATAACACAACAAATAAAGCTATTACAATCATAATATCACCCTATTAAAGTGCGTCTTTGCAGCCTATGTTGATTTTTGTAAACAGTCCTGTTGGGACTGTTTACACAGAGACTGCTACCTGCTGCTTTGGACTTGAACTAACAGTCTTTTTCAAGACTTTTTTTACTTTTTAATTTTTTTTTAACTTTTTACTGTGCTCCAACGCCTAAGGAAGACCTCTAACGGTCGAAACATCGCGACGGAGCACTTTTATCAGTTAACTTTCATTAGCGTTGGCAGGCTAACTAGCTTGCTAACGCTTTCGTTTTTATTTTATTTTATTTTTTTTCTCTTTTAGCACTGTTGTCGTGTGTTATCTGTGCTGCTCCACAGCGTGTTTAGTTGATTTTTATTTTATTTTAGCACCGTTGTCGTGCGTTCGCTGTTGTCGTGCGTTATCTGTGCTGCTCCACAGCGTGTTTAGTTGATTTTTATTTTATTTTAGCACCGTTGTCGTGCGTTCGCTGTTGTCGTGCGTTGCCTGTGCTGCTTCATGGCCTGTTTGGTGCCTTGATTGGGGCACTCCTTCTGCTGAATCACCTTTAAATTATTTACACATTATTCACTTTGTGTGTTTTTAGGAATCCGCTAGGTTGCGTAGCTACTAGCTCTTAGCCGATTTAGCATGGCGGCTTCTCCTGTCTCTCCTGCACTTTTCTGCTCTGGGTGTGAAATGTTTAGTTATTCCTCGGCCTCCTTTAGCAGTAACGGTACTTGTAATAAGTGCAGCTTATTCGTAGCTTTGGAGGCCAGGCTGGGCGAAGTGGAGGCTCGGCTCCGCACCGTGGAAAATTCTACAGTTAGCCAGGCCCCTGTAGTCGGTGCGGACCAAGGTAGCTTAGCCGCCGTTAGTTCCCCCCTGGCAGATCCCGTGCAGTCGGGAAAGCAGGCTGACTGGGTGACTGTGAGGAGGAAGCGTAGCCCTAAACAGAAGCCCCGTGTACACCGTCAACCCGTTCACATCTCTAACCGTTTTTCCCCACTCGACGACACACCCGCCGAGGATCAAACTCTGGTTATTGGCGACTCTGTTTTGAGAAATGTGAAGTTAGCGACACCAGCAACCATTGTCAATTGTCTTCCGGGGGCCAGAGCAGGTGACATTGAAGGACATTTGAAATTGCTGGCTAAGGCTAAGCGTAAATTTGGTAAGATTGTAATTCACGTCGGCAGTAATGACACTCGGTTACGCCAATCGGAGGTCACTAAAATGAACATTGAATCGGTGTGTAACTTTGCAAAAACAATGTCGGACTCTGTTGTTTTCTCTGGGCCCCTCCCCAATCAGACCGGGAGTGACATGTTTAGCCGCATGTTCTCCTTGAATTGCTGGCTGTCTGAGTGGTGTCCAAAAAATTAGGTGGGCTTCATTGATAATTGGCAAAGCTTCTGGGGAAAACCTGGTCTTGTTAGGAGAGACGGCATCCATCCCACTTTAGAGGGAGCAGCTCTCATTTCTAGAAATCTGGCCAATTTTTTTGGATCCTCCAAACTGTGACTGTCTAGCGTTGGGACCAGGAGGCAGAGCTGTGGTCTTATACACCTCTCTGCAGCTTCTCTCCCCCTGCCATCCCCTCATTACCCCATCCCCGTAGAGACGGTGCCTGCTCCCAGACCACCAATAACTAGCAAAAATCTATTTAAGCATAAAAATTCAAAAAGAAAAAATAATATAGCACCTTCAATTGCACCACAGACTAAAACAGTTAAATGTGGTCTATTAAACATTAGGTCTCTTTCTTCTAAGTCCCTGTTGGTAAATGATATAATAATTGATCAACGTATTGATTTATTCTGCCTAACAGAAACTTGGTTACAGCAGGATGAATATGTTAGTTTAAATGAGTCAACACCCCCGAGTCACACTAACTGTCAGAATGCTCGTAGCACGGGCCGGGGTGGAGGATTAGCAGCAATCTTCCATTCCAGCTTATTAATTAATCAAAAACCTAGACAGAGCTTAATTCATTTGAAAGCTTGTCTCTTAGTCTTGTCCATCCAAATTGGAAGTCCCAAAAACCAGTTTTATTTGTTATTATCTATCGTCCACCTGGTCGTTACTGTGAGTTTCTCTGTGAATTTTCAGACCTTTTGTCTGACTTAGTGCTTAGCTCAGATAAGATAATTATAGTGGGCGATTTTAACATCCACACAGATGCTGAGAATGACAGCCTCAACACTGCATTTAATCTATTATTAGACTCTATCAGCTTTGCTCAAAAAGTAAATGAGTCCACCCACCACTTTAATCATATTTTGGATCTTGTTCTGACTTATGGTATGGAAATAGAGGACTTAACAGTATTCCCTGAAAACTCCCTTCTGTCTGATCATTTCTTAATAACATTTACATTTACTCTGATGGACTACCCAGCAGTGGGGAATAAGTTTCATTACACTAGAAGTCTTTCAGAAAGCGCTGTAACTAGGTTTAAGGATATGATTCCTTCTTTATGTTCTCTAATGCCATATACCAACACAGTGCAGAGTAGCTACCTAAACTCTGTAAGGGAGCTAGAGTATCTCGTCAATAGTTTTACATCCTCATTGAAGACAACTTTGGATGCTGTAGCTCCTCTGAAAAAGAGAGCTTTAAATCAGAAGTGTCTGACTCTGTGGTATAACTCACAAACTCGTAGCTTAAAGCAGATAACCCGTAGGTTGGAGAGGAAACGGCGTCTCACTAATTTAGAAGATCTTCACTTAGCCTGGAAAAAGAGTTTGTTGCTCTATAAGAAAGCCCTCCGTGAAGCTAGGACATCTTTCTACTCATCACTAATTGAAGAAAATAAGAACAACCCCAGGTTTCTTTTCAGCACTGTAGCCAGGCTGACAAAGAGTCAGAGCTCTATTGAGCTGAGTATTCCATTAACTTTAACTAGTGATGACTTCATGACTTTCTTTGCTAAAAAAATATGACTATTAGAGAAAAAATTACTCATAACCATCCCAAAGATGTATCGTTATCTTTGGCTGCTTTCAGTGATGCCGGTATTTGGTTAGACTCTTTCTCTCCGATTGTTCTGTCTGAGTTATTTTCATTAGTTACTTCATCCAAACCATCAACATGCTTATTAGACCCCATTCCTACCAGGCTGCTCAAGGAAGTCCTACCATTATTTAATGCTTCAATCTTAAATATGATCAATCTATCTTTGTTAGTTGGTTATGTACCACAGGCCTTTAAGGTGGCAGTAATTAAACCATTACTTAAAAAGCCATCACTTGACCCAGCTATCTTAGCTAATTATAGGCCAATCTCCAACCTTCCTTTTCTCTCAAAGATTCTTGAGAGGGTAGTTGTAAAACAGCTAACTGATCACCTGCAGAGGAATGGTCTATTTGAAGAGTTTCAGTCAGGTTTTAGAATTCATCATAGTACAGAAACAGCATTAGTGAAGGTTACAAATGATCTTCTTATGGCTTCGGACAGTGGACTTATCTCTGTGCTTGTTCTGTTGGACCTCAGTGCTGCTTTTGATACTGTTGACCATAAAATTTTATTACAGAGATTAGAGCATGTCATAGGTATTAAAGGCACTGCGCTGCGGTGGTTTGAATCATGTTTGTCTAATAGATTACAGTTTGTTCATGTAAATGGGGAATCTTCTTCACAGACTAAAGTTAATTATGGAGTTCCACAAGGTTCTGTGCTAGGACCAATTTTATTCACTTTATACATGCTTCCCTTGGGCAGTATTATTAGACGGTATTGCTTAAATTTTCATTGTTACGCAGATGATACCCAGCTTTATCTATCCATGAAGCCAGAGGATACACACCAATTAGCTAAACTGCAGGATTGTCTTACAGACATAAAGACATGGATGACCTCTAATTTCCTGCTTTTAAACTCAGATAAAACTGAAGTTATTGTACTTGGCCCCACAAATCTTAGAAGCATGGTGTCTAACCAGATTGTTACTCTGGATGGCATTTCCCTGATCTCTAGTAATACTGTGAGAAATCTTGGAGTTATTTTTGATCAGGATATGTCATTCAAAGCGCATATTAAACAAATATGTAGGACTGCCTTTTTGCATTTACGCAATATCTCTAAAATCAGAAAGGTCTTGTCTCAGAGTGATGCTGAAAAACTAATTCATGCATTTATTTCCTCTAGGCTGGACTATTGTAATTCATTATTATCAGGTTGTCCTAAAAGTTCCCTAAAAAGCCTTCAGTTGGTTCAGAATGCTGCAGCTAGAGTACTGACGGGGACTAGCAGGAGAGAGCATATCTCACCCGTGTTGGCCTCTCTTCATTGGCTTCCTGTTAATTCTAGAATAGAATTTAAAATTCTTCTTCTTACTTATAAGGTTTTGAATAATCAGGTCCCATCCTATCTTAGGGACCTCGTAGTACCATATTACCCCATTAGAGCGCTTCGCTCTCAGACTGCGGGCTTACTTGTAGTTCCTAGGGTTTGTAAGAGTAGAATGGGAGGCAGAGCCTTCAGCTTTCAGGCTCCTCTCCTGTGGAACCAGCTCCCAATTCAGATCAGGGAGACAGATACCCTCTCTACTTTTAAGATTAGGCTTAAAACTTTCCTTTTCGCTAAGGCTTATAGTTAGGGCTGGATCGGGTGACCCTGAACCATCCCTTGGTTATGTTGCTTTAGACGTAGACTGTGGGGGGGTTCCCATGATGCACTGTTTCTTTCTTTTTTTGCTCCGTATGCATCACTCTGCATTTAATCATTAGTGATCAATCTCTGCCCCCCTTCTCGGCATGTCTTTTTCCTGGTTCTTTCCCTCAGCCCCAACCAGTCTCAGCAGAAGACTGCCCCTCCCTGAGCCTGGTTCTGCTGGAGGTTTCTTCCTGTTAAAAGGGAGTTTTTCCTTCCCACTGTGGCCAAGTGCTTGCTCATAGGGGGTCGTTTTGACCGTTGGGGTTTTTCATGGTTTTTGTATGGCCTTGCCTTGCAATATGGAGCGCCTTGGGGCAACTGTTTGTTGTAATTTGGCGCTATATAAGAAAAAAGTTGATTGATTGATTGATTGATTGATTGATTTTGGCAAAGTGTTTGATTCAGATGACTGGGCTGAAGAAAGTTCTGGATACTCAGGTACTGGGAAGAGTTATGAGTTATGAGGTCACTGGAGAGAGGAATTTGGCTGTGCTGATATCTTTGCAGGAGAATGAAGGTCCAAGTCTTTAGTGTACTCGTGTTTACAGTCTTACTGTATGGTTGTGAGTCTTGGATGCTAACTTCTGACAAATTTAAATTCAAATGTATTAATTTATATAGCGCCAATTCACAATGAAATCGTCTCAAGGCGCTTCACACAACATAAAACAAAAAAAAAAAACTGAATTAAAAATTTAAAACACAATAAAAAGACGACCATAAAAGAATACAAGAATAAAAACACATCATAACACTAATGATAAAACAGGGAAAACAAATGAGTCTTTAAACGTGATTTAAACGTCTCCACAGTATCAGACTGCCAAATGTGTGGCGGGAGATCGTTCCACAGAGCTGGGGCACGGTAGGAGAAAGCTCTGTGACCGGCAGACTTTTTATTCACCCTGGGAACACATAGAAGTCCTGCACCCTGAGAACGCAGGGCCCGAGCTGGTACATAGCGGCTTACCAGGTCAGCCAAGTAAGGAGGTGCAAGTCCATGAACAATTTTATAAACTAATAACAGCATCCACCTCCATGACCAAAGGCTTTGGGTATTACTGGAATGACTTTGTCAAATGAGCAGTTAACCAGAGAGATTCCGATGTGAAGGGAATATCAGCTATAACGTTTTGGCCATGGGGTGTGATTCTCTGTGCATGAACCAGCATGCAAGTGCCTCAGTGTTGAGGACCCTAGCTGGTGGAGAAGGTCAAGGGGATGCCCATGTTTCACCTGGCTGCAGCACATAGATGGTTACGAATAAGAGGCGGAGTTGAACTTGACTTGACCAATCATCTTGATGTTTCAGCCCATAATATATTAATTCATTCATTTTCTATACCTGCTTATTCCATTTATGGGTCACAGGATGGCTGTGCGTTGGGGGGGGGGGGGGGGGTGCTGGAGCCTATCCCACTGGTCATTCAGTGAGAGATGGGGTCCAAAATACTATAGAAGTATCATATATTATTTTTCATATGTAGTTTTTTTCTACCATTCATGGTTGTCATTGGGTTCAGTTCATTCTGGTTCATCATTAAAATCAACTTTCTATCAAGGTGATGTTCGGTAATTCTGGAGTTTTTACATAATTCATATTTTGCCATGCTTTTATTTTGGAATTTCTCACCAATATCAACTCCATCTCCCTTGTTCCTCTTGACCCCTGCCTTCTTGCCTTTGGGTCACATGACTGTTGTACCTGCCTGGAATTGTCTCATCAAACACTGTATTTAGTGAAATTGTCAGCCATCTCTCCCTTGGCAAATTGTCACCTTGTTCACCTTCACCTTGTTTTAGGATCGTGACCTGCTCCTGGTATCAAACCTCTTCCTCTCTCTCTGACTGCCTGATCTTAGTCTGTATTTTGGATCCATGTATTTTCTTTGGCTACTTTACTATGTCTGCCTTTGCTGTCTAGAATTTTACAATCTGCACCACAGTTAAATGCACTGGAATATAATCTGTGTCCAAACAGTTCTCCCATTCTCTTTGCCTTGTATTATTTCATGTTTGATACTTTTCCAACAATACAATCTTCATGTCCACCAGTATGACAATTCAAATTTTGTCTCATCTATGTATTTGTTCTGTGTGTTATTTGTATCTGAAGTTGCTCTGCCAAGTGTTTTGTTGTGATGCCACAAGTAAGTATCAGCTACAGATGGCAGTTTGGAGACTTTGGAAGGTTTCAGCATATTTGCCAGTATAGTTCCAAAATGTCTTGCAAGGCCTTGTTCAGTGTTAGTATTTCTTGGGCAATATTGTAATTATTGGAGTGTTAGACACATGTTGTAAAAAAAACAAAAAACTATAATATATAACTATAGTATCAAACCTGAATTTTATGGGCACCATCCATCCATCCATCCATCCATCCATCCATCCATCCATCCATCCATCCATCCATCCATCCATCCATCCATCCATCCATCCATCCATCCACTTAATTACTTGAGATTGTTATGCTTCTCATGACATATGTCGATATTTCTGCCTGGTCATATTTTTGTAGAATGAGTAGGCAGGGCCACTTCCATAACATTATGCTGTAAAAGGCTTTTCAATATTCTCTAGGATGATGGTGTAGACTAATTCTGGGAGCATGTGCTGCTGCCATGTGTTTCTGCTTTCCCCACACCATGAAACCGCCTTGGCTCCTGAATGGCAAACACCCACACAGACAACTGGTCCAATCCCCACCCCATGAAACCATAAATCTGCTACAACTAGGCCAAACATGGACATCACTTGGACTTTCTTCAGCCAATGAGATCCTCAACTCTGAGGCACCTGTGTCGTGGATCATGGCCAGTGAAACACACCACAATGCTCCCCACTCTCACAAGGCAAGTGATGCTCTTCATCCAAGGAAGCCTGAACAGACCTACTACCATGTTGCCTTAGCTGAGAGATTAGCGTCAAAGCAGCACAACCATACAGAAAACAGGAAACACCAGGACTTGCACTTTCATTCTCCTTTAAAGATTTTGATATTGCCAAACAGATCTGCCCTGTTAACCTTATGACTCCATAAGATCTTCCCAGGTGTCTCCATCTCCACATCTCAAAGGCTGAGAACCCAGAGATGTGAATTAGAGGTGGGCGATACCGGGAATTATGGTATTGAGCTGATACCACGTAAATACAGGCCCAGTATCGCCGATATCGAAACCGATACCAATACTTTTTCATATTTAAGCTTCATAGATCCAAAGGATCCAAAAGATCTAGGATAGAATTTTGCCAAACATTGTATGTGACAACAAAATACTTTATTATCACAATCAACATTTTTGTTTAAAAAAATATCACTCAACACAACCTAAAACAAAATCTCCTGAGGTAGAGGGCTGACAAACCACAATACAAGGGTGCGCTGCTCCGTGTTGTGTGACACAGCGCAGCGCTGCTCTTACAGACAGAGTAGACTTTGATGAATCTGCGTGTGCAGCAGTCAGTGCAGGCGGGAGAGAAAAAAGCTTGAGTATCGATCTTTTTACACGAGGATCGTTCAATATCAATACCAGCGTTGGTATCGATATTAAGATCGATCCGCCCACCTCTAATATGAATGTCAGTGCTGAGGTAGGTGAACGCCTCTACAAGTTCAACAGCGTCACAGTAGTTACCGGTAGTTACACAAATATCTTGGTAGAAATCAAATGGTAAATATTAAATTCTATTATCTGCAATCACACTCTGCAAACATGTCGTAATCACTGCCCTTTGAAGACCACTTGATGTTCTGCACATTTCCTACAGTCTCACATGATGTCCACATGAGCTGTTTCAAACCATTCAAACAACCCCAAATATCAACTTAACAGGTGACGCAAAAATGAAATTATGTAAATGACACCCAGGAAAGTTAACCCAGCGTATGATTACGTTCTCTTTGGAAAAATGGTTGCCAGTAACGGGCATACGCTGTATTTACGGACTGTACAGAGCCACCTGGTGGTGTTCCTATGTGCCAGTTGTTTCTCTAGTTCTTTTCCGTGAATTAGATCATGTAAGGATTTGTTATGACTAGAAGGACAACATGAAGCCCCTTTTACAAAGAGCCGGTTCTCCAGTGAAGGTCCAACATGAGGGCAAAAAACTTTTTACAGGGCATTCCTCAGAGACAGAGAGAGAGAGTCCGGCTTTTGTTGTCTGATCCAGTTCTACAAACCCTCTGCCTCCTGCAGTGTAGAAAGATGTTAATGACATGCGAGAGTAAGAGGCAGAGTGACCTCAGAGTGTAATGAAAGCTGGATGAATGCAAATGAATTAATCTACAGTAATGAAAATGGAATAAGAAGGACGGATCTACAGAAGATACTCGGACCAAAAGGAATGGGTAGAAGATAAGTGCTGCACAGAGCACATATGAAGGCAAAGAGAGGGAGCACCAAAGAAGAGGTATGATCAGTGTGAGGGCGGTGTGGAAACAATGAGCAGTGAACTGAGAGCAGAAAATAACCTTCATTATGTGGAAGCACAGAGAGAAAGAGCCTCACCTGACGTTGGTGTGCCGCTGCACGTAGAGGTTGTGAAAGTTGTTGGTGTTTTCAGTCCTGCCAAAATTGGGTCCCTGCAGCCTCTGGATGATCTCAGCTTTCATCACTCGAGCTATATGAGCTGGTAGCAGGGATAAAAGTAAGCGCTCCTACAGACAGAGAGAGACACAAACGGATGACAGCCAGACAAAGGCAAGCCACACAAACAGGGTGTAGAAGGGGAGGAAGGATGACACATTGAGAGCATTCAGACGTCTTTGTGGCAGAAAGTGGTAACAAAACAAAGTCAGATGTCAAAGCTTCTTTTTGAAATGAGAGAAAGATAAAGCACTTTTTTCCCTGTATTTTTCATAAAGTCTGCAAGTTCGAAGTTCAGAAAGTGGGGAGATTGTTATTCTCAAAGTATAGAGGATAAAAACCTGTCCTCACTGTCTCTGTGAATCTGCTGTGAACATGTTCTCCTTTTTTAAAAAAAACAAAGCAAACAAAGAAAAAAGGCTGACACAATACAGACAAGGTTATTTTATTTGTACAGCAATCCACATTTCTAACAGAAGAATCAGTCAGTGTTGTATATTGATGGGGGGTTGTGGGGAGTTGCAACCGTTCTACTATGATCGCCCATGATCCAAAAAAGTGCAAAAATGGGATGAAGCATCTTAATCTGACTCGCCTCCTAAGAGGTTGGTTTATAGAGTGCATATTGAACAACTGGCTGGCTTATAAAGTGCAGACCTGACAACCTGCCCGAAATGAAAGAAAAGGAGCTGTGCCCTTCGCCAAAACAGCAACAAACACTGCTTTGACTTCAAACATGTTTCAACCCATAATCACTATGAATTCCCAGAAGTCACCATGCATTATCAATGATTTTGTGAATCGGGATTAAATTTTTTAACAGTTCAAAAATTGGATCCCAATTTCAAATCTGGTGCCGATGATGGACGGAACTATTACGTATACCACATTTGTTCAAGATTGACAAAGATGGATCAAGAAGTTACTATGATTCTCCAAAACATGCCCCAATTTGGTATTCGGGATTAAACAGGAATGAACGGGGCTCTGTGGAATAGCCCAAGATTAGAAGATTTCCAGAGTTTAAAAAAAAAAACTGGTGTCTTAAAAATGATGCAAAGAAAGTCAGTATTGAGCTTTCCAGGTTGCATCAGAATGTAGGAAAAGGTTACAGATTTTTACAGACCAGCCCCAGTGAGAGCTGAGACCAAACTATACTGGACAGACATGCGGGAGAAGAAAGCATCACATAACACCAATGCCTAGAACCAGTCATTGTCACAGAAGCAACTATCCAATAATATGCACCAAAAACATCCGAATACTTTATTAATCCCAGGAGAAATTGCGTAAGAAGAAGCACAGGGACCTGAAATGATTCACGCCAACTGGCTGAAGACACTAATGGCACTCCATGAGCCTCTGGCAGCTCAAATAAATGAGCTGCCAACAGCAGGATGCCACCGTGGCTAGATAACTCAGGACAGGACAAGACTGAGCAAGAAGGATCCCCACAAAGGTACAACACCATTGAATTATCGTCTATTAATTTGCCATAACATGGAAACATCCAGTCAGGCATCACTGCAACTGTGTAGAGTTAGTACATGAGGGAAGTTCAGAAAGGCTTTGGAAACCGAAGCACCTCCCACTGGTTTACACATCAATCTCCCAGGACTCTAAGACAAGGCAGGCCAACTTGAGCACGGCCGAGATCGACTACAACAGTACCTGTGACTCAGTGCCCTACAAATGAACACTGACATGCTCGACTGACGCAAAGTCACAAGGTGTTCATAGGCTACAATCCAGTGCTGTTCAGTGATCCTGAAACCAACGGCAGAGTTTAAAAGAGCAAAAACACTTTTTTGTGCTGCTGCTACTGCTCCTTCCAAAGTGCAGGACCAACAGACTGAAAAACTCCTTACTTGGGGGGGAGAAGGGGTAACAGGAAGACAGGGGACAGGAAGGAGAGGAACAGTAGTAGACAGTAAATCAGTAGCAGGCAGTATTTCTGGTATTTATATTTGTATTTACATTTTGCAAATTGTTTTGTATTTTTACTTTAGTTACTCTGTGTGCTTCTTACCCTGTGTGCTGCTATACAATGCTGCTGGAACCTCAGTTTCTCTGAGGGAGTCTTCCCAAGGGATTAATAAAGTTCTATCTAATTTAATCTCTAATCTGATCTGGATATGTCTGCACTTGATGTTGTATCATATGTTCAGTTCTGTGTGTGTGTGTGGGGGGGGAAACAAGAAAAAGCCACAAACCCAAATTCAGGTGCAATTGCCAAAGCTGATGTGTAACGCTGTAAGTTGTGGACTCATATACTTTTCTGCCAGTTTATTACCTTACACAATAGAGTGTGATTTCGGTGCACTTATGTATGTATGTGTGTGTGTGTATGTGTGTGGGGCGGGGGTATGATGGAGAGAGTGAATGGGCGCCTCAGGGGGTGTGACTCACAAATGCGGCTCACAGCAGACAGGGTCATTACATTGGTCACATAGCACAGGCTCATTTCCTAAAACACCGCAGCAAATTAAGTCGAGAGGAGGGTAGAGAGCTAAAAATAGAACCCTCCACCACCCGGACATATTTACTTATTCAGCACCGAACCCATGTGGGCGCTCCACTGTGAGCATGCAGAGCGGGAACTGAAGAGATGCAGCTTTATTAATCATATGTTTCATTAATGAACAGCTGTAGTCTGTTTTAATGCGCTGACATCTGTTTGCAGTCACACACAATCTGCACAAAACGAGAACATTTTCAAAGCAATCAACTGCTCCGTCCTCATAAATCTGAATGCATGTGAAAAAGTAAGCCTCTGGTGGGGCGGGGGGAGTGCTATGATTGGGCTATGTATCCTTGCACGAGCATGGGTTTGATGGCTGCCTCGACCTGCACCTGTCCTGCATGCACTGTAGTCAGATTTGCCTTTTTTGTGCAAAATACATTCCTTACTATACAGTATATATTTGCAGGTTTCCCAAATGGAGACGTGGAAAATGGTGCGAACCAGACAGAAATAATCAACAACATCCATAATGGTAGCGGCTTCCAGCTTGGCGTTATACAATCCCAAAGCAGCATAAACAGTTCTAAAAACATAATTTTCAATTAATTGTAAATAGTGATTTCTGCACAGGACCTACAGTCCATTGAATCCCTGAATACCATATTTTACTTAAATAACCCAAACCATTACTGCAGTACAGTATGTAGTCGAAATAAGCGAGTGAGTAGTAGAGATACAATTTGGACGCACTGCGATGCCACTGTCTCACCTGTCCTTTGACCCCGATGCTTACTGATGATGCGTACACTCTAACACAAGTATGCAGCAAAAATTTAGATTTTGCAACAGCAGACTTTTTTAAAGGGTTCCTGGTGTATACTGGTGCAGTGTCATGGCGTCGCTACCTTTCTCACGTACGTTCGCGATCCTCTTTGAATTTTACTTGCAAATTCATCTTTTTCAGTCGAACACCAAAGTTTGAGTTGATCTGTTCATTGCCTTACTCCGCCCAAGTCCTCTGGCAGATTTCCAACAAACTTGAAATATGGATGACAGTTATCCCCAGAAATGCCCTTTAACACTCTGTTTTGGCAAAGGTCAAGGTTATTTGGGATCAAGGTCAAAACTGCAGTTTTTCGACACTGATTTGGACCAAGGTTAGCACACATATGAAGGTGGGTTCTTGCCCAGGCAAGGTCAAACTTTTCAAAGGTTGACGCCACTAGGGTCAAAGGTTAAATTTGATGTTTTCCTCTTCAATCTGCACCAAATTTGGCTCATATATGTAGGTGGATTCTGGAACTGCTGTGGTAAAGGATAATTACTGTGGTAAGGTCACTGGGGTCAAAGGTCAAAATTTTGATTTGCCCTTCAATAATTTTGATTTGCCCTCCAATTTGCACCAAAGCATGTAGGTCACGATTAAGGACTTCAGTCTGATTTGGACCAAGGGTGGCACACATTTACCGGACATCAATCATTGGGTTCAAGGTCAACTCTGTTTATTGGATCCTCAAAGGTCCTTTTACTGATTTCTACCAAACGCGGTATGTCAAGGAAGGATGACCCTTATAAAGGTCAGGGAAGCTGATTTTCTACCTGGTTTGGAATGACAGTTATGGCTCTATAACATCAAAAAATGATTTGTAACATTCCTAAAATGACACTGCTATTAAAAAAACATATACTGATGACATACAATCACTGGCCACTTTATTAGGTACACCTCACTAGGAAAGGGTTGGACCCACTTTTGCCTTCAAAACTGCCTCAATTCTTCATTGCATAGTTTCAACAAGGTGTTGGAAACATTCCTCAGAGATGTTGGTCCATGTTGACATGACGGCATCACGTAGTTGCCCGTTCAACCAGTCTGTCCATTCTGACCTCTGACATCAACAAGACATTTTCATCGACACAGCTGCCGCTCACTGGATATCTTCTCTTTTTTGGACCATTCTCTGTAAACCCTAGAGATGGTTGTGTGTGAAAATCCCAACAGATCAACAGATTCTGAAATACGCAGACCAGCCCGTCTGGAACCAACAAACCCTCATTCTTCTCCATTCTGATGCTCAGTTTGAACTAAATGCACTGAGTTGCTGCCATGTGATTGGCTGAATTGTCTTAACAAGCACTTGACCGGGTGTACCTATTAAAGTGGCTGGTGAGTGTATAATTTACAATATTTCACCATGAATATGAATATATTGCAAAATCTACAGCTCCATATTAAAGATCTCTACCAAGTGGATCTCTAGTTATTATTAATATGTTATTCTGTGGCATTTGCTTGGTTAGAGAGTGGGTAATGCCAGTGTCAAGATGCTAATGTTAAGTGAATGTCACTGCGTAATGCCTCTGAAGACGTGGACCGACTTGCCAACTTTACTGGCAAAAATGAGAAATGAAATATTTTGGCAATAAACCCAAACAGGTTTGCATTCATTTTAATTTTCACATGAGGCTCAGAGCTGCAGGAAGAAGAGTGTGAACCGTGTCTTTACCTGCTGGTACTTCTCAAACTCCAGCTTGATGGGGGACTTGATGCAGTTGCAGGTGTCCTGGTAGGTCTGCTTCAGAGCCAGGTCCATGAGGTGCTTGTGGTACGCTCCAGCCAGGTTACCACAGGTGAAGATGATCACATTGGCTAAGATCTGTATCACACACAAATACACACACACACACACACACATGCACACACACTAAAATGAGGCTTAACTATTGGACATTCTTATTTTTTGCAACACATTCATTTTTTTATGCAAATTCGCATTCCACAATATGCCCTGGTGTTACATATGGCTGCATCCTCCATCTGAATTCATCAGATCTACTTTTGGTGGTGACTGGAGACACTGGAGGCACAGTCCAGTCTACTTGGAGAAGCAGGAACAGGCCCAAGGAATGTTGAACCTCTAATGCCAGCTAGAGGAGCAGTGCAGTTGCAGCAGCGTAATCAGCTAAAACAACTATGGATAGATCTGACCTTAGCCTTGCACGATTATAGCGAGACCCTATGTGCCAATTTTCACACGTTTCTCTCTCTCTCCTACCTCATGTTCTCACCTCATAAATCCTGAACAGGACACACATACACACTTATTCCACGTAGGTGCCCAGCACTTCTACTACTGTGTCAACCTTGAGTGCCTTAAACAGGATGCACAAGTCAACTGGCTCTTTCGGGGCTGTATCCAAGGACAATTAGCTTATCCAAACATGCTTTATTGATGAATACCTTGGCAACCTCTTGGCCTTTTCCAGTTGCTGGAGTTCTCAACAATGAGTCACCTACACACCCAAACATGCCCAGAGAAATGGCCGAAATGTTGCCTCACAATGGAAGTGGTACATGTCTTCTGTTTCTCCTGAAGTGACTGTTTGATTGACACAAAGTCATTTCATGGACATCTAAGCATCCTCTGAAGAAACCTAGTACCAAAGACATTCAGTCATCATCTTAGGAGACTGGTTTGCCTACAGGTCTCACAAGTATAGAGATAAGACAGGACCCTAAAGACCTGGACCTTCATTTTCTGCAAAGATATCGGCATCACCAAAAACCTCAGTCCAGTGACCTCATGGCACCATAAACTGTTCCCAAGCATCTCTCAAACTCAAACATCAAGGACCCAGAAACATGATGGCAGTGACCCAGTCACTGCCAAGATAAATGAATGTTTCAATAAGGTCTACACTTTTGATGCATACAAATATACATCTGAGGGCCAAGTCCATGAAGACAACGAAGTCTCAATCTTGGACTTGACAATCGAGAAGTCCTAACTGAGTCCTAACTCAGCTTCTCAAGTGCAGCAATCAGAGCATCCATTGATTTATCAAAGATCACAGCATCACCCAGAAAGTCAAAATCAATCAAGCATTTCTTGCTGGCAAAGGTACCTAAGGAGTCACAGGAGCAGGTCATTGTGTAGACAATAACATGGTAATAACTATCTGGCTAATCAATGCAGTAACATGTTGTACCTGCCAGATTAGAGGTTCCAGTTCCGAGATAGTGGAGGCCAGGCAGATGCTGAGGGTCACAGTGTGTGAGAAGCAGGTGATGGCACTGGCAATAATGGCCGCTCTCATGGAGAAGGGCAGCATTGTGTACACAACAAACACTATAAACAGGAAGAAAGACACCTGCAAGCAGAAAGATGTCAACAGGTAAAACGTTGGTTCAGATCAACCAGATATTTATAGAAAACTCCTGTGATGATTTCAGATACTTTATAGTCTAGTAAAATATAGTAGTCTAGTATAGTACACTCTCAGCATTTTGTAGCTCCTTCTACAATACTGTAGGTGTGAAAATCGATACACCAAAGGAAGCAGAAACCAACAAATAATCCATCTTCTGTAATTGTGCCTGGATTATTATTATTCACATACTATTCTTTGTACTTCAAATTAAATTCTATTAATGTGAAAACTTTCAGTTGGAACAACTAGAAATTAGTTCATTTCACCAGTATGTGTTTTTTTAAATTTACCCACAATCAAACAATGTAGATTCATCGGCCACTTTATTAGGTACACCTGTTCAATTGATTGCTAAAACAAATAGCTAAAATCAGCCAATCACATGGCAGCAACTCAATGCATTTAGGCATCTAGACGTGGTGAAGATGACTTGCTGAAGTTCAATCTGAGCATCAGAATGGAGAAGAAAGGAGATTTAAGTGACTTTGAACGTGGCATGGTTGTTGGTGCCAGACAGGCTGGTCTGAGTATTTCAGAAACTGTTGATCTACTGGCATTTTCACAGACAATCATCTCTAGGGTTTACAGAGAATGGTCTGAAAAAGAGAAGATATCCAGTGAGCGGTAGTTGTGTGGATGAAAATGCCTTGTTGATGTCAGAGGAGAATGGACAGACTGGTTGAATGGGGGCGACTGTGTGATGTCATCATGTCAACATGGACCAACATCTCTGAGGAATGTTTCCAAAACCTTGTTGAATCTATGCCATGAAGAATTAAGAGAGTTCTGAAGGCAAAACGGGCTCCAACGCTGTACTAGCAAAGTGTACCTAATAAAGTGGCCAGTGTGTTTATGCAACACAGACTTCAAACATTTAAGATCTAATAATGTATTTTGTGAGTACATAAACTTAAAAAAACTAAGGCAATCCATTTTTGAGTTCTGCCAACATGAATTTCAACTATCAATACAACTGAATTTATTTATACAGAGCGGAATTATAACATATTACCTCAGAGCACTATACAAAAGCGAGGTCTAGGCCTTATGCACCCTATTAGCAAGCACAGTGGCCACAGTGATGAGGAACAACTCCCTCTGCATGTTTTGCTTATAGGAATAAACCTTCCAGAAAACCAGACTCAGTGGCACCATCATCTGCTTTGGCCATACTAAAGAAGATATTGATCATGTGCAGGCCCAGTGGGACCCGTGCTCATCCCAGGATTCTAAAGCATGAAGCGGTTGAGTCTACAACTTCACCTGAACAGGATGCCAGTCTTTTCCCTAGCCAAGGCTGGTGCCCATTCACAGCTGTGTGGTCGTGGACAAAGTGTCACCCAAATAGAATAACCTAAAATCAAACCCAGGCATGCACATAACTGGTACTCATGTTGCTTGTGCATGCTAAAAATAAATGATTCGCAGCAGAAAGCACAAAGGAAGCACTTCATAAGAGGACAGCAGTGACAGATTGTAGGAAAAGTGTTTCCCTCTGCTGTGTATTAATGATGTTTAGCACACACAAGCACCATGGGTACTAGTTATGTGCACCCTGCTTATATATTGGTTTCCCAACTCCTAATCCCACTGAGCCATCATATTATCAAGACAATAGTCCCAATAAAACAGATGAGCCAGTGTTTGTACTGATGTCAGATCAGATATTTAAACAGGCCATGACCCATTTCTCACTCCAAACCTGATGCCTCTCCAACCAACCCAGAAAACTACCTCACATCCTGCAAAGTTCTTGAGGTCAACGGACATCCTGCACATATAATCTCTATCCTGACTTGATATATTGACATATAATCCCTAATCCTTCCATTGCTGATGCTCATTAGTGAGTCTCACTTGGATCTGCAAAGCCCTGTTCAGCAACTTGGATTGATTTCCTCCTGCGTGGTCGACCATCCATCAGGAAATCCTCCGGAAAGGAATCATAACTCTCGCTGCTTGAGACTTCACAATGTGAAAAGTATGTCCCCTGTCTGCATTTTAATGCAGAATATTAATAAGGGCTTTGTGGGCTGCTCATAAAAGCTTCCACCAAATCAAACGACCCTCAGTCTGACCTCAGAGTATGTTTGTGTACAGGATCCTGTGCTGTTTGTTGATATCTTGAGCCGGTACCTCCAGTGTCCCTCCCTGCTGTCCCTCCACCTCTTCCTGTTATGGTTGATGTAATGGTGACTGCTCAGGGTGGGTCACAGTTCCAACTATGACAAGAGATGAACTTTGACCTTCCTGCCTGTCTGCTTATTTCCTGTGTCATTAAGGTTTTCCAGAATCAGTGGAATCCAGTGAGAATGATGATTTGGAGCAAATCATTTTTGTGGAAAACTGACTGAGAGTGCTGGAAAGAGGCTAGTGAGAGAAGCTACCAAGACACCAAGACACATCTGAATGAGTTATACTCTTCCGTGGTTGTGTTTGGAGAAACTGTGCATCATGCAACGTTTGTCTGTTACGTAGCGTCATGTTGGAGTGGAATAGAGAAGGATTGTAAAACAGAAAAACAGATTGAATCTAGTATCAGGTTTCCCATGTGCCTTCTGGCAAACCTGCAGCTGAAATTTTGCATGTTTTTTTTTTTTTTACAAGGGGGTCAAAATTTTAAAATGCTCCAATCATATTGAAAGGTATTCCATATAATTTGACTGATCATACAGATTTCAAAAAGGTATAGTTTGGACCATCTATGACTGAATTCTATGGGGTTATGGTGTAAATAACAACAAAAATGGTGAGAAATGTCCATTTTAGTTTGTACAGGGGTCAAAGGTAAAGTTGCAATAATTTTGGTAAAATGTTGTGCAAATTATTGGTTGAGCAAATAGTTTTAAAAAGGAATAGTTTGCACCGTCTGTCATGTTACAGGGTAACATATGTCACATGTTGTAGAATCCAATGGATGTCAACATCGTTTGTGGAAACCAACCATTGAACACAGTCAAAAATATTCCATTTATTAATCCTATTAGCTTGACCAATAATTTGCATTACTTTTTTTTTTTTACCAAAATTGGAGTAACTTTAACTTTTGACTCCTGCTCAAACTGAAACTGACCTTTGTCACCATTTTTGCTACTTTTACCCATAACTCCATAGAATTCAGTCAGAGATAGCTCAAAATATACCTTTTTGGAATCTTTATGATCAGGCAAATAATGTGGTATAGTTTTTGATATGATTTTGACCCCTGTATAATTCTTCATTGACCCCTACCTGGCTGCCTATTGAAAAGGCAAGTGGACACTGCTTTTTTGAAAGAGTAATGGGTACAGAGTATTTGTTCCAAATTTGGTGCTTGCAACACCATTTGAAGTATTTTTGTAGTTATCTTCTGCACTATAACTTCTTCTGTTTTGTCTGGGTGTCTTGGTGGCTTCCCTCACCTGTCTCTTTCCAGCATATTTACTCGATATTTGAGAACTACCTACTTGACAAAGCCCTCAAATGAAGGAATAGACATATTTAAACAAATGAAATGAAGCTGACCAGAAAAAAAAAACATGAAATGTTTTGGGTTCATGTTGTCTGTGATGAAATGGAACTGAAATAAATGTAAAGATAACTGGTTATTTTAAATTTTATTTGCATCTTCATATCATCCCATCTTTTTTCTGGTTTGCATAACACACTTCCTTCAGAGGGCAGATGCTCAAAGAATAGGAATCAAACCTACATCCTTCCAACCTACAAAACTGCTTCTCACCATTTATATTCTTCTACTGTAAGAAATATGGTGTTTGCCACTGCCTGGATATACACCGAATGTCACTTTTAAGTACAAAATCAAAAAGTGTGATCCTCATTCATTCATTCATTCATTCACTGGAGTTTTGATGTTGAAGCATTTGTTTTGGATCAGTTGGTGACATCCTGAGGCCACATTCAGCACAGCTTTTGACATCTTCTTTTGGGTATGGCCTCTGGAACAGCGTTTTAAACAGGTTTCAAAATACTCCAAATCAGTGTTTCACGTTATTAATGTGGTGCTATCTCCAGCCACACGTTTGATCTGTTGTTTAATTCCGGTTTCAATGTCCTGTTGTATATTTTGTCTAGTATTTGCCTTCACAGTGACGTTGTCCTTTTGATACATTCCTCAAAACAGCATTTAAAACAGGCTTTGATCCTCTCCCAAGCAGGGTTTTGAGTTAGCATCACCAGTTTGGAGAACCACTGAAAGAATCTGAACTGTCCCCAGCCGCATGTTCTATTCATTGTTTAATTCCAGTTTTAGTTTTAAGTGGTTTGCTCCTGATGGCGCACCCCTGGTGACGTGCAGAGTTCAGTGTTGGTTCTTGGTGGAGAAACGTGCTCTTGGAGTGTCCTCTTGGATCTGTGATGTCACAGGGTAAGAATTTTAAAGAATGAAATAACAGACACATTTATGCTGCAGTGTTAAAGAAAGTGAATTTTCCTCACGCCTTCCTCCAAAGTACTTAACATTCACACACGTCAGGGTGCTGCCACTGAAGGAGCAACTCGGGGATTAACAATGAAGGTGAGACCAGTGCTGCTCTTTCAACTTCCTCATCCACGCCTGCAGTCTGGTCAGAGGACTGAACCTATGACCTTCCCCAACCATCTGCACAGCATTTAATCTCTTTTTGCACAAATAGGCGGAGTCCTCACCTCCACCCTGCTGTCCTGGTCGGCAACAAAGAAAATCTGTTAAGCTCGAACTATCGTTTGGAAGCTGAAGGACTGAGAACAGCACATCATGTCCAGGCTGTGGCTGCAGGTATTGAGAAAAGCAGTTCAATTTCTGGCGCGTCACCCGCCCGTGCCTGCCAGCCGAGCGATCACACGCTCTGCATCTTCACAACATCTCAAGCCTCGAATGCTAAAAGACTCTGAAACTCTGCCCGATGAGAAGCATCATCTCTTTTTGTTTCCATACTCACAGACACCCATAGTGCAATGGCAGCACTTATATATGTCCACGTGCGGGCGTGCTGCAACACCTACAATGAAAACAAGCAGCCTTGGCCTTTCCAACATGCACACACGTGCACGGATGCTCAGACAGAGGACAGTGGTGCTGCGTCTTCATCCTGTGGTACCAGGTGTGGCAGCCGCCTTCAATCTTCCTTCTGCACAGAGCTATGGCCTTCACAGAAATTGAATAAATCCAAGACTAACTGGCTAATGCGGCTAGATGGAGGCAGACGCTGCTCGTGCACGTGAGCCACCGTGTGCCTGAGAGTGTGCATGTGTGTGTGTGTGAGGGCGAGTAAGACAGTGTGTTTGGGAGTTTAAAAGTGAATGGCTGAGCAGAACAGCTACTGTCTCTCTCTCTCTCTCTCTCTCGCAGACCTTCGCTGATAGTGGGTCTGTATGCTCCATCAGACACCCTGTTCTCTCAGTAATCACAGTCAATCCGACCCCCTGAGAGCAGACTGCAGTTCCACTCCTCTGCTCTGTTTCTTTCTTTCTGCTGAAAGAGGGATGAAAAAGCTGGACAAAGTACCGCTGTGTTATTCAGACACAGACAGACAGACAGACAGATAGATGCTTGTGTAAGTACGATAACCCAGAGTGTAGAATAGAGTGATTAATAATGCAGAATGATTGTACTCTCACAGGTGGGCAAAGATAAAAAATATCTGCACCCGAGGGGACGGACGGGGAAAATGGGGTGTATGTGGGGGTGGTGAAGGTGGGATTTGATGAATAGTGGGAGGGAGGCAGGGTGCGAGAAAGACAAAATAGAGATGATTAGTCAGAAAGAGATGGAGACTGGCGGTGGAAAGTAATGTGTCTGTCTGCTCTGCTCACCTCCAGCTCTCATCGGACCTCATTAACGTTTGACACGCAAGTAATTAATTCTGCGCTCACACAAGGGGAAATCGCATGAGCCGCATGCATGCCAAAGGTGTAAGCAAGCAGACGTGCATGTGACGTGTGTGTGTGTGTGTGTGTGTGTGTGTGTGTGTGTGTGTGTGTGTGTGTGTGTGTGTGTGTGTGTGTGTGTGTGTGTGTGTGTGTGTGTGTGTGCGCAAGTTGCAGAGTTAGTTCACCTGGTCCCATGGGCTGAGAATCCCACCTGAGAACATGAACAAGTAGCCCATAGTGACCAGACACGCCCATATAAGGAGGGAGAAGAGGCGGAGCATCCTCTTAAAAACCGACTCGATGCAGACGAGGATGAAGATGGAGAGGAAGAGGAAGAGAGCAGTGGGCACGGTGATCAGGAAGGCCAGGTGGTCCTCTGTGTCCTAACAGGGGTGAGCGAGAGAGAGAAACAGAGAGTCCCTGATTATTTTAGCTGTTATTGATTTAGACTTGTCAACAAGAACAACAACAACAAAATTCTTGAATGGACTTTGAATCCAAATCTGAGCTCAGATTTCCTCTATCACATCATGTTTTTTTGCAATCTGCATGTTCCTTATTGATGGATTATGCAAAAATTGCTCATTCACTCACGAGTTTGACGCCACTAATTATGCACAAAGGCAGCTTCAAAAGCATAGTTTTTAAACCAGGTTTGCAAAATGTGAACAAGAGTAATATCGTTTGTGGCGCCAAAGAGGTGTGCGAGACTGCAGCTTTTGCTTCAATGCTTGATACAATAAATATGTTTTCATATCTCAAAAACGTGATGTGATTGGCAAAAATTAACACCAGATTTGGATTCAGCACCCCCAAATACCCCAAATTTTGTTGAAAAACGCCATGCAAGAAAATTTGAGACCAAAATATCTCTGTCACCCTCTAGTGGACACATGGGATTCTGTGCAAATAAATGAGGAAAAAAAGACAAACTGAGAATTCCAAGTACAAACACTAGATTTTTCTGAAAAATAACGTTGTTGTATTGTGTGCAGTTCTGATCATATATTGTAGAAATATAAATACTCATGTTTGTACTTCTTTTAAAATTGCTCTAAAAAAACTGATTTTATGGAATCATGAACTATTTTTAAAAAACTCTTTAATTTAACTATAAAAAGTAAGTTGCTGCCTTAAAATTTAAAGTTGACTGAATTTAAAAAGATAAATTGAAGTAACTTTTAAAATGATTCAAACACACTATAGCACCTTTTCATATCTTAGTCGATGTCGATGGACTTGTGCTGAGCAACACGTGTTTCAGGAAAAGTGCACTACAGCATAAAAATGTGCACCATAGAATAAAAAAATAAAATGTGCACCACACCATGAAAAAACTGTGCACCAATGAAACATTCATGTCGGCAGAAAAAAAAAAACTCAGAACACCACAGCACGGAAAAAACATGCAACACACCATGAAAAAAGTGCACCACAGCATTAAAAACTGCACTATAGCATGAAAAAACAGAACCATAGTATGAAAAAATAAACCCTGCACAGAGCATAAAAATGAACACCACAGTATGGGGGGAAAAATGCGGCGCAGCATAAAAAAAAGTGTACTACAACATTCTCAAAAAATTGCACCACAGCATCACTGTGCCCTGGTCAAACTTTGATAAGCTCACCATCAACAAGTATCACTTTTCTGCAGAACAATTACAGATCAGTGTTTTTGACCTTTGACCTTTTGAGCCCAAAACAAGCTTATTGCGGTCACCATGCCTAACACACATACCAAGTTTGGTGACAATTGTGCCGTTAAAAAAAAAGAAGTTACTGCACTCACAAAATGTTTTATAAAGTAGACTGCAGTGACCTTGACCTTTCGACCCCAAAAACAATAGGAGTCATTATGCTGTGTTTGGTGTCACTATAGGGCTGGTACAACTGAAATAATCTCAATCACAAGTGAAACTGACTTTAAAGTTCTGGTACTTCTGGTCTCGCTCTGTGATTGGGACACCTGGACACGAACCCATGACCTCAGATGCAACTTGACATCTTTGGCTGTGGTTTTCTTCCCAAATTCTTATGGTACTACTGGAATGAATGAAGCTTTTTAGGGAGACCCAAATGAGGACTATTATCTGCATTGTTGCGATAGTATTACGATGAGGTGCGCTACGCTGAAGCATCTACACACTGGACTAGTACTACAGGCTCACCACTAGATGACCATTCATGACCATGCAGTCAGTCAAGATCCATCTGTCGTCATTTCTTATTATATGTTTTGGTGTTTTTATATGATAAAAACTGCCATCATGGCCTAAAATAGGAGGTTTACTTGTCCTCACCTGTATCGCTCAGAACCCAAAATTTCAGATCTGAATATGCAGTAATTTTTATGGAGTTTCTGTTGAGATCACAGAGAATAATGAATGAATTGAATGAATGGATGAATTTATTCGGCACACACACACAAATCCGAAAGAACAGAAACATACAAATAACATGAATATTATATAAACAAAGCCTGTGAGTCCGAAAGGGTGTGGGCAGAAGCAAAGCTTATCAACGCCCACCCCTGCTAGTACAAGTCCAACAATTATAACAGTCATAATAACATAAACACAAATTCACAACACAATATATATCAACAGACAGACATACACTTCAATATTCAATTACACTTCAATTCATGTATAATTATATTATGTATATATATATAAAGCGCCAAATCACAACAAATTTGGCCCAAGTCACTTTACTCAAACAAGGACTAACCTTACCAACCCCCAGAGCAAGCACTAGGCAACTGTGGTGAGGAAAAACTCCCTCTTAGGAAGAAACCTCAAGCAGACCAGGCTCTAGGGGGTGACCCTCTGATTGGGCCGTGCCATATATACCTATATACGTACATATATACATTAACATACACACATATATATATATATACACACATTTATACACACACATATACACACTCACATATATACCTATATACATACCCACTAACACATATATATATATATATACACATATATATACATACACATACATACATATACATACATACGCACATACATGCACCGACATAAATATACTTACACCTACATACATTCAAATATACACATACGTACCCATTTCTAATTTAAACATTCCCTATAAATCAAATCATATTATTATCTTTATGATACCTAGACATGATGTTCTTTTTGAGTAGTTTCTTGAATCCTACTAAGGTACCACACATTCTAATCTCTATTGAACATTGGTTCCATTTCTTCACCCCAACCACAGACACACAAAAACCCTTTACATTTGTTCTTACTGATGGTTTCATAAAAAGTGCACAACCTCTTAAACTATAAATGGGTTCCCTCAATCTGAACAGATTCTGGACACGTCTCGGTAAGGCTTGGTTTTTTGCACGAAACAAAGTTTGAATTGTGATATAATCGACCAAATCTATGAATTTTAATAAATTTAAAGACACAAATAGAGAATGAGTTGGATCACGATAATGTTTATTGATAACTCATATGGCTCGTTTTTGCAAAAGAAATATTGGATTGATGTTTGATTTGTAAGTGTTTCCCCACGACTCAACACAATATGTCATATATGGTACCATCAGAGAATGATATAAAGTAAGTAACCCTTCTTGCGGCAGTGCATCTTTGGCTTTATACAGAATGGCAATAGTTTTTGACAATTTCAATTTGACATAATTTATATGTGATTTCCAGCTAAGTTTATTATCAATTACAACACCTAAAATTTTGTTCTTTTTTACTAGCTCAATTTCCTTGTTGTTTATGGTTAAAGTTTTACATTTGGGTACCTGTTTATTTCCAAATATAATACATTTGGTTTTCCCAAGGTGGAGTGACAACTTATTAGCGTCAAACCAAGCCTTAAACTTTTCCAGTTCTTTCTCCACCATGTCCAGAAGCTGTCAAGATTATCACCACTGCAAAACACAGTGGTATCATCTGCAAAAAGGACACATCTCAGTGATCTCGACACCCAACTTATATCATTTATATACAATATAAACAACAAAGGACCCAACACTGAACCCTGCAGCACCCCACATGTGACTTCCCTGAGCTCAGAGTTTGTATTATTAAATTGAACATACTGAAATCTGCCCTGTAAATAACTAGTTATCCATTCATATGCCAGACCTCTGATACCGTATTTCTGCAGTTTAGTTAATAATATTCCATGGTTAATCGTGTCAAACGCTTCTGCAAATCAAAAAACACCTACTGTGTATTGTTTATTGTCAATTGCAGTTGCTATATTTTCCACAAAGTCCATCAAAGCCTGTGATGTAGTTCGAAACTTTCTGAATCCATATTGTTCTTCACTTATTATGTCCTGCTTCAATAAATAATAATTCAGTCTACATCATCGTTGTGGATCAGAGCATGATTTACAACCCCTGGCAAAAATTATGGAATCACCGGCCTCGGAGGATGTTCATTCAGTTGTTTAATTTTGTAGAAAAAAAGCAGATCACAGACATGACACAAAACTAAAGTCATTTCAAATGGCAACTTTCTGGCTTTAAGAAACACTATAAGAAATCAAGAAAAAAAGATTGTGGCAGTCAGTAACGGTTACTTTTTAGACCAAGCAGAAGAAAAAAATATGGAATCACTCAATTCTGAGGAAAAAATTATGGAATCACCCTGTAAATTTTCATCCCCAAAACTAACAACTGCATCATATCAGATCTGCTCGTTAGTCTGCATCTAAAAAGGAGTGATCACACCTTGGAGAGCTGTTGCACCAAGTGGACTGACATGAATCATGGCTCCAACACGAGAGATGTCAATTGAAACAAAGGAGAGGATTATCAAACTCTTAAAAGAGAGTAAATCATCATGCAATGTTGCAAAAGATGTTGGTTGTTCACAGTCAGCTGTGTCTAAACTCTGGACCAAATACAAACAACATGGGAAGGTTGTTAAAGGCAAACATACTGGTAGACCAAGGAAGACATCAAAGCGTCAAGACAGAAAACTTAAAGCAATATGTCTCAAAAATCGAAAAATGTACAACAAAACAAATGAGGAACGAATGTGAGGAAACTGGAGTCAACGTCTGTGACCGAACTGTAAGAAACCGCCTAAAGGAAATGGGATTTACATACAGAAAAGCTAAACGAAAGGCATCATTAACACCTAAACAGAAAAAAACAAGGTTACAATGGGCTAAGGAAAAGCAATCATGGACTGTGGATGACTGGATGAAAGTCATATTCAGTGATGAATCTCGAATCTGCATTGGGCAAGGTGATGATGCTGGAACCTTTGTTTGGTGCCGTTCCAATGAGATTTATAAAGATGACTGCCTGAAGAGAACATGTAAATTTCCACAGTCATTGATGATATGGGGCTGCATGTCAGGTAAAGGCACTGGGGAGATGGCTGTCATTACATCATCAATAAATGCACAAGTTTACATTGATATTTTGGACAATTGAAAGGATGTTTGGGGATGATGAAATCATTTTTCAAGATGATAATGCATCTTGCCATAGAGCAAAAACTGCAAACACATTCCTTGCAAAAAGACACATAGGGTCAATGTCATGGCATAGGGTCAATGTCAATGAGCAGATCTGATCTGATGCAGGTGTTAATTTGGGGGATGAAAATTTACAGGGTGATTCCATAATTTTTTCCTCAGAATTGAGTGATTCCATATTTTTTTCCTCTGCTTGGTCTAAAAAAGTAACTGTTACTGACTGCCACAATCTTTTTTTCTTGATTTCTTATAGTGTTTCTTAAAGCCAGAAAGTTGTGTCATGTCTGTGATCTGCTTTTTTTCTACAAAATTAAACAACTGAATGAACATCCTCTGAGGCCGGTGATTCCATAATTTTTGCCAGGGGTTGTACCACTGTCATCTTCTTCTTTTTTTAAAAAACTTGTTCAATCCAAAACTTTGTATTTCTTTTTAACCTTGAACCAGATTCTAGAGATATTTGACAAAACTCCCTTGTTTTCTCTTGGTGCTTGTACCCCAGCAGAGTCACTGAGTCCTCACAACGGCACATCCACAACATGACACGCAAACGAACAGACGGTGCACAGATTGGCAGACTGACAGTCTGAGCCCACAGAATGTGCTACAGCATCACTTCTTTGCTCGCAAGGTCAAAGCCAGCATTTAGAAGCTGTCAGCTCTCTTTTTTACCTCCAACCAGATCCGCCTCGCCCACTGAAAGCCTCCCTGCCTCCCTCCCGCTTGCCTGCTATTATTTTGTAATGTGTACAATGAATCCAAGTGGATGTGCACAACAGAAAGGTTTCTTTCCAAATGGATAATTACATAGTTTTTCTTGGGAAAAAGACATATATATATATATATATATATATATATATATATATATATATATATATATATATATATATATATATATATATATATATATATGCAGCGACTGTAATGTTTTCGCTTTCACACCTAACTGTTTGGTCGGTTGATCTGGACCAGGAAGCAAAATGTTGCATGCTTCTCTATGTTCAGCTTGATTTCACATTCCAAACCGTGCAAGCAAAAGCCACATGTGAGCACGCTGTCCCCTCACTGGACAGAATTGCTGAGTTTGCAGTGGCGGTTCTGTGAGGGATGGGGGAGGGGTGGGGGGTTAACAGTATTAACAATGATTTAACTGACTTTCAATCAGGTTTTAGAAAAAAAAAACAGCACAACTTCAGTGGCCTTAAAACCAATATGTTTTTTTTTATCTGTAGATAACAAGTAACATTATACAGCTCCTTTTAAAAACTGATTTATCCCAATCATATGAATTTGTGGATTATGCAGTTTTTTTACTAAGCAGACTTATTGGTGTGGGACTGTCTGAGCAAACTGTTCATTTGAAAACTTTCAGGTACATCTTGATGCATACGGCAGAAGAAGTACTACAAGCTGCCTTAGTGTAATCATTGGTGTGCCACAGGGATCAGTCCTCATACCACTGCTATTCATTTTATATACAGCAATAGTACTGATGTAAATTTTCTCTCTTATGTAGATGACACTGTTATATATTGCTCAGTCTCCACACTTAACCAGGCTCTTTACTGTACAATATACCATGTGTGATTTACATTGTAATATTTGTTGGGGGGGGCTTATACCTTACCTTTCTGAAGTGCATTGGGGCAACTTATGTTGTGATTTGGTGCTATATAAATAAACTGAATAGATGTGCTTTGACAAAACAAATTATTTCTCTCTCTCTCTCTCTCTCTCTCTCTCTCTCTCTCTCTCTCTCTCTCTCTCTCTCTCTCTCTCTCTCTCTCTCTCTCTCTCTCTCTCAAACCTCATAACCTTCAGCAACTACTGAAAAAACTCAGTGAAGTTGGGTTACTGCTTTCAGACCTTGGACTAGTTTCTACAATCTGTCTCTAACATGTACTGAATTGGGGAATTGTATGACTATGTATGACACACTGATATTTAAGAAGTGAAATGAAGTTTCTAGTATTTACAGAAAGTGTGCAATAATTCTTTAAACAAAATGAGGCAGATGCATAAATTTGGGCACCCTTGTCATTTTATTGATTTGAATACATTTAGCACTAATTATTGGAACACAAGTTTGGTTTGGTAAGTTCATTAACCCTTGACCTCCTTACACACGTAAATCCAATCATGACAAGGGTCATGTTTCTCCTCTTTGCATCTCTTCTAATGAGTGGCAACATGGGAGCCTCTAACCAACTCTCAAATGACCTGAAAACAAAGACTGTTCAACATAATGGTTTTATGGGAAAGATACAAAAAGCTATTTCAGAGAATTCAGCTGTCAGTTTCCACTGTGAGGAAATTAATGAGGAAATGGAAGACCACAGGCACAGTACTAGTTAAGGCCCAAAGGGTGGTGAGAACAGTCATAGTCTACCCAGAGACTCACTCCAAAGACCTACAACATGATCTTGCTGAAGATAGTGTCTCAACTATACAGCACACTTTGCACAAAGACATGCTGTGTGATGCTGTAATGCAGAGGAAGAGTTTTCTGTGTACACATCACAAACAGAGTCGCTTGAGGTATGCTAAAGCACATTTGGTCAAGCCAGCTTCATTTTGGAATAAGGTGCTGTGGACTGATGAAACTAAAATAGAGTTATTTGGACATAACAAGGGGCGGTATGCATGGCTGAAAAAGAACACAGCATTCCAAGAAAAACACTTGCTACCTACAGTAAAATTTGGAGGTGGTTCCATCATGCTGTGTGGCTGTGCGGCCAGTGCAGGTACTGGGAATCTTGTTCAAGTTGAGGGTCACATGGATTCCAGTCAGTATCAGCAGATTCTTGAAAACAATGTTCAAGAATCAGTGACAAAGTTGAAGCTGCGCCGGAGCTGGATCTTTCAACAAGACAACGACCCTAAACACTGCTCAAAATCTACTAAGGCATTCATGCAGAGGAACAAGTACAATGTTCTGGTATGGCCATCTCAATCCCCAGACTTGAATATTATTGAAAATCTGTGGTGTGATTTTAAGCTTGCTGTCCATGCTCAGAAATCAACAAACCTGAGATGTTTTGTAAAGAAGAATGGTCCAAAATGCCTTAAACCAGAATCCAGACTCTCATTGGAAGCTATAGGAAGCGTTTAGAGGCTGTTATTTCTGCAAACGGAGGACCTACTAAATATTGATGTATTTTTTCTCTTGGGGTGGCCAAATTTATGCACCTGCCTAATTTTGTTTAATGAATTATTGCACACTTTATGTAAATCCTATAAACTTCATTTCAAGTGTCAAATATCACTGTGTTTGTCTGCTATATGATATATTTAACTGAAATTTCTGATCCAGACAACAATGATTTATAAAGGAAATCATGAAAATTATCAGGGGTGCTCAAACCTTTACACACCACTGTATTTTGACAGATCCTTATTACTGATGTTCAATCCCGGACATTGGATCTTTTGATATTTTATGATCTTGTAATTTATTATTTTCATGCATTTTTATGTCTGCAAAGAAAACCTGTTGGTTGTGCTGCTGCTTTGTCTTTTCCCAAATACTTTTGCAAAAGATATTTAAACAAATGGTTCAACAAATAAATAAAATGTTCCGTTTGAAATAACAGGAGAGGCGTCAAAGCGACTGAACCAGCCAAGTGTCATTACGATGATTTATCTCATTATGACATAAAGTTTGATCTGGCTCTATATATTTTTGACAAATGGCTACAGGAGGAGCCGGCCGTACTTTCCAGTTCATTTTAATGTGTTTTGTAAAAGATCCTTTAAACATTTAAAAAGATCAGATTCTTCTAAAAACAAAGTGTTTTACCACACTCCTGAGTCTGAATGGAAAAGAATTTAAGAAGAAACATTCCAAGCTGCACATGTACGCGAGCATGCATGCACACACACACACACACACACGCACGCACGCACGCACGCACGCACGCACGCACACACACACACACACACACACACACACACACACACACACAGACAGTGTGCGCAATTTAACGTCATCATTTCCTCAAAATCTACGAGCAGTTTTCAACTGAAATGAACACTTTTTTGAACAATTTTAGTAAATACTCATATAAACAACTTTATGTTAAAAGAGTGTACACTTTATCAGAGTGCTCAAAAACCTTGAGCTTCTGGAGGGCTTTGTCAGGGAGTCTAGTGCCACCCTGGCCTACTCTCTAGCTCCACCAATGCCAGGAGGTGTTCAGCATGTGGCACTTCCTGTTTCAGTCTCAACTTGCCACTGAATTCCCACGAGATCCCACAAGATCTCATCTATTGTCAGTCCAGGAAGTGTTCAACATTAGACATTTTCTGTTTCACTGTGGACTCAAATTTTGATGCTTCCTGTTTCAGTATCAGCGTGCCACTGAATTCCAGTGAGATCCCACAAGATCTCGTCTATTGTCAATCAGGAAGTGTCGATCCAGGAAGTGTTCAACATTTGACATTTTCTGTTTCACTGTGGACTCAAAATTTGTCGCTTCCTGTTTCAGTCTCAGCGTGCCACTGAATTCTGGCGAGATCCCACAAGATCTCGTCTATTGTCAATCAGGAAGTGTCGATCCAGGAAGGGTTCAACATTTGACATTTTCTGTTTCACTGTGGACTCAAAATTTGTCACTTCCTGTTTCAGTCTCAGCGTGCCACTGAATTCTGGCGAGATCCCACAAGATCTCGTCTATTGTCAATCAGGAAGTGTCGATCCAGGAAGTGTTCAGCAGTTGACATTTTCTGTTTCACTGTGGACTCAAAATTTGTCACTTCCTGTTTCAGTCTCAGCGTGCCACTGAATTCTGGCGAGATCCCACAAGATCTCGTCTGTTGTCAATCCAGGAAATGTTCAACATTAGACATTTCCTGTTTCACTGTGGACTCAAATTTTGATGCTTCCTGTTTCAGTCTCAACTTGCCACTGAATTCCAGTGGGATCCCACGAGATCTCCTCTATTGTCAATCAGGAAGTGTCGATCCAGGAAGTGTTCAACATTTGACATTTTCTGTTTCACTGTTGACTCAAAATTTGTCACTTCCTGTTTCAGTCTCAACTTGCCACTGAATTCAATCAGGAAGTGTCGATCCAGGAAGTGGTCAACATTTGAATCATCATCACTGTGGACTCAAAATTTGGCACTTCCTGTTTGTGACACAGTGTACCATGAGTGAGCTTCGCACTGCTACACGATGCTTCGCTCATATAAAAAACTTAAAAGTTCTATAAACAATTTTGTGCCACTCAATATCAGAGTAAATCATCAGTTTTTCAGACTAAAATGGCAGCATTCTGAAATGATTTTTTTTTTTTTTACATTTTAGTTTATACGAGGTCTGTCCAAAAAGTATCAGACCTTTTTATTTTTTGCAAAAACCATATGGATTTGAATCACGTGTGATTGCATCAGCCAAGCTTGAACCTTTGTGCGCATGCGTGAGTTTTTTCACGCCTGTCGGTTGCATCATTCGCCTGTGAGCAGGCTTTGTGTGAGCGGTGGTCCACCCCTCTCGTCGGGACAAAACCACCTCCGTGTTGGTCTCACAGGACGGCTTTCAGGTGGCTTTCAGACGGCTTCCGGTTGCTTTTCTGTCATGTGACTATCCGAGAAATTGTGCATGAGCTGGACATGCCCCAACATGTCCTGTGAGGCTTCATCACGGCGGTGCTTTGCGCCATGCGGCTCCGCCGCGACGTGCGGAGTCCCTCCGCTCCTCTTTCCATGACAAAAACTCCTGTAACAGTGGAGTGTGCCGTTCATTTCTAAACTGGACGCTGTCTTGATCCGGTATGTCGTCTGACTAGCACAGGAATTGCGGAAGACGTGGACATCAGCACTTTTTCGGCACATTGAGACAGACATGTGGAGGAACTCCGCGCGTCGCGACGGAGCCGCATGGCGCAAAGCAACGCCATGATGAAGCCTCACAGGACATGTTGGGGCATGTCCAGCTCATGCACAATTTCTCAGATACTCACATGACTGAAAAGCAACCAGAAGCCGTCTGAAAGCCACCTGAAAGTCGTCCTGTGAGACCAACGCGGAGGTGGTTTTGTCCCGCGCCATGAGCGGCATGGTGGCGCATTCCTCCGCTTCTCTTTCCATGAAAAAAACTCCTGTAACAGTAGAATGTGCCGAAAAAGTGCTGATGTCCATGCCTTCTGCCTTTTTGTGAAAGTTAGACGACGTCCCGGATCAACAAAGCCTTCACGTTGGAAATGATCTGGTTGTTTGAGCGGGGTTTGAGCTTGTCGATCGGCGCTCGGAGTGCGCCGCGCTCTCAGATGCTGTGGGCGGTCTTTAAACTGGCTGGAGCACTCCTTAATCTGTGTAATCCCCATAAAATCGTATCTGAAAGCCATCTAAATTTTCCGAATGGTGTCCAGCTGGAGGTCTCTCATAGTTTCTGGAAAAAATTGATGCAGCAAAGCTCCAAATCGTTCAGACATTTATTCGCAATAAAAATCCGACGAGATGGGTGGACCACTGCTCACACAAAGCCTGCTCACAGGTGAATGACGCAACCGACAGGCGTGAAAAAACTCACGCATGCGCACGAAGGTTCAAGCTTGGCTGATGCAATCACACGTGATTCAAATCCATATGGTTTTTGCAAAAATTAAAAAGGTCCGATACTTTTTGGACAGACCTCGTATGTAATAAGTCTAGAATATACAACATTTTCACTTTTGGAAATGACTGATAAAAAGATTAGATATTTTCATGATATTCAAATTTTTTCAGATGTACTTTGTAAGTAAAAGGTAAAGAAAAAAATGCACCTCAACAACAACATAAAAAGCAGAAAGAGAAAACAGACATCATGACATCAGCTGTGAATTTGGTGTTGATCGAAGGCCTCGGCAGCTGAGAGGAGCAGAAGCAGCTGGGCCAAAGCGTTTTCAGGAGGAGAGTCGTTGCTGTGTATTAGCGTGGCAGACGCAATGTGTGAGTCAGGGTCTGGTGGAGAGATCCCGTGGGATCCGGCGGCCGACGTCACTCTGGCTATACAACCCTCAGTCTGAGAACAGATTGAAATTTAATAAATGTGTTAGCGAGAGTGCAAACTCCCAGAAACCCAAAGACTCGAGGGCATGTGGATGGATGTAAAACAAACAAACAAACAAAAAACAAAAAAACACTTACAGTGATACGTGTGTGCACGCACGTTCTTACACAGACAGATTAGTGTTTGCAGGGAGGGAGGAATTTCTGATTTGTGAAAATCATATGAGCATGTTACACATTTCTGCATGAAATTCAATCCTGATTAAGTCTTTTTATTTTCCCCTGACTTGGCACACATGTATTCCACATCGCACCGTGTTTTCATCTGAAACAGTTATTGTTTTGATATGTCACTGGCCTTTTCTTACAGTCATTCTACAGGGAGGAGGAACTGGACGCAGCAGCAGCAGACAGTCAGCAGAGACATGTAGGGATGTAATTATTCAGCAGCGAGACGCCACAAACACACCAAATACATGATGTCAGAATGTGAGAAGACACGGTGAAGTTTCAGGAGACTGCGTGTAGAAAAACACCTCATCATATGGAGATAAATCATGTCTGGATGCCTGTTGAGTATTTAAGACCTGGATGAAGAAACATGGAATTTTGTTCCCAAAGTGCCTCTGAACCTGATACTGAAATCATTAATAAGTAACAGCGTTCAACAAGGACATTTGGACACACGTACGGGACACACACGTTAATACACAGTTCTATCCTTTACAATGCAGGTTTAAGCCCAGGTTACACATAGACGGTTTTGTCGGCAGGTAGTACGTAGACCGAAGTTCGCGGTAGTTCCAGCTGTTTTCACGGTGGAAAGGGGCGGAGCATTTCGCCGGCGTTTTGAGCGCCGTACTAGCCACAAATATGTGGATAAAACGCCGCTAAATCCGCCGAATAAAACGGAATTTTGACGCCGTAGCATCCGGCACACGTCAGGCAACGCGGGTTAATACACAGTTCTATCCTTTACAATGCAGGTTTAAGCCCAGGTTACACATAGACGGTTTTGTCGGCGGGTAGTACGTAGACCGAAGTTCGCGGTAGTTCCAGCTGTTTTCACGGTGGAAAGGGGCGGAGCATTTCGCCGGCGTTTTGAGCGCCGTACTAGCCACAAATATGTGGATAAAACGCTGCTAAATCCGCCGAATAAAGCGACATTTTGACGCCGTAGCATCCGGCACACATCAGGCAACGTGGGTTAATACTCAGTTCTATCCTTTACAATCGCAGGTTAAGATGCGCGTGAGAACGGTGGTGTTCTGCTGCCACCGATAATGCCCTGTGTACCGCAGGATTTATCCAGGCAAATCCTGCGTTACTCCAGGAACTTTTGCATATAGAAACCGCCCCCAGAGTATAATAGGCTGAAGCAGCTGTCACTGCAGGGGGAGGGAGCTCATCTCTCAGCCTTTTCTTTTCCTCTCCTTTCCCCCTCCTCAACGTGTTGCTTGTCTCCACCACAGGGCTACCCTCTGCTTCTGAACCAGACCTCTTGGTAAGTCCTTACCGCTGCCAATTTTATTTTAGGAGGTATACTGGAGCTTCTCTGCAAAAATATCTGGAGCTGGCCGCGAGTGAGAGGCCTGCATACAGCGTGCTAGCGTTTTTATACTGACCGCCGCCTATGGGCCGTTTGGAACGCCGTTAACCGAGAGGTGGCGTTTAGAACGGCATACTGTCCGCTAGCGCTGACGTTTTGTTTTCCTCTTTTGCCAGTTAAAACGCCCTTGAGGATGCCGATGTGGGCTCTATCGTCGTTTTACATGCCGTTGGTTAGGGATACAACGGCGGCCGCCAATTACGGCGGTGTAAACTGCGGCACTACAGGAAGGGGCAGGATGAAACGGCGATTAAAAAGTATCAAACGCCGTTGTTCATGTTGTCTCCGTCGCCACGCGAATTCTCCGGGAGCGCTCCCGGAATTATTCGACATGTTGAATAATTTTTTCGACGATTCCCGGTCAAGCCGGAACTAAGCCATGCCCCCTAGCGCCGGCGTTAACAACGGCGTGTGATCCTTAAGACGGCCAAAAACTCTTCCGGGACGCTTCTGGGAGGTATTACCATCTATGTGTAAATGGGGCTATAGATAGAATACATTTATGCATAATAAAACTATATGTACGTGTGAAGAAAAATTTATGTGTGAAGAAAATTTGTGGATATGAGGAAAAGTGTGTGTGTGTGTGTGTGTGTGTGTGTGTGTATGAGAGAGAGAGATGCAGACAAAGAGACAGCTAGAATACATTTATGCATAATAAAAATATATGTATGTGTGCCGAAAATTTTGTGTGTGTGAATATGTGAATATGAGGAAAAATGTGTATGTGAGATGAAGCGAGAGAGACAGAGAGAGAGAGAGAGAGACAGAGAGAGAGAGAGAGAGAGAGAGATGTGGACAGAGAGACAGATAGAATACATTTATGCATAATAAAATATAGAAGAAGAAAATTATTTGTGTGTGAAGAAAATATGTGGATATGAGGAAATGTGTGTGAGAGAGAGAGAATACATTTATGCATCATATATATATATATATATATATATATATATATATATATATATATATATATATATATATATATATATATATATATATATATATATATATATATTCACACTTTCCTATTCAATTCAATAGGAAAGTGTGTCCAAACATTTACTGGTAGTTTATAAAGACAGACACACATTTGCATGAATGAAAATAATGTACGTGAGAGGAAAACATACGTATGTGTGACGGAAAATTAATGCCTGTGTGAATTAAATATACTGTATGTATGTAGACGCTTGTTGTTTTTAACTATGAGGCTAAAGTGTTTTTTGAGGGGATGACGTGAGCAGCTCATTGTGAAGAAATGTCATTTCACGAACAGAAAAAGAAGAGCCGGAGGACACAGCGGGGCGGTGCTGCTGCTGGCTGCAACAAAAACCAAAGTTACACATACAAAGATTCCCAGCAGCCAGTAATGACTGTGAGAACACGGCCACTGCTGCAGCTGGAGCTGTGCACGCATCGTGAATACATACGTACAGTTTGATGGGATTATTCTAAAATCCGATGAGCAGAACGTCAGTGAAATGTCTTCAGAGGCCCATCAGCAATAAATCACTTATATATATATATATATATATATATATATATATATATATATATATATATATATATATATATATATATACACTCAACAAAAATATAAACGCAACACTTTTGGTTTTGCTCCCATTTTGTATGAGATGAACTCAAAGATCTAAATCTTTTTCCACATACACAATATCACCATTTCTCTCAAATATTGTTCACAAACCAGTCTAAATCTGTGATAGTGAGCACTTCTCCTTTGCTGAGAAAATCCATCCCACCTCACAGGTGTGCCATACCAAGATGCTGATTAGACACCATGATTAGTGCACAGGTGTGCCTTAGACTGCCCACAATAAAAGGCCACTCTGAAAGGTGCAGTTTTATCACACAGCACAATGCCACAGATGTCGCAAGATTTGAGGGAGCGTGCAGTTGGCATGCTGACAGCAGGAATGTCAACCAGAGATGTTGCTCGTGTATTGAATGTTCATGTCTCTACCATAAGCCGTCTCCAAAGTCGTTTCAGAGAATTTGGCAGTACATCCAACCAGCCTCACAACCGCAGACCACGTGTAACCACACCAGCCCAGGACCTCCACATCCAGCATGTTCACCTCCAAGATCGTCTGAGACCAGCCACTCGGACAGCTGCTGAAACAATCGGTTTGCATAACCAAAGAATTTCTGCACAAACTGTCAGAAACCGTCTCAGGGAAGCTCGTCTGCATGCTTGTCGTCCTCATCGTGGTCTCGACCTGACTCCAGTTTGTCGTCGTAACCGACTTGAGTGGGCAAATGCTCACATTCGCTGGCGTTTGGCACGTTGGAGAGGTGTTCTCTTCGCGGATGATGCGAAGGAGATGTGTTGCACTGCATGAGGCAAATGGTGGTCACACCAGATACTGGCTGGTATCCCCCCCAATAAAACAAAATTGCACCTTTCAGAGTGGCCTTTTATTGTGGGCAGTCTAAGGCACACCTGTGCACTAATCATGGTGTCTAATCAGCATCTTGGTATGGCACACCTGTGAGGTGGGATGGATTTTCTCAGCAAAGGAGAAGTGCTCACTATCACAGATTTCAACTGGTTTGTGAACAATATTTGAGGGAAATGGTGATATTGTGTATGTGGAAAAAGTTTTAGATCTTTGAGTTCATCTCATACAAAATGGGAGCAAAACCAAAAGTGTTGCGTTTATATTTTTGTTGAGTATATTTAATTCAAACTGTGGTCACACAATCACTTTGATCTTGTTGCATAATTGTGATTATCACGTCTGTATGTTACAATTTTGGATGTCAAAGTCCAACCTTGGATGTAGAATTCCACCACCCCATCCAAGAATCAACCAAGCAACAATCTTCATCGCCGGTCGCCATGACGACGTTAGAGATGTAAGGAAGTGGTGATCTGAACTAAGTTTTTGGATTTTGTGTTGTTTGGTTATTTTGTGTTCAATGGGTGCAGAAGGATTTTCAATCATATCTGCAGAAGAAGACGTTACTGCTGCAGGACGTCAGGGGCTGAGATGATGTCTCACTGTCCCTGGCTGTAAGAAGAATTTCTGCTTTTGGAACAGTGAAGAGGAATCAGAAATTTTGACCATTTTGAATACAAACCATCAATTCAGGAGGAAAAGATTTTCATCTGAAAGATTTTCATCTGCTGAGAGGGACAGAACATTCTGAATCCCCAAACAGCTGCTGTGGAAACATCATGTTTGTATGATTGACTTGAGTGTTTATGACACAAAATGAGGTAAGAACTGTTTATAAAGAAACCAGTTTTCTGAGAATTTAAATTGTTACCGTTGCCCTGGAGGTTATGATGGCGGCATAAAGAAAGAAGACATTAAATTTTAAAGATGAGCTGGATACAGGGGCGGAGCCAGCAAATATGAGGAAGGGCGATTCTTTTGACAACATTGCAATACTTTGCAAACACATAAGAATACTTTGCAAACACACAAGAATACTTTGTAAGCACACACACACACACGTACACACACGAGAATACATTGCAAACACACAAATACTTTGTAAAAACACACACACATGCCCAAGAATACCTTGCAAACACACAAGAATACTTTGCAAACACACACAAACATGAATACTTTGTAAAAACACACACAAGAATACTTTGTAAAAACACATACACATGCCCAAGAATACCTTGCAAACACACAAGAATACTTTGCAAACACACACAAACATGAATACTTTGTAAAAACACACACAAGAATACTTTGCAAACACACACGAATACTTTGTAAAAACACACAAACACAAATACTTTGTAAAAACACACACACATGCCCAAGAATACCTTGCAAACACACAAGAATACTTTGCAAACACACACAAACATGAATACTTTGTAAAAACACACACAAGAATACTTTGTAAAACACACACACGCCCAAGAATACCTTGCAAACACACACAAACATGAATACTTTGTAAAAACACACACAAGAATACTTTGCAAACACACACGAATACTTTGTAAAAACACACAAACACAAATACTTTGTAAAAACACACACACATGCCCAAGAATACCTTGCAAACACACAAGAATACTTTGCAAACACACACAAACATGAATACTTTGTAAAAACACACACAAGAATACTTTGTAAAAACACACACACGCCCAAGAATACCTTGCAAACACACACAAACATGAATACTTTGTAAAAACACACACAAGAATACTTTGCAAACACACACGAATACTTTGTAAAAACACACACACACAAATACTTTGCAAACACACATGAATACTTTGTAAAAACACACACACACAAATACTTTGTAAAAACACACACACATGCCCAAGAATACCTTGCAAACACACAAGAATACTTTGCAAACACACACAAACATGAATACTTTGTAAAAACACACACAAGAATACTTTGCAAACACACACGAATACTTTGTAAAAACACACAAACACAAATACTTTGTAAAAACACACACACATGCCCAAGAATACCTTGCAAACACACAAGAATACTTTGCAAACACACACAAACATGAATACTTTGTAAAAACACACACAAGAATACTTTGTAAAAACACACACACGCCCAAGAATACCTTGCAAACACACACAAACATGAATACTTTGTAAAAACACACACAAGAATACTTTGCAAACACACACGAATACTTTGTAAAAACACACACACACAAATACTTTGCAAACACACATGAATACTTTGTAAAAACACACACACACAAATACTTTGTAAAAACACACACACATGCCCAAGAATACCTTGCAAACACACAAGAATACTTTACAAACACACACAAACATGAATACTTTGTAAAAACACACACAAGAATACTTTGCAAACACACACGAATACTTTGTGCAAACACACACACATGCCCAAGAAAAGTTTGCAAACACAAAAATACTTTGTAAAAACACACACACACAAACATGAATACTTTGTAAACACACACACACACACAAACTTTGTAAACACACACAAACATGAATACTTTGTAAACACACACAAACTTTGTAAACACACACAAACACAAATACTTTGTAAACACACACAAACTTTGTAAACACACACAAACACGAATACTTTGTAAACACACACACACACATATACACACAAATACTTTGTGCTGACACACACACACGCCCAAGAATACTTTGCAAACACACAAGAATACAAGAATCCACACACACACACACACACACACACACACACACACACACACACACACACACACACACACACACACACACACACACACACACACACACACACACACACGCAGTGTGGGTGGAGGAGCCTTTCAAAAATGTCACATTTAACTCTCTGACTTGTGGAGCAGCGTGAATGTCTGCAGTCATCCTGAAAGCACTTGTGCTGCTCCGGTTTGGTTCCCGCCGGCTCGCTGATAAAGACACATCTCCTCCCCTCCCTCCCTCCACCCTCACCCACCCAAAATCTAGTCCTCACATTCTTCTTCACTCAGCGGTCATACATATGTGCACCTCGCTGAACAACTACAGAAGCATCTCTCATCACATAAACGTTCTCTCGGTTTCTCCCGGTTTTCTCGGGGTTGTCACATGTCAGATGACTGCAGCAAATTAGGAAAAATAAATGTCTTTGACTTGGACGGCGTGCGCTCTCAAAGTGCACAATATCTCACCTGTCAGTGCACGTGGGCTTCTGTGGACATTATGTCATATCCAGGAATCCAGTCAGACACTCTTAACTCTGGTGTCAAATCATTTTCAAGATCCGGCAGGTTCTAAAGGAACACTTTGTCAGGAACTGTAGCGTTACCATGGTAACGGATAAAAAAACAACTCAAACTCAAACCACTGTCAGGCAGATCTCATTAACCACTGAGAAGAGAGGGCCGATTTTGGTGATAAATTACTGACAGTCTTAGTTTCAGTTTGATCCAAATTAAGATTTTTCCTTAAAAAAAAAAAAATGACCAGAAAGGCCTGACTTAACCTTTGACCCTGATGTAATCACCCGCTCAGCAACCACTGAGGCGAGACGGCCAATTTTGGTCTTAAATTACGCAGCGTACTGAAGTTTCTATTTGATAGTGTTCGGCTCTTCTGACATCTCAGGCGGTAGAACGTGATTTCTTACCAGAACTCGGGGCAAAGATTTGTCCGTGTAGTGACGAGTTAGCTGTGCACAGCTACATACGCAACATGCAGCTATAGACAACAGCCTATGATCTTAGCATGTAACAACGTCCCCCAATCCGAATCCGTATCACCTCCGAAATTCAGTCGAGTCTTCCATGCCCTAATATCCATCTGTGTTGAAAATTTTGTGAGAATCCATGAAGTAGTCTGGCGGAATCCTTCAAAGCCTATATAAAGTGAACCTTGATCTAGAATCTGGATCAGGGATCCAGATCACCTCCAAAATTTGATGTAGTCTTCCAGGGCCTAATATTTATCTGTGTTGAAACTTTTGTCAAAATCCATGCAGTACTTTTGAAGTACCTCCAAAATTTAATAGGTTCTTTCACAACCTATTATGTATCTGTGGTGAAAATTTTGTCAAAATCTGTGTAGTAGTTTTGATGTAATCCTACTAACAGACAGACAGACAAATAAATAAACACCAGTGATTTAATTATTCAAAAATGTTGAGAGTCTTGTTCAACATGTTGATGAAATGTTGAACAAGAACATGAGTTTGCAGGAAAATTTTAATATCATTTTCTAATATAATTTTTTTAAACGTGTCTATGTAGATTATATTATGATTTTAACATCATTAATTATCAACTATTTCAGTAATTATAATTATTGTTTTTTTATAATTTGTATTTTAAAGCAACTTAAAAAAAGTTGAGGCATTTCTGTTTCAAACATCTACACCACAGACGTGTTTAGTAGAAAACAAAAGGGAAAACGGCATCTTCTTCAGAAACAAACAACCTCCTAAGAATCACAAGTGAAAATCTGTATTTTTCAAATTATGCCAAAATAACGCGGAAGATACATGGTTTTCTATGTTTGGAATAATTTCAAAAAATAAAAACAAAACTATAATATAACACAATGCTAAAATACCCTCGGCTGTATGAGCATATAAATAGGAAACAGAATGTGACCTTTTGACCTCTTAAAATAGGTCAAAGGTAGCCATCTTTGAACTTGTCCAAGATCTGTGTCCCACGTTTGAAGACCCTGGCAGTAATAGGCCTGGACTTATGCTGAGCACAGACAGATGGATCCAAAGCCTTCGTAATACCCTGATGACCGTATGTTGGCCTCGGGTAAAAAAAAATCTGTGCAAAAACCTGCACTGGTGCTGACCTTTGATGTGGTTTATGCACCAATCATGAAAAAAATGGGGAATTCCTATTCAGAATGCACCTGCGCATGGTGCCAATTATGCAGCCTCCATCTGAAGATGGGGAAACTGTGCAGCCCTTTCCCGCCGCTTTTGCAATCTGTCCTCAGCACCTCGCCTTGAGCCCGGTCTCCGCCAGTTGATTTCCTGTGTGTCATTCAGCTCTCCAGTGTGGGCGGTCCATCCAAAGACTTGTAGGTCCTTTTTCATACAGTTGTTCCATTGCTTCCTGGCCTTTCCTGGAGCATTTACCATGTTTGAACTTACCGAACAGTGGATACTTAGGCATTCTGGAGTTGTCCATCCTGAATATATGGCCGAGTCGATGGCTCTTATCACCTCTGAGCATTGTTTAGACTGTCGTCATTTTTGCACACTTCAGAACGTCACCACTGGTCACATAATGACACCACTTGATGTTTAGGATCTGACCTTCAGGTGACACATTTCTAGACACTACGTGGTGGGTGGGCTAAGTTTGGCCATGTTTGTGTCCCATATAAGAGTGAAGATAGGACTCGAGCGTAGGCTCTTCTCTGCTGCAACTCTTAGATCATAAGGTACTGAAGGCTGCTGCGCCTCAAGACATTCTCTGTTGGACTTCTGAGTCGAGGGATGCATTATCTGACATAATGCCTCTGAGGTATGCAAATGTTTGGACATGGTTCAGTGATAAAAGGTCAAAGAAACACACATTAAATCAGTCAGCCATAGCAATAAAATCATCTGTTTTGCCTCGGAAAAGGATTAAGAGTGAATATCATCCCAGCAACAAACCCGTTCGGACTTGAGTACTCCCTTAGAGATGGAACAAATGCAGTCTATGGTTTGATTTCTGGGTGCTACTGGGGGATGATCTGAGCCCCATAAATGCACAACATTTCTGCAACACTTTTCCATCTGATGAAGATGCTCAAAGTGCTTTACACTGATGACTCACATTCACCGGTTAACACACACACACACGCTGATGTCATGGTGCTGCCATGCAAAGCACTCAGTCACACACCAGGAGCATCTTGGGGATTAAGAACTTTGCCCAAAAGACCTTAGTTATTTTCATGTCGGATGGGGGAATTGAACAGATGATCTTCTGGTCAATATCAATTGTAAATATTACAGTATATTTCAGTTTAATTCAATTTAATCCAATTGATTTAGTTTATGCAGCGCCAAATCACAACAAAGCTGCAAGGTGCTTCACACAAGTGAGGTCTAACCTTACCTACCCCAGAGCAAGAACACAGGTGACAGTAGTAAGTAAAAACTCCTTCTGATAATACTGAGGAAGAATTCTCAAGCAGACCAGACTCAAAGGGGTGACCCTCTGCTTGGGCCATGTTACCAAAAAGGTTTACAATACAGAACACAACACAACAACATTTCCCATATTTATGCCCTGAAGAAGCTTGTAATATGGTTTCTGACATCATATACCGTTTCTTAGCATTAGCCGAACATCTCATCTATGTACATAACTCTCATCATTATAATACTTCATTTAATGGTCCAGAGAGTGGCCAAGCCAAAGAATTTGCCTAGTCAACATGATATCATGCCATTTTCACTTCTACATGCCATAGGTGGGTTTGGCTATATGCACACGATCTCGTAATTATGAGATCAGCAGTCAAAATTTTTTTTTTATCCGGTGAATGCAATACGCTTCCGTAGTCAGTACTTGAGGCAGTACACATATCATCTGACTTCATTTACCTGCCATTTACAGCACTTACCCGATGCCTTCCCATCAGCCCCCGTGCACCCGAGATGCTGAACTCGCTTATTTAGATAACCCATGCTAGTTAACAATACCTAATGAATGCTATTTAGATAACTCATGCTAGTAACAATACCTAATGAATGCTATTTAGATAACTCATGCTAGCAATAATACCTAATGAATGCTATTTAGATAACTCATGCTAGTAACAATACCTAATGAATGCTATTTAGATAACCCATGCTAGTAACAATACCTAATGAATGCTATTTAGATAACTCATGCTAGTAACAATACCTAATGAATGCTATTTAGATAACTCATGCTAGCAATAATACCTAATGAATGCTATTTAGATAACTCATGCTAGTAACAATACCTAATGAATGCTATTTAGATAACCCATGCTAGTAACAATACCTAATGAATGCTATTTAGATAACCCATGCTAGTAACAATACCTAATGAACGCTATTTAGATAACTCATGCTAGTAACAATACCTAATGAATGCTATTTAGATAACTCATGCTAGGTAACATAAATGTTAGGCGACATTAGCTAATGAATGCTATTTAGATAACTCTTATTAGGTAACATTAATCTTAGGTAACATTACCTAACTAATGCTATTCAGATAAATCATGCTAGATAACATAAATGTTAGGTGACTTTAGCTAATGAATGCTATTTAGATAACTCATGCTAGTAACAATACCTAATGAATGCTATTTAGATAACCCATGCTAGTAACAATACCTAATGAATGCTATTTAGATAACCCATGCTAGTAACAATACCTAATGAACGCTATTTAGATAACTCATGCTAGTAACAATACCTAATGAATGCTGTTTAGATAACTCATGCTAGGTAACATAAATGTTAGGCGGCATTAGCTAATGAATGCTATTTAGATAACTCTTATTAGGTAACATTAATCTTAGGTAACATTAGCTAACTAATGCTATTCAGATAAATCATGCTAGATAACATAAATGTTAGGCAACATTAGCTAATGAATGCTATTTAGATAACTCTTATTAGGTAACATTAATCTTAGGTAACATTAGCTAACTAATACTATTCAGATAAATCATGCTAGATAACATAAATGTTAGGTGACTTTAGCTAATGAATGCTATTTAGATAACTCATGCTAGTAACAATACCTAATGAATGCTATTTAGATAACTCATGCTAGGTAACATAAATGTTAGGCGACATTAGCTAATGAATGCTATTTAGATAACTCGTATTAGGTAACATTAATCTTAGGTAACATTAGCTAACTAATGCTATTCAGATAAATCATGCTAGGTAACATAAACATTAGGTGACTTTAGCTAATGAATGCTATTTAGATAACTCACGCTAGTTAACGTTAATGTTAGGTAACATTAATGCTAAGTAAGGACCTCTGATTGTCATTGTATAATTCACAGTGTGACGCAGCGGAACACCAAAGTCTACAGATGAACATCTTTAACATACGGTAGCAAAACAATCATTTGGAAACAATATCGAAAGCGATGAGTGGGTTTACTGTCGCACAGCAATTTTATACACAACACAAAAGCAGCACTTCAGAACAATAGCTTCTGTTGGAGTGTTTGTGGCCAAAACAACACTTTTCACTTGACAAAAGCACCAACACCCACACAGCTGTGAACTAAACTCTCAATCACTTTGGGAGCACAATGTTGGGATGTAAAGTACCGCTTCACACCCTGTGATGGTGTCACACACAATATTACACAGTCAACTCTCTGCCTCACAAAGCGCCCAACCAGGCTTCTTTCTGACGTTACGCCATATATACAGCAGCTTAGAGCAAAGCAGTGCTCTTCCACTAATGAGCTACTTCGTTATCAAATAACTACTTCTATGACTGGTATAATGTGAAGCGTGTGCACAGTCACGTGAAGATGATGGTTTACTCTGTGGGGTCATGGAGCTTTCATAGAGCTTTGTTAAAAACAGTATTGGGGAAGTGATGACTGAAGCAGGAGCCTCGTTTCAATTCTCCATCAGACAGAAAAATCACTAAAAGGTCCTTGGACGAGGCCCTTAATCCCCTAGTTGCTCCCAGTTGGTAGCTGAGTGCATTGCAATGGTAGCACCCTGACATATGTGTGTGTATGAATAGATGAATGTCTGGCATCGTTGTAAAACACGTCAGTCTTCATCAGATGGAAAAGTGACATTGAAACGCAGTTCTTTGACAATTTTACAGATTAAAATACATACCGTGTCCACTGATTCATGAAGTTTATTGGCCAATATCAACTCCGTCAACACAAACCGGTGAAGACGTTTCTCACAGGCGTGCTTTTACCTTCAAAACCACTGTTGCCATGACAAAATAGAGAGTGAACAGACTGGATACCCTGCATGTGCAATGTCCAACCCAACTACAAGGAACACTGCTTGATTTCCAGCTATCATAACTGAAAGACTTGAATCCTGCAGTTGTTCATTGTTGCACTGTTTATGTATGTATTTGTGTGTATATATATACATATATATCATATACCTATAAATGATACGCCAATATGATTGGATAAAACACTAAAGAATAAATAGCAATACACCCTTTTTGCGGACAGGTAATATTTTTCATACCACCCGGGTAATCAGCCAATCTGGACAGCAGAGCGGCGCCACAACGAAGAGGCGCGGTCAGAGGAACTGCGAAATACTGGTGAGTCACTATTAATAATTTCTTACGTGTCCAATCTCGTAGGTTGATCATTAAAATTAAATTCGTTAGTTCTAAAAGCCATCATAATTATTTATAGGAAAGCGTTCTATTTTTTCTACTAAAGTTTGAACTTTGAGTGTTTACACAGGAGAGAAAAGTGAGAAAATGTTAATGCCTGTTTGAGAAAACTGTATAAAGTGTGTAGTGAGGGGTTTTACAGCCTTAAAACATCTATAATAATTGTAAAAAATAACGCTGTCTACTTTGCGGATTTCGCCTATCGCGGGTTATTTTTAGAATGTAACTCCCTTTCGCGGCCTCGCAGTTTCGCAGATTTTTTGTAGTGCAATTTTGTATGCTACTTCTTCTTCAGCCTTCGGCCTCAGCGTGTACGGTTTTCTTCAGGGTGTATAAAGCCATATTCATTGGTGAACAACTTGATAACTGATAATACTGTACGGGGCAGTCAATACTGATGCTGATATTAGGAAGTAAAAATATTTGTAATATTACTGTATATGCATATATATATATATATATATATACACATAAAAATTATCAGTGATTCCTAACAATTCATTATTAAACTCTGATGACAAAGAAATGCAATTGAGGCTTAATGTTTTGAAGTTTAAACATGAACTTTATTATAATTATCTACCAATATAACCAACAACCAACCAACATACGTCATGCTGCCATCACGTTGCCTTCACTTGGACTGGCAGTCACTATGTCACATCGCTCAGCATTTGCACAGAATAGAACTCTCCTCTATTTTGACCCCGCTTAGCTGGCAGCATAGTGTCTACTTGTCTGTTGTCGTTGTTAAGCACAAAATCTTAATGGAGATGAATGGCAGCTGATCACTTATCCTCTGTCTCTTATAACTGATGTGACCAAAGGGTGATGGGGTCCCAGCCATACAAACACAATTTCTATTTGTTGTTCTGTTTTTCTCTGTTGTTTATTCAGTAAAATAAAAGTTTTCATAATCAGCAAAAACAACACCAATACCATTACATTGGTGAAAGGCTCATATGGGCCAATGTTACTGGCTGATTTTTATATTTGTCAGGCTTTTATTTGGACTGTCATGACATCGATGAGCAGGTATCTCAGTGAGTAAGGTATTGGTCAACCAACATGCCAACCTGGGCTGGATTCCTGGTTACACAACCTGTCTGTGTTCTTGGACAAGACACTGCATCTGCATTGTCCTACTCCATCCCAGATGGAAATACCGTAGGTACCAACCTCAGCTTAGGAAGTAACCTGCAACCACCCATGGGCAGTGGTACAGTCTCATCCACTCCACGCTGTGGCACCGGCCCAATGGGCCTATGTAGGACTCAATGCATACCACGTCTTTAAATTGAGCCAGTTACATTCAGATTGAGTGAATGGTGTCTGGGTTACAACACTTAACCTTTGAAGACCAAAAAGGACCAAAAGTACCTGAAGAATTGGCTGCCGAGCTGCTTCGTGACCAAGTGATATTCCCCTCATTATTTCAATGACACATCCGCAGGCAAAAGGTCTACAGCCAATTTCAAATGTTAGATTTCACTCAGAATTCTGTTAAATCAATCAGTGAGTGTAACTGTGCATTCCACAAGTTTTGCACAACTCACCCCATATGGAAAAGAAATAGAGAAAAAAAAAACTTCCAAGAAGTTACATCAATTCCAGTAAAATCTTTATGTTTGACATGTGTTGTGCTTATAAGTCTTAGTTTGATATTACACATATCTACTAAGGATTCTGTATGTGGAATTACTGTCATGGATTGTTCTTTTAAGTTCCAAATTTATATAAGTTACATATTGTACAAATTTACGAAGGATCTTATATCTGGTTTGACTGTCACATCCATTACTTACAAATTCCAGAAAGAACAGATATAAACTGTATAAAACTTATGTATATCTTTTCCATATGTGATAGCTTGATGAGAGAACGACAGAGAAAGTCAAGCAATATTTTTCTTTGGTTAATTTGGAGACATTTACACATATGTTTTTTTAGATGGTAATCTGAACACCGTAGCAACCAAAGATTCTAATGTTGTGTTGTAGTAGAAATAACATTTCAAAAGGGTGACATGTTTGATACAATATTTTTTCCATGACATTTCCCACAATTCACCTGCCACTTCTGCTGTGATTTTTTTTTCCTGACACTAGGCTTTGTTGTGTTTCTATTTACAATATAATGCAAAATTTTGATAACTCACAAGTTAAAGGAGTTGTAACCACCTTTTCATTAACATAATGCAGAGTACCACAATTCAATTCAATTTAATTTGCTTAATGATGTGCCAAATCACAACAAAAGGTGCCTTACACGGAGCAATTCAACATAAAATTTAAATAAATAATTTAAACATTTTCAAATACATAATTAAAAACAGAAGTAAAAGAATAAAACAGATAAAAAAATAAAAACTATTCATAAGAAAGAGAATAAAAATGGGTTTCAGTCTTGACTTAAAATGTCCACGTCTTAAAAAACCAATAATAAAGTAATAGTGAGCCAAAGATGCCTCATAGACATTGAAGTCATGGATCATAAGGTCAGTTCAGGTCGGGGAGCCTCCACATCCACCACACTACAGAACCGCCTTGGGTCCTGGATGGCAACAACTCTGGCAGACAACAGGTCTATCAGGTCTGTTGTAGTCAGGTGCAGTGTGGGCAATGCCATGGCCTTCAACAGCCACTGTGGTTCCTCAACACTGAGACACCTGTGTGCTGGATCATGACCAAAGAAATGCAGCCCATGGCCAAAATGTCACTTTAGGTCACTGGTTAGTCTCCAGCTATCAAAACAATACAGTAAGGCAGCAGGCACCGGCACCCTAAAGACTTCTTTATTCACCTAAACATCCACAACACCACAGAACCATTGTAGGTGGTTGCCATTCAGGACCCAAGGCGGTTCTGTGGTATTGTGGATGCAGCAAAGCACAGAATCAGCCCATGCTCCCAGACTTGACTTGACTTGCTTGACCTAAAAAGGTATCAACATCGCCAAACACTATCCAGTGACCTGATGACTCTAGAAGCTTTACCCAGGCGTCTCTTGACCTCAGAGGCCGAGGACCCAGAGACGTGAATGTCTGCCAAGATACGTGAAGGTCTCTCTACAAGTTCAACACTTTCACTACATACAGATAGACTTCTGGCCAAGTCGAGGAAGTCATTGAAAGCCTGGATCTTGACTCAGGACAACACCAAACCCAGATACTCTGGTTCCTCACTCAGTTTTTTAAGTGCTGAAATGAGGCCATCTATTAATTCCACAAAGATCACAGCATTGTCTGTCAAGTCAAGGTCAGTAAACTTTACCTCGCAGACAAAGCTACCAGTGGTCCAGCAACGACATAGGCATCCTGCATTTTCTCTTAATGTTCTCTGGAGCTGCCTGTCCATCTGACTCATGTGTTTTGTGGAAACAGGTTACAAAGAAGCACCGGTGATGTTTGTGACTGTGCTCAGTGAGTGCTTGCAAAGCTAGGACATGATAAATGGTTGACCTCATAAAACCAGACTGCTCCAGCAGCCAATCACAGACTGTGCGTCGACAATGCGACAAAAGCGGGGTATTGTTTTCACCTGCATGGATCAAAAAAACGGCAATGTGGAATTCGTCTTTAAAAAAAGTAAGTGCCTTCAGCTGCTCCTTTGTTTTCACTCGGGGTCGCCACAGCAGATCCAAGGTGGATCTGCATGTTGATTTGGCACAAGTTTTACGCCGGATGCCCTTCCTGATGTAACAACACATTGCATGGAGAAATGTGATACAGGTGGGGTTTGAACTGGGAACCTTCCTTCAAACATGGTGAGAATATTACTTTGATAGATATCAAGAGGTGATTTGATTTTGGAGTATTTTGGTCAAAGGTCATGGCCAAGGAAAATATTGGCCAAAAAAAAAAAAAAAAAAAAAAAGACACTTTATGTGTGTAGCTAAACAACCAGGAAGCCTAGATGGATCAAACATGATGGGAAAATTACTTTGATAGACATCTAGAGGTGATTAGATTTTAGAGGAAGTACCAAGAAGCCTGAATTCAATTTATTTCATTTATATAGCGCCAAATCACAATGAAGTTGCCTCAAGGCACTTCACACAAGTAAGGTCTAACCTTACCAATCCCCAGAGCAAGAATACAGGAGACAGTGGTAAGGAAATACTCCCTCTGATGATATGAGGAAGAAACCTCAAGCAGACCAGACTCAAAGGGGTGACCATCTGCTTGGGCCATGCTACAGACACAGTTGAAAATGCAAATATACAGGACATTTTGGGAGTCCATGCTGGTGTCTGAATGGATGATCTGAAGCATATATTGATCCACAAAATATTTCTGATTGATTGGTATGAATAACTTCATAAAGAATTTTCAATTTTTTTTCAATTTCTTTTAATTTATATAGCTCCAAATCACAACAAAGTTGCCTCAAGGTGCTTCACACAAGTAAGGTCAAACCCCACCAACCCCCAGAGCAGGCACACAGGCGACAGTGGCAAGGATAAACTCCCCCTGATGATTTAAGGAAGAAACCTCAAGCAGACCAGACTCGAAGGGTTGACCCTCTGCTTGGGCCATGCTACCGACACAATTTACAAAATGAATATACAGGAAATTTTGCCGGTGCACAGGACAGGAGGGTTACAGGAACAGACACAAACCCATTTCTGGATGGAGCCGCATCTCAAACAGAGAGAAAAAAAAAACAATCAGGCATCAGAAAGACAACAAGTACAGTATAATTTGTGAGCATTAAGCAACAAGAAAAACAGAAGATATACTAAGGTGACCTCCGGCCACTAGCCTTAAGCTTCACTACAAGACCCAGAATTTACAGGCCGCAGCACGCTCCATTTACTAATAAAATGAATTTAAAGGGGTAAAAAGCATAGTAACATACTATGCCAGTATGCTAGCCATACGAAAGGGAAAATAAGTGCGTCTTAAGTCTGGACTTGAAAGTCTCCACAGAATCTGACTGTTTTATTGATATCAAACAGAAGTCATATGATGATGCCATACATAGTACATGTACTTGTACCTTGTTCCTGTGGCATATAGAACACACAGGAGATGCATCAACTCTTTGATGACCTTCGTTTTTATTCAGTTGTCTAAGAAACAAACCATTTCTGTCACTTACATGACAAGAAAGTACTGTCTGCCACCTACTGGACATGTATGAGCTTTCATGTAGGTAATACTCAATACATGCATGATCAAAATTAGGAGCAGGTGTAGCTGAAGTTGCATGAAACTTGAAATCAACTTACTTGTTAATTTCTTTCATTTGCAAAACCTTTGTCTGGTGATCAACAAGCACACTTTTTCAAAAACTACGATAAAACCAAGTTTGTGCAAAATGACCCCCTTTAAAGACCTTAAATTGAAATCCTGATCTTCAGCAGTTCTTCTGTTTTCTATTTTTAGTATGTTGTGAATATCCTCTCAAGGCACGTGTTAATTTCTTCGCACGGCTCCCAGAAACACATCACCTCACATGTCCACACTCACCAGCCCTGAAGCGAAGAACACGGCCAGCAGCGCCAGACAGGTTCCCATGACGATCAGCAGCAGAAACACGATCAGCGGATGCTGCTGGCTCATTCTGTAGTAGGACTCGTATAGCCAGTCCTGAGGCTTCTCGCCTTCCACGTAGACCTCACTCTGGAACCCCGAGCACCCGTCTCCAAAACTCTCCGGTCCGTCGGCACCTTCGCCCCCATCGCTCTTCTCCAGCAGGTAGCGTCCACGGGTCCACAGGGCCTCCTGCCACATGGGTAGCTGCCTCTGGACGGATGTTCCTGCTCCCTTTACCGATCAAAACGCATGCACGTGAAAGTTGGGCTTGTGCTCCTCTTCCTCGCCCTCAAAGGCTAGTCTTTCTAATGAACTCTGGCGGGTTGTGATGCCTGGACGGACTGACGGGTGGAAGCGGGCCAACTTCTCAGCAGTTCCTCTCTTGGCGTCCGTTGCATCCTTCTTCTGCTCCTTTGGATTCAGGTGACAAATTGAGGCAGGCGACCGTGAGCTTTGATCTTTCTGCTTCTCCAACGGAGTCCAAAGTGAGGAGTTGAGGTCCTTCTTCTGCCTGTGATCAGAGCTCACTGCGAGGAGGCAACATGTTACTCTGGTGAGGTGCAGATGAGGACTGAGAGAGAGAAGAAGAAAGGGAGGGAGAATGTGTAAAACCAGGAGGGAGGATGAGAGAGTGGTGCAAATGGAGAGGAGAGAGGGTGGCGGGGAGAGCTTGTTGGTGAAAGTGTGTGTGTGCCTACAGCAAGAGGGAATGTATGAGAGATGCAGAGGAAAAGTGTTTTCAAGGTAGAGGAGAAGAAAGAAGAGTGGCACTCGACGTGTTGGCAGAGAGTGGAAAGAAAGAATAAAATACCATCCAGCAGCCGGCCATGGAATGAAAAGAAAAGAAAAAACAAAACAAAACCAAACAACAGAAAAGGGAAGGACGGGGTGGAAGAGGAAGAAAAACAAAGTCAGGAAGGGGGGAAAAACCCTCGGGAGACAGAAGGAGAGTGTGGGAGGAAGAAAGTTCGGTACTTCAAAAAGGGCGAGAAAGAGGGAGGAAGAAAAACGAAGCAGCTGCTAATTAGTTAAAAAGTTTTGAGATTGACACAGCGGTGAAAGTAAGGTCATATCTGACAAACTCCAAAAGGCTTCTCCTCAGATGGATCCCGGTTCCGCTCCTCTTGTGCGTGTCATGGATTGTGGACTTTTATTCGGGCCTTTGGTGTTTGTACTGTGTGTTATTATACAGTTGCATGTAAAAGTTTTGGCACCCCTGATCATTTCCAGGATTTTCCTTTATAAATTACTGGTTGTGTGGATCAGCAATTTCAGTTAAATATATCATATAGCACATAAACACGTTGATATTTGAGAAGTGAAATTAAGTTTACAGGATTTACAATAAGTGTGCAATAATTCTTTAAACAAAATTAGGCAGGTGCACAAATTTGGGCACCCCAACAGAAAAAATACATCAATATTTAGTAGATCCTCCTTTTGCAGAAATAGCAGCCTCTAAATGCTTCCTATAGCTTCCAGTGAGAGTCTAGATTCTGGTTGAAGGTATTTTGGACCATTCTTCTTTACAAAACATCTCAGGTTTGTTGGTTTCCGAGCATGGACAGCCCGCTTAAAATCACACCACAGATTTTCAATAATATTCAGGTATGGGGACTAAGATGGTCATTCCACAATGTTGTACTTGTTCCTCTGCATGAATGCCTTAGTAGATTTTGAGCAGTGTTTAGGGTCGTTGTCTTGTTGACAGATCCAGCCCTGGCGCAACTTCAACTTTGTCACTGATTCATGAACATTGTTCTCAAGAATCTGCTGATATTGACTGGAATCCATGTGACCCTCAACTTTAACAAGATTCCCAGTACCTGCACTGGCCACACAGTCACACAGCATGATGGAACCACCTCCAAATTTTACTGTAGGTAGCAAGTGTTTTTCTTGGAATGCTGTGTTCTTTTTCAGCCATGCATACCGCCCCTTATGTCCAAATAACTCTATTTTAGTGTCATCAGTCCACACCACCTTATTCCAAAATGAAGCTGGCTTGCCCAAATGTGGTTTAGTGTACCTCAAGTGACTACATTTGTGGCGTGTATGCAGAAAAGTCTTCCTCTGCATTACAGCATCTCCTTGTGCAAAGTGCACTGTATAGTTGAACAATGCACAGAAACACTATCTACAGCAAGATCATGTTGTAGGTCTTTGGAGCAGGTCTGTGGGTTGACTGTGACTGTTCTCACCATCCTTTGCTTCAGCTTATCTGAGATTTTTCTTGGCCTGCCACTTCAGGCCTTAACTAGTACTGTGCCTGTGGTCTTCCATTTCCTCACTATGTTCCTCACAGTGGAACCTGACAGCTGAAATCTCTGAGATAGCTTTTTGTATCCTTCCCCTAAACCATGATGTTGAACAATCTTTGTTTTCAGGTCATTTGAGAGTTGTTTAGAGGCTCCCATGTTGCCACTCATTAGAAGAGATGCAAAGAGGAGAAATGTTTGTAAATGGCCACCTTAAATACCCTTTCTCATGACTGGATTCACCTGTGTAAGGAGGTCAAGGGTCAATGAGCTTACCAAACCAATGTTGTGTTTTAATAATTAGTGCTAAATGTATTCAAATCAATAAAATGACAAGGGTGCCCAAATTTATGCATCTGCCTAATTTTGTTTAAATAATTTTTGCACACTTTCCGTAAATACTAAAAACTCCATTTCACTTCTCAAATATCAGTGTGTTCGTCTGCTAGATGATATATTTAACTGAAATTTCTGACCCAGACAACCAATGATTTATAAAGGAAAATCATGAAAATTATCAAGGGCGCCCAAACTTTTACATACAACTATAACTCCATATTGCTTCAGTTCTTTTGAGTTAGATTCTCTTTTCATTACCTCTTGTGTTTTTACTCTGACATCTCCCCTCTTTTGTTCAGGTAGCTTTACTTCTTGTTCACTGTTTCCAGGTTCAAGCAGTAAGCTTCGAGGGGCTCAGATGAGGCCCATCCAAAAGAAGAAAGAAGTTCCTGGACTGACCACTTGAGGCTGGCTCCAAAAGGATCAGATTCCTGTTCAAGTCCATGTTAAAATGTCCAACGTTAGAGCAGAATTAAACATGTTTACAGCCTGGTACAAAAAACAGCTTTGGTCTCTATAGGTTCTAATTTTTTTCTAATTCCTTAGTTTGAGATGTCATAAAGTTATGCATATTTAGAGATATTGTTGCTTTGAGTGACAGCTTGCTAAGCCGAGTCTGATTCTCTTTGCGTCTTTTACTCTGAGGCCGCTCAGTGTGGCTGCTAGCTGTTGTAGAGCGTTGTGTCTGACATTCTGAGGATTTTTAGCACAAATACCTGGAATACTGTAGCTTGTTGTGTGGTGAAATGTCTTAACGGATCATCTAAGATGTCCCTCCTACAATATTTGCGCTGAGTGAAATTATCATCTTATTTAATGTTGGTTGCTAACGGCGTTAACACTTTTAACAGCTATCAGTAACTTGCTCCATTAGGTCCCATTAATGTGTACTTGCTGGAAAAAATAAGCAGCTCGTACCTTTTAATTCTCACACCAAAGCAACCACTGCACAGTCCCCAAAATGTGATTTTTAATACACACCCAAAAAGAGGTTAGTCTGCTAGCTTAGCTGGCACAGAGTTGAAGATAGGAAAGTGTTCAGGTTTCTTTCACCACACAACTGAGTAGACCATGCTCCAATTTTTTTTTTTTACCCATTTATGTTTTTTTTTACAATGGCAGAATAAGCGCTGCCAATGTTGCCAACTTGGCAACTCCCAGATATGGGCTTCACAAGGGCTCTTCATGGGCGACGCCATGCAGGGTTTCTCGAGTGTATACACAAGTTATGGTTGCTACACTTCCCAAATTCTTTTCTGGTCTTTAATAACCTCTCGCAATGTGTTACCTCCACGCCAGATTGTCTAGCTTTATGCCTACTGTCTCATGTTGTTTCCCAGCCCTTAGCAAAAGTTGTTTATTCAAGTGTACTATGAGTATACATATGTTTTACTAAAATTGAGGAAGTATACTTGAAGGTCACTTTTTATAAACTATATTTTATATACTTAAGAATAGTATAGTGAAGCATACTTGGCTTATACTGAAAAGTATAAACAAAAGTCTCAGTTTAAGTACATTAATACTAAGACTTACACTTATACTTTAATACTAAAACTTATACTTTAGTATACTTTTTACGTCTTTCTGCCACAAAGTACTAACACTTATTATGCACTTGGAGCAAGATATACCAACCCTTAGCAAAAAGTACTATACTTAAAGTTAATTTTATTAAGTATGCTTCAGTATAAGTATAGTAAGTATACTACAGACCGTGTACTGTTTAATACTTTTTCAGACTAAATTGGAACATTTCAAGTTTATAAAAGAATATTTTAAAGTTCATTAAGTTTGCAAAAGTACACTTTAAAGTATACAAGTACACTCATCTATATACTATCAATGTACTTGGTATATCCCTCTTGGATGCTTAAAGTATACCACACGTACACTTATCAATGTACTATTTGAACATTATGAGCTGAAGACACACATGGGAACGGTTCTGGACTACATTCAGTTCTGCATCGGGAATGTGACTGACAAAAACCATCCGGGCTTTTCCAAATCAGAAACTTTGGATGACCAGCCAGGTCCGCTCACTCCTCAGGGCCCGCGACGCTGCCTTCAGGTCAGGTGACAGAGCCCTGTATAGTGCTGCCAGAGCTGACCTGAAGAGAGGAGTAAAAAGAGCAAAGGTGGACCACAGGATGCAGATAGAGTCCCATCTGTCTAGCAGCAACGCACGGAGGGTGTGGCAGGGAATACATGACATCACAAACTTCCGGGGTTATGATGCTGCAACAGCAGTCTTGAGTGCACCACTGGCAGAGGAGCTAAACAGCTTCTTTGCTCGGTTTGAATCTTCCCAGCTGCACTCACCTGCTCCTGCTACAGGCTCACAAGGACAAAAACAAACAGACTGAAAAACAGTTTCTTCCCCAAAGCCATAACCACATTGAACTCTAGCATGCACTGATCCTCCTCGTGCAATCCTAACCATGTGCAATAACCCAATCACCCATGGACAATATACATTTCTGTGTAATATATTTATATCCTAGCCGCACCTTGCACTAGTGTCAATTGTATATATATTTTTCCTTACACTGTTGAATTTTTCTTTATATCTTGTTTTTGATACATACTCTTGCACTATTTTTATTCTATTTTATTGCACTGCAACTAGATGGCCTTAATCTCATACCAATGTATAATGACAATAAAAGGCATTCTGATTCTTACTTGATATATCCCTCTCCTATGCTTAAAGTATACCACAAGTACACTTATCAATATACTGCCATTGTACTAGTTGTATACTTTGAGTCCCTATTTTTAGTTTATTATTGTATACTCAAAGTATACTGTTATACTGTTGTTACTAACAGTACACAGTCTGTAGTATACTTGCTATACTTATACTGAAGCATACTACTTTTTGCTAAGGGAGTATTTGCCTGTTTGTTATCGACCTGCACTGTGCCATTTCGTGTTTCTGAGCCTTACCTGCCGATTTGGTGTCCTGGTATGGCAGATCTCTGTATACTGAACATTTGGGTAATTCTTCTGTTGCTCTTTCAAGACACTTACCTGCAGTTTGTGGACTGTTGCTATGGAGTGCTCTGACACTGCCTGCTGGAACTGTTTCCAATAAACCAACTTTTAACTCTAATCATTGTGGTTCTCTGCTTTGAGGTCCTCTGTCTGTCATTAAAGCGCAGTGTTGAGATCAGTCACAAAGGCCACATGTGATGTTCTGCAAACTGTAACAATGACCTTCACAGGTGTCAACACTCACTGACAAGTAAAATCATGTAATGAGGTGACCTAGAGGGAACTGGACAACAGTTTTCTCTCCAGAAGTTTCATCCACCTGAGTGTCTCACAGATACAAACTCGATTTGCTGCATCACAAATTGAAAACCAGTCCCAGGCGTGGCGGGCAGGTGTGGAGGACTGGAGTATTTGTGCTTGCATTTTCAGTTTGACTTTTTATGTGGAAAAATACAAGAGAAAAAATATTATCGACAGATTATTTTGTATGTCTTAAAATAGCACCGCAAGGTACGTATGGTTAAAGTGCACTTTTCACAGCCTTAAGCAGCTCTCACGCCTGGCCGGGTTTTGCGCTGTTTCGCACACTTACTGGCCAATTTACATACACCTCAGCACAAGTGATTTCCTCAAGAAGCGTTCACCTGGCAGCACTCTGAACAGGTACACCATTTGGCAAAAGTCATGGTTTTTCTTTCGAGCTCAGTGGGAGCTCGGCTACCTTAGCTCCACCTGTGCTCAGCTCATGGCTGCCCCCTGCAGGCTTGGTGCAACTGTATACTGTAACACATGTTGGGGGGTAATTTTGCCTATAATTGACATAAAAATTGAACACAGAGTTGCACTGAGACTGCAACAGGCTGCCTGGAGCCAAGCACAAGGTGGACAACAGCGTTGGAACTCCAGTCAAATGCCTCAAACGTGGCGCCAAGTTTGGCCAGAGGTGAAAGCAGTTTTATTCATATTAAAACAGCGGACACCAAACGTACCTGGGCCATTTCCTAGTGCCCAGTGTAATTTAAGTGGTGAAAAGTACCAACACAAAGCTGGGTACAATGCATAAAAATGTTGGGTTTGCTGTGTTTATTATTTATAAATGTTTTGTTAAAAATGACAACCAATCAAATTGGCTCTTGTCCTTCCCTTTAAAGTGGAGTGTACACAAAGTTGTGATATTGAGGAAGCGTGTACAAAGGAAGGATTTCCGGCTCGTTAAAGGATTAACTCCAACCTGTCAGAAAACACAACAACCAATCAATGAGGTGAAGGTTTTTTTTTTTAAACTATAAGTACTTACTCATTTTGTTTATTATTTTATTTATGTACTGTATACCTGGTGGCCAAGTGGTTAGTTAAGGTGCTTGCATAGGGCTCTTCAATACAGAAACTGACCAGGTTGCTACGTAATTTAGGTATTTCATCGCAAAAGATGTGATACTGCTTATATATAATACACGCACACGGTGAGTATGACAGTGTCAAGTATCACTTTATGAGCAATCTTAGAACTCTTTATTCTTTGTCACAGCTGAATTGAAAATATCTTCCGAGTCCCTGTGTGAAAAAACGGCCAAACCAACAAATGAATGGACTCATTAAAAATTGGATTCATTTTTTTCTTCTTATGGAAGATACCATTGAGCTTCAGTTACCAAACAGTACAAACAACCAGAAATCTGCGCCTGCAGACGACACGGCTGTTGTGTCTTTTCAGTGTTCCTGTAGCTGCTAAGTACAAAAGGCGAAGGAGAGAAATGTATTTTCAAAGCAATTTTCACTGAGTGCGCAAAGCACAGAAATCAGTCCCTGCGGGGAAAACCACATGGTGCAAAATTCAGAGCCACCATCCATTCAGCGAACATAATCACGATAATGACGGTAATAATGTTAATGACGCCCACATCAACATGTCCTGTTGCACATTAACTCAAATAAGCACTAGTCAGATATTAAGAGCTGAAAAAGCCCCAAAAAACACTTTTACCGACTAAAATCCCTCTTACTTTGGTGGAAAAAGATGAAATCTTGCATCAGACACAACATATTACCAGAATTATGACATATTCAGTGAAATTTATAAACAATTTCAATGTTTTAATGATATGTTGGAAGCCACCATGAAACAGAGTTCACTGATTTAGGTTACACTGCAATCCATCAAGTCAAGTCTGAGAGGACGCGCTGCAGCGTGTTGCGTGAACCACACCACAGAACCAGCCTGGGTCCTGGATGGCAACCACCCATGTCGCCAACCGATCCATCCCCAATGCTCTCAAAGGGAACAATCTATCTGCTGCGGTCAGATGAAATGTGGGCGTCCTCGTGACTTCTCCCAGCTTATCCCAGGAGTCATAGGGTGAGAGGCAGGGTACATCCTGGAGAGGACATCAGTCCATTGTTAGGCCTCATAGATAGACAAACTCCTCCACACACACACACCCCCCTATGGTCAACTTAAAGCTTCCAATTCACCAAACCAGCATGTCTTTGGATGTTGGAGGAAGCCAGAGAACCCAGAGGGAACCCACGTGAACAGGGGGAGAACATGCAAAATCTAAAGAGAAAGATCCAGGTGGGAACTGATCCCATGACCTTCTTGCATAAGGCAACACTATATACACTCACTGGCCACTTTATTAGGTACACCTGTTCAACTGCTTATTAACACAAATATCTAATCAGCCAAACACATGGCAGCAACTCAGTGCATTTAGGCATCTAGACGTGGTGAAGACGGCTCGCTGAAGTTGAAACTGAGCATCAGAACAGGGAAAGAGAATTTAAGTGACTTTGAATGTGGCATGGTTGTTGGTGCCAGACGGGCTGGTCTGAGTATTTCACAAACTGTGATCTACTGAGATCTTCACACACACAACCATCTCTAGAGTTTACAGAGAATGGTCCAAAAACGATAAGATATCCAGTGAGTGGCAGTTATGTGGATGGAAATACCTTGTTGATGTCAGAGGTCAGACTGGTTGACTGTGTGATGTCATCATGTCAACATGGACTAACATCTCTGAGGAATGTTTCCAACACCTTGTTGAATCTATGCCATGAAGAATGAAGTCAGTTCTGAAGGCAAAGGGGGGTCCAATCCAGCATTAGCAAGGTGTATCTAATAAAGTGGCCAATGAGTGCGCACGCGTGCACACACAGTGTATTTGAATGTGTAGCAGTGTATACTGATTTTTCATAATGCCCACCAGACTGTTAGAAATCCAGTCGTGTTCTACCTGCAGTAGATACCAGAAGACTTCCATTCCAAATATTCCCAGCCTAGTTGAAACATGCTGATAGCTGTATGACAGTGTGAAGTATTTACAGACATTCAGCGATCTTGTCGCTTGTCGCTGTGAGTCAGCGCCGTCGCGGAGGCTTTCAGTCCCTGTGGAAACACAGCTGTCTTTCATCGTCACATTGATTGTCACTTTTGTTGGTCACAAGGACATTTAACAAATGTGTGATGAGTTCGTTAACGAGAATGTCTGGATATCCTTCTGATGTTTGGGTGCTTGCGCTCATGTGTCTTGCTCGTTCCCTTGAAGTTGCCTGCACAGTGTAGCCTGAATATCCCTGAATTTACACAAAGAAGACAGCATTAATCAACTGCTTCCTGAAACGCACACAATTCCCGTGACAGTGAGACACTTTACGTGATTTTTCTTCATTCAGTGTGATAAATGTTGTTGATTGGGATCCTTTGGGCTGATCCCTCAGGTCTTGGTTGGGCCTCCGGTGAGGGCAGTCACATGGCCTCCGCTCTGCCGCTGCCCCCAAGCTCAGCCGCGGAAATGCTGCTGCAGCCCCCCCCCCCCGCCACACTCATTGCCTCAATTCGGATGACGGACTGTTTCAAAGCTTTACGTACATAAACAAATTAAATGGTAAATGGACTGCATTTATAAAGTGCTTTTCCATCTGTATCAGATGCTCAAAGCGCTTTACAATTATGCCTCACATTCACCCCAATGTCAGGCTGCTGCCATACAAGGTGCTCACTACACACTGGGAGCAATAGGGGATTAAAGGCCTTGCCCAAAGGCCCTTAGTGATTTTCCAATCAGGTGGGTATTTGAACCCATGATCTTCTGGACTCAAGCCCAACACCTTAACCACTAGACCATCACCTACCAAATGTATATGTGCGGTTGTTTTAATTCTGATTTGTGCCATTATTATGTTCAACTAGTAATAATGGTGGATTAATTGCTGGATTTTTGTTTGAGGTAATTGTGTGTGAAGACGAATTGCCCTTTTAGGGATCAATAAAATTGTTTGAATCTTGGTGGAAACATCTCTGTAGAACTAATGTCAGTAGTGTAATTTAGACTGTGAATGGAGGAAGAAGAGAAAATGTACGGAAATAACCTCAACACTCACTCACACACACAGCGCTTTGAAAACTTTCTGCCCCCTTCTGATTTATCTGAATGTTGCATATTTGCCATAATTGATGGTCTCTGTGTAGATGCAGAGTTAATGGTCCCATCAATTATGACCAGTCACCCTGAAGCAACAACACAATGTTTAGCAACACTTGACTGAATCACCGGGTGCTGTGGCGAATGGAACCCAAGTCTTCCAATGGGTTTCATTTTCAACTCAATAGTTCACAGAATGCTGTACTCCAAAGGTACTTTTTGGCTCGAAGTTCATCATGGTTTTTATCTTTCAGCCCTCTTGTGGCCATCTGTTTGCTCAGTTTTTCATATGACATTTTCATCTTAGGTGCATGTCCACCGTGAGAGACAATCTTAAAAAAAAAAAAAATAAAAATCCGGAAATCTCATATGATTTTTTAATCATTTATCTGTATGTTACTGCTGCAAATAAGTACTTGAACACCTACCAACCAGCAAGAATTCTGGCTCACACAGACGTGTTAATTTTTCTTTAAGAAGCCCTCTTATTCTGCACTCTTTACCTGTATTAATTGCACCTGTTTGAACTTGTTACCTGTATAAAAGACACCCGTTCACACACTCAATCAATCACACTCCAACCTGTCCACCATAGCCAAGACCAAAGAGCTGTCTAAGGACACCAGGGACAAAACTGTAGACCTGCACAAGGCTGGGATGGACTACAGGACAACAGGCAAGCAGCTCGGTAGAAAACAACTGTTATGATTATTTAATAGAAAGTGGAAGAAACACAAGATGACTGTCAATCTCCCTCGGTCTGGGATTCTATGCAAGATCTCACTTTGTGGGGTAAGGATGATTCTGAGAAAGCTCAGAACTACACAGGAAGACCTAGTCAATGATCTGAAGAGAGCTGGGACCACAGTCACAAAGATTACATTAGTAACACATGATGCTGTCGTGGTTTAAAATCCTGCAAGACATCAAGGTCCCCCTGCTCAAGCCAGCACATGACCAGGCCCGTTTGAAGTTCACCAGTGACCATCTGGATGATCCAGAGGAGGCATGGGAGAAGGTCATGTGGTCAGATGAGACCAGAATAGAGCTTTTTGGAATCAACTCCACTTACCATGTTTAGAGGATGAGAACAACCCCAAGAAAACCATCCCAACCGTGAAGCATGGGGGTGGAAACATCATACTCTGGGGGTGATCTTCTGTAAAGGGGACAGGACAACTGCACCGTATTGAAGGGAGGATAGATGGGGTCATGTATTGCGAGATTTTGGCAAACAACCTCCTTCCCTCAGTAAGCGCATTGAAGATTTCAATTTCAATTTATTTTCCTTTATATAGCGCCAAATCACAACATAGTTGCCTCAAGGGGCTTCACACAGGTAAGGTCTAACCTTACCAACCCCCAGAGCAACAGTGGTAAGGAAAAACTCCCTCTGAGGAAGAAACCTCAAGCAGACCAGATTCAAAGGGGTGACCCTCTGCTTGGGCCATGCTACAAACATAAATTACAGAAATAATTCACAGAACAATTCACGGACGACTAGACAAGAATTGCTGTTGGTGCACAGGAAAGGAAGGTCGCCAACACAAACAACTCCCATCTCTGGATGGAGCTGCACCTTACTATCAAATTCTGTAAATCTAGGTAATACCTCAGTAGTGGCACCCACCTCAATAGCAGGGTGTAGTGGCTGGGTTAAGTTCAACCTAATGTCATCTATTTTCTTCTCAAAGTAATCTAGGAAATCTTGTGCTGTAAAAGAGAGCGAGCTACAGGTGGTTGTCCATGCATAAGTGTTGCCACCGTGTCGACCAACTTTGAGTTATGCTTGTTTTTGTTGATCAAATCAGAGTAATAGGTCTGTTTTGTAGCCAATAATGCATGCTTATAGTCTAAGATAGCATCACACCACGCAAGGTGGAATACTTCTAATTTTGAACAACGCCATTTCCGTTCTAGACCTCTTGCTTTATGCTTGAGGTCACGCAGGTAATCATTGAACCAAGGTGACTGCGATTTGGGGGAGTGCGGTTTCAACACAGGTGGTGCAATTATGTCGAGTGTCGTTTTGAGCACCGAGTTTAAACTATCCACAAGTCTGTCTACTGACTGGATATTTGTCAAAAGTGAGGCTAAGACATCAGGCAGTCTAGCTTCTAGTTCAGTCTTAGTTGAGGAGTTGATGCATCGCTGCAGTGATAAATAAGGTTGTTGTTCCACTAAACACGGCAGCGAAACTGTAAACTTAATAAGTGAGTGATCAGAGACCACTGATGTAAGAGGCATGATGTCAATATTCGTGACAGAAATACCATGTGCAAGAACCAGATCCAGGGTATTTCCACTAATGTGCGTAGAATCCCGAATGCATTGCCGAAATCCTAATGCATCCACAATTTCCATAAATGATTTGCAGAGGGGATCAGAAGGCTTATTTATATGAACGTTAAAGTCACCAATGATCAGAATGTTATCTGCTCTAGTTGACAAGTTAGAGATGAACGCACCAAATTCATCTAAGAATTCAGAATGTGGGCCAGGAGGCCTATATACAGTGAGAAAGTAATACGGCTGATTTTTATTCTTCTGACCTTGGCAATGCGTAATATCCTGAGCAGAGAATCAAATGCTCAAACTAGTTATATTAGTGACCCCCCAACAGCTAATAAGCTAAACCTAAATTTATAAATAACAGCAACACCCCCGCCTTGCTTCGCATCACGAGGGGCGTGACTAAATGTATATGCTGGTGGGCAGGCTTCATTTAAGGGGAGGACAGCTGCAAGTTTAAGCCAGGTTTCACATAACCCAATCATATCTAAGTGATGATCAATAATTAAATCATTAATCAACAATGATTTTGAGGACAGTGATCTTATGGTAATGAGACTCAGTCTAAGGACCTCAGTGGGGTTGACAGTTGAACTGTTTGGGTTTAGGGGTGGTTCCAGAGTGGCATAAATAAGATACCTTGAAGTAGGTTTAGGTTTGAGACATTCCACGCACGTTGTAGGTAGCAGACACGAAATCTTTGCTATTACTGGAACAACCACTGGGCCATCCTCAATTTCAACATGATCCAATATAGTAATGGGTATTAAGTTTGCAAAGCATATCCCTCTATGATTTTTATGGACACGTCTACGGGAGCAGGCCACAGTCTCAACTTGAATTTCCCTCCCTGGCAGAGAAACTGCACTATCACCATAGTGGATTTTCTGCACTAATTTCCCCACTAAGGTAATGGATTCCACATCCACATTTGTCATAAGCCTTGCAGGGTCTCTAATCACCTGCTCCGTGGCCCCAGAACGAAGGCTAGTTGTCAATAAAGCTAAAGCCTTGCTGTTGACAAAACTGCGACAGCCACCTCTTTAATGATGTCAACCTGCTAAACGCCTCATCAGTACCCTGGGAGGGGAGGGGACCAGAGACTATTAATCAATGCCGACACATCTTTCTGGCAAGGTCACAAGTCCTCTCTATGTCCATTTTTGTGACCTCTGAGTGCTTCATCCTGATATCATTGGTGCCGCCGTGAATAACTATGTGACTATAGCTCATGTCATGTTCCTTCGTCTGTCTTCCCTTCAGCAGCGTCAGCACCCTAAGATGGGATGCAAAGTCGGGAGCTCTGGCCCCAGGAATACATTTAACATCAGCCGGCATCTGTAACTTGACTTTGCGGGTAATAGAATCCCCTATCACTAAAGTCCGGTGTTTCGGCCTGGAGATAGGAGTGGAAGTCACTTGTGGGCTCGGAGAATTCACATCAGGTAAATCCAAGAGGGAGAACCGATTCACAGTTCGCAGTGGCGAGTGTGATCGGGGCTTCCTTCGCCTCGCCACAGTCCGAAAACTGTCCTCCACAGCCGGCGATTCTAGGCTGATGCTAATGGGCTTGCTAGCCGGCCGAGCACTAACCTCATCTGGAGTGCCCGTAACATCTAACTCCACTGCGCTAAGAAGCTGCTCTAACTTACGGACACGGCTCTCTAAGAGAGCCACCCTATCTTCCAAATTCATGTAGGCTTTATGGAGGGTGTAAAGCAGGTAAAGTTGTGTACTTTGTGCACTAGGAAATTCAAGAATATAGCCAAGCAAGCACAAGCTAACCAATAATGGATAAGCTAACCACTCCTAAGGCTCACACAGACGCAAATAAATGAATTAAAGTTCACAGCAGTTACACTGAAAGAGTAAAAGTATTACAAATGTAGGAACAGTAAATGTATATATATATATATATATATATATATATATATATATATACCACTCCTAAGATTAACACAAGAGTAAAGTACTAAGCTAAAGTACACAACAGTTACACTAACCGTTAACTAACAGAAGTATATAAAAAAAATGAAAAAATGAAAACGAGGGTCCGAAGTCGCTAACGCAAGCTAACCGCTAGCGAAAATGCTAGCCGCTCCTAAGACTTCCACAGGAGTAAAATAATTACTTAAAATTCACAGCAGTTCGACTGAGAAGTATTAACCAGGTAAAAAGAACCAGCTATAAAAATACCGACGGGTGGGAAGGGAGGAGTCGACCTAGCTAGCGAATGCTAACTGCTAGCGAATTACAACAGGACTATAGTAAATTACGTTCAGAGTAGATACAATTAATAACCAGAAGAGTGCTAAACAGAAATAAAAGAAACGTATACAACCGTGTGAAGTTCAGAATAGCGTCACAACAACAAACAATCCGGAAACAAGTGGCCAGATCTGTGAACCAGCGTCAGCAGTTCAACATGAACACAACTGAACAAAATACTTGAAGATGGGTCATGGCTGGGTCTTCCAACATGACAATGACCCCAAACACACAGCCAGGGCAACTAAGGAGGGTCTCCATAAGAAGCATTTCAAGGTCCTGGAGTGGCCTAGCCAGTCTCCAGACCTGAACTCAATAGAAAATCTTTGGAGGAAGCTGAAACTCCAAACCTGAAAGATCTAGAGAAGTGGACCAAAATCCCTGCTGCAGTGTGTGAAAACCTGGTGAAAAACTACAGGAAACGTTTGACCTCTGTAATTGCAAACAAGACTACTGTACTAAATATTAACATTGATTTTCACAGGTGTTCAAATACTTATTTACAGCAGTAACATACAAATGAATTATTTAAAAAAATCATACATTGTGATTTCTGGATTTTTTTTTTTTTTTTTTTAGATTATGTCTCTCACAGTGGACATGCACCTAAGATGAAAATTTCAGACCCCTCCATGATTTCTAAGTGGGAGAACTTGCAAAATTGCAGGGGGTGTTCAAATACTTATTTTCCTCACTGTATGTGTGCGGTGGGGTACTCAACATTAAGTCACCTTTGTGCTGGATCATGCAAATAGAGAAAAAAATCCACGTGGCCAAAATGTGGAGACTGATACCCCTCAACTTCTCGTGTGACACAATGTAATTCCAGTGGTACCCAAGGATCATCCCAAGAGACCTATTACCAAAGACATCTAGTCATCGCCTTAGATAAGTAGTTAGCTTTCACAGTAAGGCAGGTAGTACCAGCACCCTAAAGACTAGGATCTTTGTTCTCTTCCAGCAACCTCATGACTCTATAAGCTATTTAGACCCAGCAATGCTTATAGCGTTAGTAGTCTTGACATACACTTGAGCAAGTGGTGGGTACATGCTGGACAGGTTTCCAGTTGGCACACCGTCCAAGGATTATTCAGCTCATAATTCTCATCGGGCAAAAGCCAAAGTTCTTTCTTACACTGGTTATGAGTCCGGTTTAGATTTAGGGGGACAGAATCTCCTGTTACTACATTATTTGTCCTGCTAATGTGTGAGCCATTGTTCCATTCCTGTGCAGTAGTCACACCCGTGGTCAGATTTAGATTCACCACTTAGCTGATCTGCATGTGTGGACTGTGGGAGGAGCCCAGAGGACCCGTAGAGAACCCACCCACCCACGCACACACACACACACACACACACACACACACACACACACACACACACACACACACACACACACACACACACACACACACACACACACACACACAGCAGTGTGAGGCAGCAGTGTTAACTACACCATGGGGCAGCACTTAACTGGAAATAATCACACATTAAATTCAGTTACTGAGTCAGCTGAGCACCTAAGGGGGCACTTACTTTTCCACGCTGGGGCAGTTCATTTTAGAAAACATTTACCATCAATGAATGAAATTATCATTTATAAAACTGTGCTTTGTGCTTACTCTTATTGCTTATGAATCTGTAACACAACAGAATGTGAAAATTATGCAAAAATAAAGGTATTATTGAACCAATCCTATATAAGCAAAAAGACGAGCCTTCGATGTGAATTCTTACGCGCCATCAGTCGCAGGTGCGGCTGTGATGAACCACCCGCTGCCCACTCGGCACACACTCGGAGTTAAAGGCGCTGACAGAATGGGAGCGCACCAAGAGTAGCCTGAGTGCACCATCCGCACCCTCCCACGTACAGACAGAGGCTCGGTGTTGGGACAGAGGATGAGACACCTCGAGCAGATGGAGACACGATGGCGGAACTGTGCTGCCTTCGCAGATTCTGCTGTGATCTCTGATCAGTGATTCCTAATGAAGCTTCAGGAATGAGGGCAAGAGCTGAGAAGTTGAGGGAGTGCAGACAGACTGCAGGGGAAGACAGGAGGACACGCTGTGTGAACCTGGCTGGTAACTGGAGAGTTCTGACCAAATTCAGGTCAGAGATAAAGCCTGTGGGTGCTGGGAGACGGAGACGAGAGAGACAGGAGTCATCGGAGCAATGAAATTTGACCTGACTGACAGGAAATGCCAGGAGACACTGTTTTAAAGATGAACCGAGACATTTTTATCCCTAGATTTGGATGTTTTTACAGAACAAAGACGACTCCTGAAGGCACAAATCACTGAGGAGTCTCCAAGCCAAGACGAGAGAGGTCAGAGATGATCTACGCAACCTTGGGGACGAGGTTGTCACCAGTGGATTTTTTTTTTTTTCCTGCAGCCTGGAGATGTCCTACATAGCAGCTGATCCAAATAAACCCAACCATGATGGAGGCGGTCACTACTGAGAGTTTAGAGCTGGACCTTCACTAACTGTGAGATATACAGTAGTGTTCAGACTAATAGTAGTGCTATGTGACTAAAAAGATTAATCCTGAACTCTTCCAATTTCCCCAAGTCAAGGAATTCAAGTATCTCGGGATCTTGTTCACAAATAGGAGTAAGATGGAGCATGAGATCAACAGATGGGTTGTGGCTTCCTCAGATGATCCTCAGGACAGTGTACCATGTCACCATGGTGAAAAAATAGGCTCTCAATTTACCAGTCAAGTCAATTTATCTTGATATGGTCATGAACTTTGGGTAATGACCAAAAGAACAAAGTTGCAGACATAACATGGAAATGAGAGTCTTTTGTCGGGTATCTTGGCTTATATTAAGGGACAAGGTGAAAGGCTCATATATCCGTGAGGAACTGAGTAGAGCTGTTGCTCCTTCACATTGAAAGGAGCCAGCTGAGATGGTTCAGGCATCAGATGGTCATCTTACTATAGGGAGGTCCAACTGTGAGGTGGTCCCAGAAGACCTGGGACATTCAGGAGAGATTATATTTCTCGGCTGGCTTGGGAAGGCACTGGGATCCTCCAGGAAGAGTTTGACGACATGGTTGAGGATGGGCAAATGTTGCGCCTGTTGCACTGCAGCTGAATATGAATACATTTTCTTCAGCATGCTCGGGTTTCACCTTCCACCAATAATGGCGACACCCAAACTCTCTCGACAGCAGCGTAGTGAAGTTAATCTTGTTGCTTGCTTACGTATAGATTTCAGATAAAAACCACAAATCCGGCTCAAGTCGGTGCTCCAGATGACTCCTGTCTCATGGATAAGCCCACTGCCAGTTTTACACAAATCCATTTCAGTTTGAAAAACGATGTGGGTTAAAACACAGTGTGTGAACATTGAATTATTGACGGCATTGGCTACGATTCCTGATGCAGCTGAACATGAACAAAGATAATTGTGGCGGGAGCGACGCTGTGCCAGAAATAAAGCTGATTTCCCACCTTGATGAAAGAAAAGTGGGCTTCATCAGCTTGCTGGGCCTCCGACAACACAGCGGTGATTAAACACAGAGGTGCCCTACATACGGAGCAATCAAGGGTGTTTGGGGGGGGGGCACCCACACTTTAAATTAGAGGTTTCTCATTAAGGATGAACTCTGCGACTTATTAAAAACATGCAAGTGTTTGTCTTCAATCAAATCCAGTGATAAAGACCAAACTATTTAACATTTGTTCCTCTGGAGGGAAAAAAATATTAATGTGAGAGAAACAAATTATCTTGGAATTAACAAAACGGTATTTTAATCAGGCTTTTAAATTGCTGTTTTAGAGGGATTCTCTGCAAGATTCTTGTATACATATTAACGCTATGTAAAATAGTAGAACATTATTACAAATATATGCCGTGCCTGTAGGCATGAAGAAGCTCAGGGCCACAGCAGATATGCAAGTGAACCCAATAACCTTGACTTTCACCAAAGTGAACCCTTTAAGAGCAGTTCTGGGGGTAACCTTCATCCACACACCGACTTTGGTACACAGTGAATTTTGCAGAGTGAAATATACTCTGCCGGGTTAACATTTGGTCCCAGTCCAAATAGAGTTAAATACACTCTATAGTAGAGTGAAATCAGCTCTACGGTCTTGTCAAATTAAGTTTTTCCAACTCTGATAAGAGTCATTTACAGCATAATAGAGTTGATTTAACTATTTGGACTGGTACCAAATGTTGCCCTGGCAGAGTATATTTTACTCTGAATGAATCATGCATTTGTCTGTTCTAAATTGGACTACTGTAATGCTCCATTTTCTGGTTTACCGCAGTCCAGGATTAGGGGTCTTCAACTGGTTCAAAATGCTGCTGCCAGACTTTTGACACAAAGCAGAAAGTTTGACCACATTATGCCCATTTTGGCATCCCTACACTAGCTTCCAGTCGCTGCAAGATCGTATTTTAAGGTGCTGTAATTAGCTTAGAAAATTGTTCATGGACTTGCACCTCCCTATCTGGCTGACCTGGTAAGACCCTATGGACCAGCTCGGGCCCTGCGTTCCCAGGGTGAATAAAAAGTCTGCCGGTCACTTAAATTTCTCCTACCATGTCCCAGTTGTGTGGAATGATCTTCCGGCACACATACGACAGTCGGATACTGTGGAGACTTTTAAATCACATTTAAAGACTCATTTGTTTTCCTTGTTTTATCATTAGTTTTATTGTGTTATGATGTGTTTTTATTCTTGTATTCTTTTGTCTTTATTGTTTTTAATTCAGTTCTCTCTGTTTTTATTATGCTGTGTGAAGCGCCTTGAGGCGATCTTATCGCAAATTGGCGCTATATAAATTAATAAATTTGAAATTTACTTTGCAAAATTTAATGTGTAGAAATCAGCAAAGAGAGACATCGTTGGAGTGACGACTGACATAATTATGACCCCAGTAACTGACCAACTCTAAATTTGACCTCCACGGAGCAAACCCTGAACCCATCTACATATGTGGGCCAAATTTTGAGCAAATAGGAGTAAAGACTGTACATTTTGATCTGCAAATCTAATCTGACTTTTAGCAAATTGGGCCTTGTGTGGGCAATTGTGAAACCTATAAATGAGAGCAAAGTTTGCTGCAAATAAGTGTGCATGGGGATCCAAAACTACCCTTGTCAGGGCATTTCTGGGTTTGAATTTTATCCACATAGGTTTGGTGAAATGGTCAAAGGGCGCAGGATAAGCAAAGGAACAAACAAGCAAACGCTGGTCAAACGGTAATATGATAAGCTCTGCTTTAATAACCACTCTGAAGAAAAATGAGTTACGAGGTCTGTCAATAAAGTATAGGTCCTTTTTATTTTTTTCAAAAACTATATGGATTTCATTCATATGTTTTTACGTCAGACATGCTTGAACCCTCGTGCGCATGCGTGAGTTTTTCCACGCCTGTCGGTGACGTCATTCGCCTGTGAGCACTCCTTGTGGGAGGAGTCATCCAGCCCCTCGTCGGAATTCCTTTGTCTGAGAAGTTGCTGAGAGACTGGCGCTTTGTTTGATCAAAATTTTTTCTAAACCTGTGAGGCACATCGAAGTGGACACGGTTCGAAAAATTAAGCTGGTTTTCGGTGAAAATTTTAACGGCTGATGAGAGATTTTGAGGTGATACTGTCGTTTTAAGGACTTCCCACGGTGCGAGACGTCGTGCAGCACTCTCAGGCGCCGTCGTCAGCCTGTTTCAAGCTGAAAACCTCCACATTTCAGGCTCTATTGATCCAGGACGTCGTGAGAGAACAGAGAAGTTTCAGAAGAAGTCGGTTTCAGCATTTTATCCGGATATTCCACTGTTAAAGGAGATTTTTTTTAATGAAAGACGTGCGGACGGATTGCAGCGTCGGCTCGCAGCCGCCGCGACGCTCCGCCACAGGAAAAACACCTCTGTTGGAAGCCTTAAGGACAAGTTGGAACATGTCCTGCTGTTAAACAATTTCTCATATACTCACTCCACTGAAAGCCATCAAAAGCCGCCTGGATTTTACAAATGGTTATCAACACAGAGGTGTTTTTCCTGTGCCGCCGCACCGCGTCAGCTGCGTCCCGACGCGCGGACCCGTCTGCACGTCTTTCATTAAAAAAAATCTCCTTTAACAGTGGAATATCCGGATAAAATGCTGAAACCGACTTCTTCTGAAACTTCTGTTCTCTCACGACGTCCTGGATCAATAGAGCCTGAAATGTGGAGGTTTTCAGCTTGAAACAGGCTGACGATGGCGCCTGAGAACGCTGCACGACGTCTCGCACCGTGGGAAGTCCTTAAAGCGACAGTATCACCTCAAAATCTCTCATCAGCCGTTAAAACTTTCACCGAAAACCAGCTTAATTTTTCGAACCGTGTCCACTTCGATGTGTCTCACAGGTTTAGAAAAAATTTTGATCAAACAAAGCGCCAGTCTCTCAGCAACTTCTCAGACAAAGGAATTCCGACGAGGGGCTGGATGACTCCTCCCACAAGGAGTGCTCACAGGCGAATGACATCACCGACAGGCGTGGAAAAACTCACGCATGCGCACGAGGGTTCAAGCATGTCTGACGTAAAAACATATGAATGAAATCCATATAGTTTTTGAAAAAAATAAAAAGGACCTATACTTTATTGACAGCCCTCGTATGTTTACCTAAAACAAGTCACACACAGATCACTTTAACCCTCCACAGGGCCCTCATCTCCTTAAACAGGTATAAATATTAACCCATCAATTTTCTAGGATTTTGACTGCATTTTTAAAAAAAAAAATATAGCTCACCTTTGAGCTTTATATAAATAATTTTATCCACAATATTCGCATATTTTCAATATATGCAACATCTTTCTTTTCAGTAAATAATGGGATACTATTATTTTCATCCTACATTTATGTAAAAATAAATATTTTTGCATCATTTTTTAGTTACCTTTTTTCAATCTTTTATTTCCCCCCCATTATGTCATGTTTATGATCCTCACAGATAGCCTGATGTGTTTCTACCAATCTGCATGTTTTTACTTAAAAATAAGGCATAAAATGGGATTACAGAAAAAAAAAACCTGGCAAAACTGATTTTAATTAAAACTGCACAAATCTAAATTATATCACAGTTATAGCTTTTGTCTAATAGCTCAACATTATGAGTTACCAAGTTCATACTTTAACTGATAACTGACTCTTCTTTTCAAGAAGGCAACTTTTTTCAACCCCAAACATTATCAAAGAGAAAATTCTCATTTTTTAAACCTTTATTTAACCAGATAAGAAAAAAAAAAAGATGGAATTTAAAAAGAGAAACATCCTTATCAGATACTTTCTCTGTAGAAACTGGCTCCCACGTGAGCCTTGTGAACACTGTGGGAGCCCTACATATACCTGGATGTGATTTTTTAAATAGAACACCAGTTTTCGTAACGTGGCTTTTTGTTTGAAAGCAGATGTGTGTGATCACTGACTGTGGTTCGGTTCTGTTCTGCTAAAAGGATCAGAACTTGAGACATGCCTTTGTGGACAGATTTTTTCCTTTTTCTTCAGGGAGTAGTTTCACAAAACAACTAACAAACTCAAGAGCCAGAGATACTTTTAGTCTGTCTAGTAATTTCTTAAAGTTGCACAAAGATTCCTTCGCAGGCCTGACTGCACATCTGGTGAATCTGTCAATAAAACAAAATATAGTGCCAACAACATGGAAACTTGCTAGGGTTACACCTGTGTTTAAGGCAGGGGACAAAACAAAGCCTGTGAACTACCGACCAATAAGTATCTTGCCAATAATATCAAAAATTGCTGAGAAATGGGTTGCCACACAGCTGATTATTTAAAGAACAGTCAAACTCCTCTCCATCCAATTCAGTTTGGTTTTAGGAAACATCATTCCACTGATACAGCCATTTGTTACTTCCAAGAAACTGAAGCATCTGCTAGATCAGGGTGGCTTTGTGGGTGCTGTGTTCCTTGATTTGAAACGTGCCTTTGACACCATTAACCATAATGTTATGCTTGCTAAACTGACTTATTCAATTTCTCTCATAGCGCCATCTGCTGGATGATGTCATACCTGTGTGATAGAAAGCAGCAAATTGCTTATTCACAGTCATTTCTTAAATGTTTCGCTGGAGTTCCACTAGGATCTATATTGGGGTCTATCCTATTTAGTTTATATGTTAATCTTCCTAATGTCTGCAAACATATAAATATACAACTATATGCAGATGATACAGTTCTTTATACCCACGCAAAAATGAAAGGCGAGGCAGCTGCAATTCTATCGGGAGCCATGGTGCCAGTGTCCCAATGGCTTCAAAACTCCTGCCTGCACATTAATACTAAGAAAGCAGTCTGCATGTTCTTTTCTTGCCAGCCAGCATGGGGTGAACAACGGGCTGTCTTGTTCAATGGAGAATGTTTACAAGTAGTAGAAAATTTTAAGTATCTCAGGGTAATCCTTGATTCAAATCTAACCTTTAAGGACCATGTAAAGAAAGTGTCCAATATCATAAAATTTAACTTGTCTAATTTTAAGTATGTAAGACTATATTTAACTGTAGATTCAGCAAGAGCTTATATGCCCTCAATATTTAGCCACATCACCTGTTGTTATACAACATGGTCCCAGACAACAGAGAGCACTTTGAAGCCCCTGAAATCCCTGTTTAAGAGAACTTTAAATTTTAGATAGAAAGCCTTTAAATTATCATTATTGTAACATTTTAAGTAAGTACAGTATTTTAGATTTTGAAAGCTATCAGATGTTCCTGGATGCTTGCCTGGTTTTTAAAGGTCTAAATGGGCTGGCCCCTCTGCCTCTAAAAACATTTATTGATAAGAAAAATAACAACAATGGAATGGGCACCAGAGCATCAACAAGAGGGGACTGAAAGATGCAGGACTAAATTTGGCCAAATGGTGGTGTCTATCAGAGGAACAAACTTATGGAACGCTCTGCCAGAGCACATCAGGAACTGTGGACAATACTCAACTTTCAAACAAGCTCTTAAAAATTGGTTGCAAACTAACCAGTCATGTAGCCATAGATAATTATGCATTTTTTTGGTCTCTTAATTTCCAGACTGATCCTTTTATTGTAAATAGTTTGTTGTCAAGTTGTGTGTGTCCAGTATGTCAAATGTCTGTGTTGTCAGATTTATTGTTAAATGTTTGTACCTGCCTTAGGACAACAGTTGAAGTTTAGCTCCTGTGCCACCTCTGGCATATTTGGGTGATTCTTTAACTACGGCACTATTGGCCTTGTAAATGTAATTTCCACCACACCATTGCCTTACAATATAAAGCGCCTTGGGGCAACTGTTTGTTGTGATTTGGCACTATATACATGTGCTCTGATGTCACTGTTTATCTCCATAGAAACTACCCAAACAATCTTTCATACAAACTGTTTAGGGACATTACAGTGTTGTGGTGGAAATTACGGCAATAATGTGGGACAACTACATTTTGTTTAAAAAAAATCACAACAGTTGTACGGCATTGAATACCCCAATTATGTTTTGATTATTTTACTGATATTTTATTCAGATATTTTAAAACAATAGAAAAAAACATTTCTTTACCATTCATTTTTATCATTGAAGATCAAAAGTCTGGGTGTGGGACAAGCACAAAACGGCAATATTTGCATATAATGATGCTGAAAAAAGGTGAAAAAGTCATCATAGACTACTAGAACAAATTTCTTAACACACTTTCATTGTAAAGATAACTATAAAAGTGTGAAATTTCCCCTTTTTTTTCCTGTTTTTCATACATGATCAAAGGACATAAGTGCCCGTAGTCTAAGAATCACCCATTTATGTTGAAGGCTGACGCATTAATATGCACTGTCCTAATTCAAATCAATAAATAAATAAAAATAAAAGATGAGTCTGTCACATAGGCGTCAGACTCCTTTGAGAAACACTCCTCTCCTCTTCCAGATGTTTTCACCTTTGAACATGTTGACGGCGTTAAACTCCAACTCCTTCAACCAAAGTGGTGTCATCTTTCCAGATCTCACACACACACAGACACACACGGTTCACCGACACCCACTGAAGCTCAGACAAATCTGCAGAAACTGAAAATGAAGCCTGTTGAAGAGAGACACAAAGAAATAAAAAGACCTGAGGCTTCTGTTTAGTGAAGGTACTTCAGCAGTCCAAGTGCACCGCCTAGTGTTCATCAGAAGATGTGTTACCAACTGCAAACATCCACACTTAACTGGCAATTTAAAATGTTTATTTAAAAAATAAAATAGAAAAAAAATATATTTACATAAAAATGTCACACAGGAGGAAAAAAAACTAAGTGGTTCTCTGCACCACCTGTTGGCGACTCGTCCTAAGAGGTCCACTGCCTACATGACTCAGCCAGGATGCAGGGGGTCACCTTTAAAACCCCCTCAGTGGACTTTAAGGGAGGAGGGTCACACAGCATCGACACGTACATTTATACACCAAAATCTCAGTAGTCCAAGACATTTAGCCCTCATCTGGATGTGTGTGTGGGGGGAAAATCACAGAAGTGGATAAGATCACAATCACAAGACCAGCGTCCATTGCTGTGAGACGGACAAATGGGACACATGAAGACAGAGTGCCGCAGAATGTGACACTGGATTGCTGAGACATACAGACGTTTGGATCCGTACGGACCGGACACGTCTTTGCTGTGTGGATGCAGGCAACTCCGACAGTCAACATCACCCCCCCACCCCGTCATCAGTTTCCTCTGATCAGCGCTGGTTCGAATCTTTAGCCTGACAGCATGTGAGAGCCGGCCAGGTCACGGGCTTATTCTCCAATTTATAAAAGAATTACTAATAATACATGTGAATGAGTATTTCATATGCTGCTGGGATCACCTCTCTACAGATGAAAATCATCATCCACAGCAGGGTGGGGTTTTTTTTCCTTCATTGGCGGGGGCTGGTTCAGATCATAAAATGTGAATTTGTCTGCTGGCCGTGATGATCAGCTCATTACCTGCTCTGCCTCTTTAGCCACTGAGCTAAAATAGAAAAACTACTATCGCAGACTCAACTGATGGAAGGTGCACTTTTGACTGACATGTCAGAGTTGCCATGGTTACAAAAAAAAGATTACAACAGAACACAAAATGATACATAGTGTAACAGTAGTGAACACAGTCTTGGGTAACAAAAAAAAAAAAAAAAAGACGACGACGAAGAAGAAAAAAAAAGAAAATCTCCGGTCGACACAATGGCCACTTCCAAAGTGCACCTACAGAGTGCAAGTCGCTCTCTGGGGTCACCTGCTCATGAACTGTCAGCCGTTTCATTAAAAAAGTCACAGTAGTTTTTCTCAAGTCTCACTGTCACCAAAACACACAGAGCCCCGCCCACCCACTGAGACCGACACCCCCTTATCTACGCAACACATCATAACCTTCATAAAATGAGTATGGGGGGGGGGATTTCCCCACTGAGGGAACCTGCGTGTCTTACAGTGGGGTAACGTGACTCCAAAAAGAGATAGTGTTACAGTTACAGTAGTGAACAGCCTCGGTTAAAAAACAAAAAACAAACAAAAACACATCAATGGACACTTTGGTCCCCAGAGTGCAAGTCGCTCTCTCTGGGGGCACCCGCTCATGAGCTGTTGCCCATTTTCTTAAAAACTTGCAGTGGCAAGTCGCAGTACTTTGTCCTGTATCTCACAGGCACCTACTGGACGGAGCCCCGCCCACCCACTGACATCAGCATCCCCACGTCTAGGCAACAAATCAAAACCTTCATAAAGTGAGCTGAAGGGGGGTCAGGCAAGGGGCAGAACTCACCAGTGGGGGCGCTTGTGAGTCTGACAGTCAGCTAGCGCGACTCCAGTCTACCAAACAGTGTTGATTCCCGGATGACAAACCCCCCCCCCCCCCCCAAAAAAAACAACTCGACATAAAGACAAGAGTTGACACAATCATTTGAATGAGCCACTTGCATAGTAAGAACACCAGTGTGTGCGTGTAACATTCTGTGCAAGTCGCACACTTTGACCGTCCTGTCTGAGAGCGCAAGTGTCAGCGCACACACACATACACACACACGCACACACAAGAGTAACCACAAAGGAAGGCATTTCAAACAATTAGTGGAAGTACCTGGCAATCAAATGTACACAAGATTCCTTAACGGAATCAAAATAGAATCCCCTTTCACTAGGGTCCTTGGTGCAGGAAGACTCCACCTTTTCCGTCTTTCTACTTTGACCAGGACCACGAAAGAGAAAACCTTATCGCTGCTGTTTGCAGCTCTGAAGGGGGGGGGGGGGGGGGGGGGGCTGGACCTTAGCGCTGGGACCAGATTTACACAAACACATCCCTCTGATCTGGGATCAGCAGCTTTCTGCTCTCGCATCCAAACTGCAATGTTCAAATTCAAGTCATATTAGCTGTTGCCTTTTGGAGCCTCGATCCTCCTACGTGGAATAAAAGAACCGAAAATGATCGGCATTTCTCTCACACTGAAGTCCGGCACTGTTGGAAGCACTCCGAAAAAGAAAAAAATAATAAATTAAAAACCAAACTGCCTCCCATCTGGGGAAGGAGAGAGACAGAAGGCCGAGACAGCCTCTCCTGACTGACAAAATATGGCAACAGCACAGTCTCTCTCTCTCTCTCACACACACACACACACACACACACACACACACACACACACACACACACACACACACACACACACACACACACACACACACACACACACACACACACACACACACACACACACACACACACAAATGTGGTGGCAAAGCTGATGCTCCAGGCCGTTTCAGGCTCACTTTCACAGAAACGAAACTACCTCTTGAGGTGGTGGGATGATGTCCCAGAGGGCATATTAGTACACCTCGTCTGTACACGAGTTTGCGGGGTGTTCCACCTCAATCTGATGAGACACACACACACGTAAGAAATGCTGCCTGGGACAACGTTTTGTAAACAGAATTATAAAAATGTACAAAAATAAAGTAACTGTATAAAAAGCTTTTAAATATCAACACAAAATTAAATTAGCATTTACTTACAAAAAATATATTGCACAAAACGGAAAACTGTTCTTTGTTAAGTGGAACAATGGAGGTGTGTGTTTTTTTTTTTTGGGGGGGGGGGTCAAGACAACACATAAAACCCCCTCCAAAAAACAAACAAACACACAAGGCTGGACCGTAAGGACGAGCACAATAAAATTTTCGGCGTGTACTGAAAAGTAATACTGCAAAACAGGAGGAAACGTTGATAAAACCGTCATGTAAAAACAGAAGAAAAGAGAGCAAGAGGAAGACCCAGAGTTGAGGGCTGTTGTTGTGGTTAGTCGCTGGTCCTCCACCTGTCTGTCCATCCGATCCCGCACCGCCCCGTGTGACAAACCCAGAGCTCGGGTTTTCAGCACGAGCGGGAGAAGAAGAAAAGGTTAAGGAGTGGTTTCTATCTGCTGAGGTTGACTGGGAGGCTGTCTCTTTTTCTGCGTCGCCACGTGTTTCGGTGGTACTGTGTGTGCGAGTGTGTGTGCCCTCGGTTCATCAGGACGGGATTGTTCACCAACGCCGGGTTGTGGAAGACCTTCACGTTGAACTTGGCTCCATTCTGAAGAGAGATGGGGACAAATGGGACACTGAGCAATTAGATACAACATCATTACGGACAGAGACCGTTGTTGTTGATCTACTGGAAATGAAAAAGAACTTTGAGAATGAACAAATACGAAACTTTAGGCCCATTTCACACCTACTTGTTTGGTCTGGACCTTCAGACCTTTCATTCTTACACTTGTGTATAAACCCTTTTCAAATATTACTTAAAATATGAAACTCAGAATGCTCTGGAAGCCACAACAGAGCACCATTTTTATCTCCCAAATTTTTTTCCCAGGGAAGCCAACCCTTGGACTTCATCGCCCTGCCACTTACTCACTTGGATTCATTACCTCTATATTTAGTTATTTCTTTTTATTGCACAACACTCTGGGTCAGATGAACTAAAACTCAATTTGAAAGGCTCTTTTATTTTTTTTTAATTTTTGCCATGCAAATGGAACTACCCACCAAACTGAAAACAAGCCAAAGTCAGAGGCTCACACATGGACAAACCAATCAATGTCAAGTACACGGAGACACCATCAACATACATGATGATGACGAAGGGCATGCCGCATTTTCTGGGCTTTAAGTCGCACATGTCAAAGAAGTACCTCTTGAAGAGGAAAAAACATGATATAAGTAGCATCGTTTTCTGTGTTACGAGGTAATTTGAGGTTTTTGTGCATTGTGGTAGTGTACTTTTTATTATTGCCATTTATTATTTTATTATTGGAGTTTTTTATTTTGTGATTTGAATCATGGGAAAATCCTATATAAATAGTTATTCTAATTACTACTGTTTGTAATGAACGTGCGATTTTTCGGTACAAGTTGGAGAACCTCCAAAACTAGCACCCCCCCCCCCCCCCCCCCCCCCCCAAAAAAAAGAAAAGAAAAACTGTGACTTATACTATGGAAAATATGGTCAGTATGTTCTTTACTGCAAACCAAAATTGCAATGGAAAGCTAAACTAAACCAAACGTATGAAAACACGAACCTTGGTACGGATCTTGTTCCAGATTTTCAGGTGTGAAAAATGCCCTCACCCTTTAAACCTTCACCACCCCGTCTCTCTCTCTGCTGGATCATTTCTGCCCAAATCTGTTTTCTGTTGAAAAATGCATCTGTCCATAAAAGCAATGATTTATATTGAAAAAAATATTTATATTTAGTTTAACATTACGCTGGATGCCAACCACGGTTAAACAAGAAGATGTGGAAAAGGATTTACTGGGTCTTAAGAGAATGAGTGGAAATAAGACGACATGCTCTCAAACTGAAAGAATCATGAATGAGAAGGAAAAACCTTCATATTAATCAATGTTGTGAAAGTGTAGGTACACGGACCCACAACAGGGGGCGCAATGAACGGACAATGGAAAAAGGTAAGAACAAGTTTTACTGTTGTGAAATTAGCACAACTGATACAATAATTCACAATTTGGAGGTGTAAGCCGAAATCTGCTGGTGTCTTGTGGGCAGGCCCGAAGGTAGGAGACGTCCGTCCTAGTCGAACCGGAACCACCCAGATTTCCTCTGCCACCGAAACCCAGAAGTACTGGAACCGCCAAGTCCCGAATTCCCAGGTGGCCACTGCCTTCGCTCGTCGGATCCGGTACTGCTGGCGGGAAAGAACACAAACACACAGGTTGGGATGCGACCGCACCCAGTAGATGAGAGGGGCAAGCCGCCTCCACCTCTTGTCACAATAAGCAGGAAGGTGAGTACTTATCCGATCACTCGGCTTTCGGTAGTCAGCTGTCCTGAAAGGTTTAACAAGTATTATAGGATTATACTTAAATAAGCTGCAGAGAAGATTACCTTAGGCTCAAGGCGATATCTCGGCACTGAGGTGGAGACGCTGTCCTGCTGATATACCTCCGTCCTGAGTGCAGTCAGCTGTGTCCAGTAATGGGTGACAGCTGTCACCCTGGCAGCCTTCGTCGGCGGCAGCGCCCTCTGGTGCCTGGAGCCCGCACTCCAGGCAGGGCGCCCTCTGGTGGTGGTGGGCCAGCAGTACCTCCTCTTCAGCGGCCCACACAACAGGACCCCCCCCTCAACGGGCGCCTCCTGGCGCACGACCGGGCTTGTCCGGATGGCGACGGTAGAAGTCGGCCAGGAGGGCCGGGTCCAGGATGAAGCCCTTCTTCACCCAGGAGCGCTCCTCGGGGCCGTACCCCTCCCAGTCCACCAGATACTGAAAACCCCGACCCATCCGACGGACGTCAAGGAGCCGGCGGACAGTCCAAGCCGGTGCTCCGTCGATGATCCGGGCAGGAGGCGGTGCCGGACCCGGGGTGCAGAGGGGTGAGGTGCGAAGAGGCTTGATCCGGGAAACATGGAAAACTGGATGGATCCGCAGTGAGGCCGGAAGCTGGAGCCTCACTGCGGCGGGGTTGATGACTTTGAGGATTTTATATGGTCCGATGTATCGTTCTTGCAGTTTAGGAGAGGTAACCTGTAGGGGAATGTCCTTGGTGGATAACCAGACCTCCTGCCCAGGACGATACTTGGGAGCCGGGGCCCGTCGCCGGTCTGCATGTTTCTTCGCCCTCGTCTGGGCCTGCAACAAAGCAGAGCGGGCGGCCCGCCACACCCGACGGCACTTCCGTAGGTGGGCCTGGACCGAGGGCACACCGACCTCTCCCTCAACCACCGGAAACAAGGGGGGCTGATACCCCAAGCACGCCTCAAACGGGGAGAGGCCGGTGGCTGATGACACTTGGCTGTTGTGGGCGTACTCGATCCAGGCCAGATGGGTACTCCAGGCCGTCGGGTGCGCGGCTGTCACACAGCGAAGTGTCTGCTCCAGTTCTTGATTCGCCCGCTCTGCCTGCCCGTTGGTCTGGGGGTGGTACCCAGACGAGAGGCTGACCGTGGCCCCCAGTTCCCGGCAGAAACTCCGCCAGACATGTGAGGTGAACTGGGGACCGCGATCGGAGACGATGTCTGATGGTATGCCATGCAGACGGACGACGTGGTGGACCAGGAGGTCCGCTGTCTCCTGGGCCGTAGGGAGCTTCGGGAGGGCCACGAAGTGGGCCGCCTTGGAGAAACGGTCCACTATCGTGAAGATGACAGTGTTTCCCTGGGACGGCGGGAGACCCGTGACGAAGTCCAGGCCGATGTGGGACCAGGGGCGATGAGGCACGGGCAATGGCTGTAGTTGCCCTGAGGTTTTTCTATGATCTGCCTTGCCCCTGGCACAGGTGGTACAGGCCTGGATGTAGTCCCGGACGTCGGTCTCCAGGGATGCCCACCAGAAGCGTTGCCGGACGACTGCCACGGTCCTTCGCACCCCTGGGTGACAGGAGAGCTTAGAACCGTGACAGAAGTCCAGGACTGCAGCCCTAGCTTCTGGTGGGACGTATAGTCTGTTTTTTGGTCCGTTTCCGGGGTCCGGGACACGGGTCAGGGCCTCCCGGACGGTCTTCTCCACGTCCCAGGTGAGGGCGGCCACGATAGCGGACTCCGGGATGATGGGATCCGGGGGATCCGACGGTTCCGTTTTGACCTCATCTTCGTGCACCCGGGACAATGCATCCGATCTCTGATTCTTGGTCCCGGGGCGGTAGGTAATCCGGAAGTCAAAACGGCCAAAGAACAGTGACCAGCGGGCTTGCCTGGGGTTCAGACGCTTGGCGGTTCTGATGTACTCCAGGTTCCGATGGTCAGTGAAAACCGTGAATGGCACGGCTGTTCCCTCCAACAGATGTCTCCACTCTTCGAGGGCCTCTTTCACAGCAAGGAGTTCCCGATTGCCGACGTCATAATTCCGCTCAGCGGGGGTCAACCTGCGAGAAAAATAGGCACACGGGTGAAGGACCTTATCGGTCTTCCCGCTCTGGGAGAGCACCGCTCCTATCCCTGAGTCCGAGGCATCCACTTCAACCACCAACTGGCGGCTAGGATCGGGCTGCACCAGAACTGGTGCAGACGAGAAGCGCCGTTTCAACTCCTTGAACGCGGCCTCGCACCGGTCCGACCAGGTGAAGGGAACTTTTGGAGAGGTCAGGGCTGTCAGGGGGCTAACTACCTGACTGTAGCCCTTAATGAACCTCCTGTAGAAATTTGCAAAGCCGAGGAACTGTTGCAGCTTCCTACGGCTTGTAGGTTGGGGCCAATCTCTCACCGCCGCAACCTTGGCCGGGTCCGGGGCGACGGAGTTAGAGGAGATGATAAACCCCAGGAAGGACAAAGAAGTGCGGTGGAACTCACACTTCTCGCCCTTCACAAACAGCCGGTTCTCCAACAACCGCTGCAGAACCTGACGGACATGCCGGACATGAGTCTCAGGATCCGGGAAAAGATGAGTATATCGTCCAGATATACGAAGACGAACCGGTGCAGGAAGTCCCGCAAGACATCGTTTACCAACGCTTGGAAAGTCGCGGGAGCGTTAGTGAGACCGAACGGCATGACCAGGTACTCAAAATGACCTAAGGGGGTGTTAAATGCCGTCTTCCATTCGTCTCCCTTCCGAATCCGAACCAAATGATACGCATTCCTAAGATCCAGCTTGGTGAACATTTTGGCTCCATGCAAGGGAGTGAACACTGAATCCAACAAGGGCAACGGGTATCGGTTGCGAACCGTGATCTCGTTCAACCCCCTGTAATCAATGCATGGACGAAGCCCGCCATCTTTTTTACCCACAAAAAAGAAACCTGCGCCCATCGGTGAGGTGGAATTCCGGATCAATCCGGCAGCTAATGAGTCCCGGATGTAGGTCTCCATTGATTCGCGTTCCGGCCGTGAGAGGTTGTACAGCCTACTGGACGGGAACTCACTGCCTGGAACCAAATCGATGGCACAATCATACGGGCGGTGGGGAGGAAGCGTGAGAGCCAGATCCTTGCTGAACACGTCAGCGAGGTCATGGTACTCCGCTGGCACCGCCTTCAGATTGGGCGGGACTCGGACCTCCTGTTTAGCTTGGGAGCCGGGAGGAACCGAGGAACCGAGACACTCCCGATGGCAGGTTTCGCTCCACTGAACCACTACCCCGGACGGCCAATCAATCCGGGGATTGTGTTTAAGCATCCATGGAAACCCTAAAACCACACGGGAGGTGGCCTGAGTCACGAAGAACTCGATCACCTCCCGGTGGTTACCTGACACCACCAGGGTTACTGGAGGTGTCTTGTGTGTGATTGGTGGGAGTAGGGAGCCATCTAGTGCTCGAACCTGCACAGGCGAGGTAAGAGCCACCAGAGGGAGCCCTATCTCCCTGGCCCATCTGCTGTCAAGCAGATTCCCCTCAGAGCCCGTGTCCACCAGTGCTGGGGCCTTCAGGGTTGAATCCTCATACAGGATTGTGACTGGGAGTCGTGTAGCAATGTGGGTGTGTCCCACGTGAATGTTTTGGCCCACCCCTGGCCCAGTCTCTAAGGGCGGGCGTTTGACCGCTCGGGGCAGTCTCTCACATGGTGCTCTATTGAACCACAAACAAGACACGCTCCGTGGGTCCATCTCCTCTGTGCATCTGGTGCCCTAAATGTTGCCCTACTCGTGTCCCTAGCTTCGTCAGTAGGGGGAGCTGTGACCCCACGGAGCGCAGGAACAGAGGAGCGTGGGGAGGGCGGAGCTCGATCGGACCCGGAAGGGAGAGGGACGACGCGTGCCTGGCCACGCCCTTCGCCTCGTTCCCGGCGGCGTTCTTCTAACCGGTTGTCGAGTCGTATGACTAGATCAATGAGCCCATCCAAATCCCGTGGTTCGTCCTTAGCCACCAGGTGTTCTTTTAGGACCAGAGACAGTCCGTTTACAAAGGCAGCGCGGAGGGCAGTGCTATTCCAGCCGGATCTCGCTGCCGCGATGCGGAAGGCGACTGCATAGGCAGCTGCGCTCCGACGCCCCTGTCGTATGGACAGTAGTGCGGTTGAAGCGGACTCTCCTCTGTTGGGATGATCGAATACCGTTCTGAGCTCCCGTACAAACCCATCGTATGTATGAAGGAGCCGTGAGCTCTGCTCCCAGAGCGCTGTAGCCCAAGCGCGTGCCTCCCCGCGAAGCAGATTTATCACATAAGCTACTTTGCTAGCATCAGTCGCGTACATTACGGGACGCTGTGCGAAGACGAGCGAACACTGCATCAGAAAATCCGCGCACGTCTCCACACAGCCTCTGTACGATTCTGGAGGGCTTATGTATGCTTCTGGGGACGGAGGGAGGGACCGTTGAACGACCAGTGGAACGTTACTTTCACGCGCAGGGTCCTCGGGAGGGAGAGCCGCAGCGGCGCCCGAAGGGCGTGCCTCCACTTGTGCGGCGAGAGCCTCCACCCTGCGGTTTAGGAGAACGTGTTGCTCGGTCATTAAATCGATCCGAGAGGTGAAAGCGGTGAGGATCCGCTGCAACTCACCGATTACCCCTCCCGAGGCCTCCACCGCGCCTTGGTCTTCCATTGGCCGTTCAACAGCCGGTTGACGCCCCTCGGGATCCATGACGCTGGCCGAGATATCCTGTTGTGAAAGTGTAGGTACACGGACCCACAACAGGGGGCGCAATGAACGGACAATGGAAAAAGGTAAGAACAAGTTTTACTGTTGTGAAATTAGCACAACTGATACAATAATTCACAATTTGGAGGTGTAAGCCGAAATCTGCTGGTGTCTTGTGGGCAGGCCCGAAGGTAGGAGACGTCCGTCCTAGTCGAACCGGAACCACCCAGATTTCCTCTGCCACCGAAACCCAGAAGTACTGGAACCGCCAAGTCCCGAATTCCCAGGTGGCCACTGCCTTCGCTCGTCGGATCCGGTACTGCTGGCGGGAAAGAACACAAACACACAGGTTGGGATGCGACCGCACCCAGTAGATGAGAGGGGCAAGCCGCCTCCACCTCTTGTCACAATAAGCAGGAAGGTGAGTACTTATCCGATCACTCGGCTTTCGGTAGTCAGCTGTCCTGAAAGGTTTAACAAGTATTATAGGATTATACTTAAATAAGCTGCAGAGAAGATTACCTTAGGCTCAAGGCGATATCTCGGCACTGAGGTGGAGACGCTGTCCTGCTGATATACCTCCGTCCTGAGTGCAGTCAGCTGTGTCCAGTAATGGGTGACAGCTGTCACCCTGGCAGCCTTCGTCGGCGGCAGCGCCCTCTGGTGCCTGGAGCCCGCACTCCAGGCAGGGCGCCCTCTGGTGGTGGTGGGCCAGCAGTACCTCCTCTTCAGCGGCCCACACAACAAATCAACATGACTTATTTGCTTTTTGTGCGATACCCTGACCCTTACCAACAAGGATGGGTTGGGTAAGGTGAAGCTAACTATAATGTATTGTTGTTTATAAAAATTTATTTATATTTAGTGAGAATAATGTACATGTTTAGCTCAGTTTTGACATTTTTGTGTTTTCAGTGGTGACAAGAAGCAGTTTACTCGTGAATTCTTTGTACCTTGTACAATAACAGTAATGAGACTGTTAGCTTCTGCTTGCCAACGTGGTGTTGCTGTTATGATTTAATTTTGCTGCTTGTGTGAAGCAGGAACAACACATTATAAAAACAAATGAAAATTAAACACCAATGCAACATTTTTTTTCCTTCTATGACTATGGACACATGCTACTAATTAGTCTGTCCAACATATAGGCAAAAAAACAAAACAAACAAACAAAAAAACAGTAATCCCAAAAGAGCAAACACAATGAGACAGGGGGCAGGAATGAAAAATGAGACACCTGACTTAAAAAGAAAAAACCCACAAGCAGCCACAGAGCTGGTTTTGTGCCTGAATAAGGTGTACTGTGTGTGCAGTATTTCGTGCCTACCTTGTGTGCGTGGCTGGGCAGAGGCTGGGTGCTTGTAGGGGCGGGAGTGTGAGCATGAGCAGGGGGAGGCATGTGGAAGAACGGTGAGATTCCAGTGTCTATACACATGTGTCTGGCAGGTATGGAGTGCACTGTTAGACCGCCAGGCAGTGAGACACGAGCCTGGAAATCAGAGGAGAGTTATTTACACACAGAAAATCTGAAACTTCATAATTACAGCACTTACAGGTAACTCCAGACTGTCTTTGATCATCCTGGAGCTGATCAATGGGTGAGCCTTTGCCATTCTGGTTATTCTTCTATCCATTTTGATGGTGGTTTTCCGTTTTCTTCCACACGTCTCTGGCTTTTTTGTCCATTTTAAAGCACTGGAGATCATTGTAGATGAAAAGCTTATAATTTTTTGCACCTGTGTATATATTTTCCCCTCTCCAATCAACTTTTTAATCAAACTACGCTGTTCTTCTGAACAATGTCTTGAATGTCCCTTTTTCCTCAGGCTTTCAAAGAGAAAAGCATGTTCAACAGGTGCTGGCTTCATCCTTACATAGGGGCACCTGATTCACACCTGTTTTGTTCCACAAATTTGACGAACTCACTGACTGAATGCCACACTACTATTATTGTGAACACCCCCTTTTCTACTTTTTTTTACTAATAGCCCAATTTCATGGCCTTAAGAGTGTGCATATCATGAATGCTTGGTCTTGTTGGATTTGTGAGACTCTACTGAATCTACTGGTACCTTGTTTCACATGTAACAATAAGAAATATACTCAAAACCTGGATCAATCTTTTTAGTCACACAGCACTAATATTATTCTGAACACTACTGTACATGCGTATGGCTTCAATCACGGAGAAACCGGGGAGTGCTGACATTTTCTCTTTGGTATGTTTATGTATTTTGGGTCAAGGATGAACGCTGCAAAAACGGAAAATTGATAGGACAAATATTTGAGAAATTAGTGATTTCAGCTAACCAGCAAACAATGGACGTTGTGCTACAATGCACCATGGGAGCTCGGGGTGTTAAGTGTTATTGTGGTTCATGTTAGTTTAACAGTGTTGTTAGTGGTATTGATTTATTGTGTTGTAGTTCAAATGGTTTAGTCAGTTTAGTTAAGTATTATGTTGCAGTTACCATGAGTGACTTAAGCGTCATGCTCCTGGTACCACAAGTGAAAAGTGTAATGTTCTTAATTTCTTCCACCACCTAAGGTAAGGCTAAATATAATGTATTTAAAATGTATAGGAGTTTTAAAACAGTTAATTATTAGCTTGTTAGCTACTGCGTGCTAAGGCAGTAGTTCTGTGATCATATTATGCCAAATAAATTCATTTTTCTTCTTGTTTCACAAAGCAGTAGCGCCACACTTCAAAATGCAACTTCCTCTTGACACATTTTTGGACAAATGTGACTAGTAAGCCAGTGTGTCATATAGTCCCGAAAATACCATAACGTTTTCACATTAACTGAGACTTTAATATAAATTTTATAAGTTTGATTGATGATGCATGCAGCCTTTGCACTATTAATACTCCTTTATTTAAATGGAGTTATAGGACAAGTCCTTGTTTCTATAAGTACCGCCTGCCTTTTTAGTTGTTTTGAATTACACTTTGTCTTCCATTGTATTTGTAGAACGGTAACCACTGTTATTTAATAGCGTCAAATTGTGTGCCAGGGTGCAGTGCCTACCTGTGAACCTGTGGGCACGAGGAGAGGATGTGTTCCCAAAGCAGGCTTGCCCGTGCCCATGCTGAGGGCTGGTGGTAAAGCGAGGCCCAGGTGCTGAATAGGTGGATATGGTGGGAGGGCTGCGGGTGGAGGAAGAGGAGGGCAAGGCAACGTCGAATCAGAGTCCTGACAAATCACACCAAGGGGAAACAATAATAAACCCCAGGTGACAAAAATACATTCAAAGAAAACTGAGTGGCTACAATAACAGAATAACACTCAATGTGCCTGTTAAAATTATTTGAAATTAATTTCTTTCTGTCAGATCAGATTTTCGACAAGAGTTCATATTCATCTTTGTAAGTGATATGGCCACATTCTCAGTGCAAATACAAAAATCCAACCTCTAGCACGCAGGTAAAAACGCAACCATCAGAATCAGTGCAGTGAATCTATGTGTGTGTTTGCACATCCTTACATTGTCTGATCCAGAGAGAGAAGACACAGACGAGGCTGAAGAGTGCTGCTGAGGGCTGGAGATGGACATGGGGGAGTCGGCGCTGGGAGGCGACACCGAGTCCCTCTGCTGTTCGTCCACTCCGACAGTAACATCTATGACACAGCGGAACGTCTGCTCATTCACCGACTCCTTGGCAGGTGAAACTGTGTGTGTGTGTGTGTGTGAGAGAGAGAGTGGTAAAGGATGCAAATCAGGAACAGAGAAAAGTCATGCTTCACTTGGTGTTTTTACAGACAGCACTGTGGGACTACGCATTAACATCTGAGGACTCATACCTCTGCCATCCGTTTGTGGCAGATCCCTGCCGCCCCACTTCTTGATGATCCATTCCCTGTAGTCAATCACTTCCTGGGTCAACCTGATTATCCTGCCTAGGGTGCTGCAGATCAGAGAGAGAGAGAAGGGCTTATTAACTGAGCACCGATACTCCCCGGGGTATCTGCCCTGTTCAGGACACAGGACGGGATGACAGTTCTCACCTTTCAGAGTCTCTGTTGGGATATGATCGCGCGAGCGGTGAAACGGCATGACTCAAAACGGTGTAGGCGTAGTCAAACACATGCTTGACCTGCATGGCACCATAGGAACCCCTGCCGACATCATTTCCTACATGGTATCAAGACAAACAACAACTAAACTCAGAGAAACCGGGTAAGGAGCATCACGTGAGTGTTTCACGTGAGACATTCATCTTGTGACATCCAGATTGTTTTCAATCTACAACATTTAACACTTTGCCTTGCGTCAAACTGATCTCTGCTGTCCCCCTGCTGCTTTAACAGCTCTGTCCTTCTCACAGTGAGCACCCCACCCCTACTCCCACCAGACATCATGGAGCCAACCTTGATCTTCACCAGCAGATCAAGATAAAGATAAAGAGCAACTTCATTTGTCTCAAAGAAAATGATTTTGCCTGAGTACGTAAACAGTAACCACTCGTTACTTAAATACACAATTACAGAGAGTTAGTATTAAATAGAAATCAATCAATCAATATTTTTTATAATAAGTCCAACAAATTTATGTGAAATGACAAAGATGTAGATACTGGACATAACTCTCAATAAATCTGTTCATATGTATTCATCCTGCAGAAGAGGGGGGAATTATACAGTCTGACTGAGACCACCGAGGTGCACCACGGTATGCTACAGGAGGTCTTTCCTACCTGTGGCGTACTGTGGTGCACCTCGGTGGTCTCAGTCTATGACTGAAGGTGCTCTGATAGGACGTCAGTGTGGCATGCAGGGGATGGAAGGTGTTGTCCAGGATGCTGAGCAGCTTCCTCAGCATCCTCCTCTCTGACACCTCCAACAGACTCCAGCTCAACCCTCAGGACACTCTCCTGATGAGTTTGTTGAGTCTGTTCAGTTGCCTTCAGCAGAGAAGATGACGCTGGAGACCACAGAGTGATAAAACATCTGCAACATATTTCTGCAGACACTGAAAGATCCGAGCCTATTAAACTAAAAGAAAAGCAGAGGAAGAAAAATGAATAGTAAAAAGTGGTTAAAAAGACACAAGGAGGAGGAACTCTGGCAGGCAGCTGTCCATAACAGCTCCGGAAAAAAAAAGTAAAGGACACAACTTAAGAGGCAAAGCAGAGGGTCAGGTGAAATTAAGACAAAGATTTTGGAGGTTTGTGCATAACAACTGTTTGCCAACTTCCACTACAAGAACACAGATCCAGTATTCATGGAACCTTTGTTATACTAGTTAAGAGGTGAAGACCCACCAACCACATTTGGCAATCCAACAGTAATTAATAATGTGTCAGGACAGTTTGTCTTCCAGGCGCACCCACGACAGGCTCACTGTGGCAGCGTTTCATTCTGGCTTTGTTTTTGCCCGTAAAAAGAAAACAAACAAACAAAAACACACACAGCATCTTTAAAGTGTCGTATGGATTTACAGAGATGATGCGGTGGTTGCAGTTTCCCCACATACTTTAGTGTCAAGTTCATGATGGAACATTGTAGTTTCATCATCGTGGAGATGCAGCAATTGTCCCCCCCACCACCGAAGGAAAAAAAAAAAAAAAAAAAAAAAAAAACTACATACAAACCTGTGTACTATTTTGCAAGGAACACTGAAAGGCGCACAGTGTGTTCTTCAGTGTCTTCTTTACAAACCTCCATGTAAATAATACCGTCCCAACATTTTCTGTCTTGGGGATGTACATTCCATGAGGCAAACATGCATGTTCATATCTGTAAGAATCTTTTCTATTGATATTTTCGCCTGTTCGATGACGACAAAAAGCGGTTTACTGCTGGGTTTTTTAGTTTGCTCTGTGCCATTATATGTTACATCCGGTTAGCGCACGACATCGTTTGTATTCTAAATCAATAACGTGCCAATTACATTTACATTTGGTCCAAATGAAAAGATGAACCCCACAACAAACCACACAAAAAGTGCAATAAAAATTTAACACTTTTAAATGTTAATTTACCGTTTTAATGTATTTATAAATGGTTTAGGTTCTTGTTCCCCTAATGTCATGCCCATGAAATAAATGTTTTTTTACTTTCTTGTGTCATCCATGTATTTTTAATGTATTTACAATTATATTATGTACTTACATTGAACGTACTAAATAAAATCATGCACGCACTCTTTTAATATAAAGATGATTTATCCCTCCCTGCTGGAATGGCGTGCAAGCCCAGAATTTAATTAGCAACATCCATTGTTCACTGTTGTTAGCTAATATCGCTAATTTCTCCAAAAATATTAGTCCGATCAACTTTGTTTTCGCAGCATTCTTCCTTGACTCAAAATACACAGGCATACCAAACGGCAAAGGACAGTTCTTCCCAGTTTCTTTGTGATCAAAGCCATACACACGCGCACACAGAGGCCACTTGGCTATTATAATATAAATAACATCAGTCTGTTGCTGCTCTTAATATCCACCACTCATTAACATGTGGAGCAACATGGAGCATGGTGTGTGTTTTCCCTCATTCTGGTTCTGTTATGGTGCAAAACATTTTAAAATCAGGTGCTTTAAGGTTCAGGCAATGTTGAAGTGGGTTTTAATAACCTTGAGTTACTTTCAGATTGGACTTCTATTTTTATAAATTCATTTATACATGCCTGGGTTTGGACAGCAGTTCTACAAGTGCACTTGGGCTCTGTTCCAAGCATATGGACCCAGGGGAGAACCTCTACTGACAACCCCGTCCTATTTCAATTCAGCCAGTTAATTACATTAGTGGTTTCTGTTGCTTGTTGTTTGTGGTCGGACACAGCTACTCTTTCTGCAGATGTATCATCTTTACACTGTAATAATTATAAAGCAGTGAGAACTCACCTGGAAGAAGAGGGTCCTCTATGCACAGCATGGATGGCCTGTATCCGTTCATCATGGCCTTCATCATCTCCTCTTTGGCTATGTACGCGCCTCCATTTTTGATGCGGATTCCTGTTTTCAAGTAGTTAAAATGGCGGCCGTACAGCTCAAAGAACTCGATGAGCAAGCTGCCCAAGTTCTCATGAGGGTTCCTGGCATCAATGCGAGGATGGAGCTGAATGGCCGGGATAAGACTTGCATTATTATTATTATTATTATGTGCGACAACAGATTCTATCCTACTGAGCTGTTACTTGCAGTATTACTCATTCCCTTAAGCAATACTACAATCCTGCAAGAGTCAGATTCTCACCTAAACACTTAAAATACTTACATTTGTGCATCTGCATTACTGTAAGTGCCTGACAAACTAACATTTTGACAGGGAAATTTCTGAGTGTTCTAAGACAGTGGACTAGAACTACATCTACTACAACTTCAGAGTTAAACAAAATTTGCAATGCGGCAAATCAATCCTTTAATTTATTTTTACTTATATAATAAAAGAAAGAAAATAGTTCACTGCATAAAACAAGAGGCTAAAATAATTGTGTGAAAGTTTAGGTTTTACAAAATAAAGCTGCAGTAAAATCAAGTACAGTAGTGTTCAGAATAGTAGCAGTGCTATGTGACTAAAAAGATTAATCCAGGTTTTGAGTATATTTCTTATTGTTACATGGGAAACAAGGTACCAGTAGATTCTTACAAATCCAACAAGACCAAGCATTCATGATATGCACACTCTTAAGGCTATGAAATTGGGCTATTAATAAAAAAAAAAAAAGTAGAAAAGGGGGTGTTCACAATAATAGTAGTGTGGCATTCAGTTAGTGAGTTTGTCAATTTTGTGGAACAAACAGGTGTGAATCAGGTGTCCCCTATTTAAGGATGAAGCCAGCAACTGTTGAACATGCTTTTCTCTTTGAAAGCTTGAGGAAAATGGGACGTTCAAGACATTGTTCAGAAGAAAGGCGTAGTTTGATTACAAAGTTGATTGGAGAGGGGAAAACTTATACGCAGGTGCAAAAAATTATAGGTTGTTCATCTACAATGATCTCCAATGCTTTAAAATGGACAAAAACAAACCAGAGACGCGTGGAAGAAAACGGAAAACAGCCATCAAAATGGATAGAAGAAGAACCAGAATGGCAAAGGCTCACCAGCTCCAGGATGATCAAAGACAGTCTGGAGTTACCTGTAAGTGCTGTGACAGTTAGAAGACGCGTGTGTGCAGCTAACTTATTTGCAAGAATCCCCCGCAAAGTCCCTCTGTTAAATAAAAGACATGTGCAGAAGAGGTTACAATTTGCCAAAGAACACATCAACTGGCCTAAAGAGAAATGGAGGAATATTTTGTAGACTGATGAGAGTAAAATTGTTCTTTTTGGGTCCAAGGGCCGCAGACAGTTTGTGAGATGACCCCAAACTCTGAATTCAAGCCACAGTTCACAGTGAAGACAGTGAAGCATGGTGGTGCAAGCATCATGATATGGGCATGTTTGTCCTACTATGGTGTTGGACCTATATATCACATACCAGGTATCATGGATCAGTTTGGATATGTCAAAATACTTGAAGAGGACATGCCCTTGAAATGGGTGTTTCAACAAATACAATGACCCCAAGCACACTAGTAAACCAGCAAAATCTTGGTTCCAAACCAACAAAATTAATGTCTCACAGATGTGAAGAAATCATGAAAAACTGTGGTTATACAACTAAATACTAGTTTAGTGATTCACAGGATTGCTAAAAAAGCAGTTTGAATATAATAGTTTTGAGTTTGTAGTGTCAACAGCAGATGCTACTATTATTGTGAACACCCCCTCTTCTACTTTTTTTTTTTTTTTTTTACTAATAGCCCAATTTCATAGCCTTAAGAGTGTGCATATCATGAATGCTTGGTCTTGTTGGATTTGTGAGAATCTACCGGTACCTTGTTTCCCATGTAACAATAAGAAATATGCTCAAAACCTGGATTAATCTTTTTAGTCACATAGCACTACTATTATTCTGAACACTACTGTAGGTTACGAAACTATAGGACATCTTTATTTATTTATTTTTAAACAGAAACCTCATCTATTTTGTAATTCTATTTAAGGTTAGGGTTAACCCTAACCCTATTTTGAAAAAGTTAAATTTTCTTGTCTTTATTGTTAGTTAGCACCAGAGCTGTGCAAAATTTAGAAATGCACTGAAAATGAATTTCAATTTGTTTCTTTGAGTTGAATTTGAACCGAGGCAGCAAACAGGATGCAGAGTTACAAATCTAAATTTTGCACAGCCCTGGCTAGCACATAACTAAGACCAAAATAACATAGCATATAGAGATGTAATGGTTATAACTGATAGGAATCAAAAATCTATTTCCAAGTAATAGATACAACTACATAGATACACGGACGTCTGAATCGATATAAATTGCACTGAATTAAATAATAATAATAAATAATTTTTTAATAAAAAGTACTATTCCTGAATCATAGCCCATGTCTCTGGATATGTGTTGCAGCTTATTATAAGGGATAGATGAACACCTCTGATAACAAAAAGGCGGCATATTCAATTCAGAGCACTTCAACAGTTGTTGCACTA